>NW_026652284.1:10846494-11346878 GCF_009828535.3 Hylobates moloch | reverse complement strand
CCTCCCTCCGCCCTCCCGCTTTCCATCTGTCGTAAAAGACACGGCGACGCTTGACGGCCGGCGTCGTTTGACGGCTGGAGGCCACCGAGAAGAAGGAGGAAGCAGCGGTGGCGGCTGCTGCGGCGGTTGCGGCGGGGGCCGGGTTGGGCGCCGCGGTCCGGGCCGGGCAGTGAGGCGCGGGCGGCCGGGCCGGTGGGCTGGGCGGCGGGCCCGGCGGCCGCCCTCTCGCCCTCGCGCCCTTGCCCGCGCCTGGCGGCCCGATGTGGCTGCAGCAGCGGCTCAAGGGGCTGCCGGGACTGCTGTCGAGCAGCTGGGCCCGCCGCCTCCTCTGCCTGCTTGGCCTCCTGCTGCTGCTTCTGTGGTTTGGGGGGTCCGGCGCGCGGCGGGCGGCGGGCGGCCTGCACCTGCTGCCCTGGTCCCGCGGTGAGCCGGGCGCCGCCGAGCCGTCTGCCTGCCTGGAAGCGGCCACCCGCGCCTGGCACGGCCTGCGGGAGCGCGGCGAGGCAGTGCCGCTGGGCCCTGGAGTGCCGGCCCTGGTGGCCAACGGCTTCCTGGCCCTGGACGTGGCCGCCAACCGGCTGTGGGTGACCCCCGGGGAGCGGGAGCCCGCCGTGGCGCCGGACTTTGTGCCCTTCGTGCAGCTGCGCCCGCTGAGCGCGCTGGCTGAAGCTGGAGAGGCGGTACTGCTGCTGCGGGAGGGGCTGCTGCGCCGCGTGCGTTGCCTGCAGCTGGGGTCCCCAGGTCCTGGCCCCGTGGCCGCCGGCCCCGGGCCCGCCTCCGTCTCTGGCCTTGCCGCGGGGTCCGGCCGCGACTGCGTGCTGCTGCAAGAGGACTTTCTGGCGCACAGGGGCCGACCCCACGTCTACCTGCAGCGCATCCAGCTCAACAACCCGACGGAGCGCGTGGCCGCGCTGCAGACTGTGGGGCCCACTGCCGGCCCAGCCCCCAAGGCCTTCACCAGTACGCTGGAGAAGGTCGGAGACCATCAGTTCCTCCTCTACTCAGGCCGGTCCCCGCCTACGCCCACTGGGTTGGTGCACCTGGTGGTGGTGGCCGCCAAGAAGCTGGTGAACCGCCTCCAAGTGGCTCCCAAGACGCAGCTGGATGAGACGGTGCTGTGGGTGGTGCACGTCTCTGGCCCCATTAACCCCCAGGTGCTCAAAAGCAAAGCAGCCAAGGAGCTCAAGGCGCTGCAGGACTTGGCACGGAAGGAAATGCTGGAGCTCTTGGAGATGCCAGCGGCTGAGCTGCTTCAAGACCACCAGCTCCTCTGGGCTCAGCTCTTCAGCCCAGGTGAGTCCTGGCCAGCACTTGGTCCACCCTAGATATGTCCCTCCAAAGCCTGCAGAGGTGACACTGAAGGTGATGGTGGGGTGGTTAAAACTTGGGCTTGGCGTTTCACCAGGGGTTGAATTTGCTCAACTGCTTAGTGTCTGTGTGACCTTTGGATTCGTCGCCTAATCTCTCTGGGCCTGTATTTAATAACAATAACGCCTACCTCAGAAGGTTTTTATGAGACTGTAGTGGAAAATTGAGTGTAAAGGTCAATTCTTTCTGTTATTTCTGTTATTCGTTTTGGTAGATGGGGCCTGATTTGAGCAGAGTGAAGTGTTTTAGAGTCAGTTTGCAGAGGTGAAACCAGCAGGTGGATCCTCTGATTCTTTGCTCAGCACCGCAATCGGCCTGGTGACAGACGTGGGCTTCTTGACGGAACCGCTGCTAGGCTGAGGTGCGTCCTGGCAGTTGTGGCTGCAACTGGTTCACAGGGAGGTTGGAGAATCCCTTCTTTTAGCAGGTTGAGATGCTCCCGCCCAATAAAAACTCTCCTCTCGTTGACTGTTAAAGAAAAGAAAATCCTGTTCTGGATGAGAGAGGGGTTTTTGTTTCCAGGGTTCCAATTGTCTGAGCCCTTGTGTTTGGTTGCCCAGAGAGTTGAGTTCATTCAGCAAGTATTTATTGAATGCTTCTGCCAGGGCTGTTCTATGCATGGAGGGGTGCAGATGGGAACCAGAGTTCCTGTTCTCATGGTGCTTGCTTAAATTCTGGTTGGGAGGAAGACAGACATTAGAAAAGTGAAAATTAAAATTAAAATAAGGCAGCTTTTTAGGCGAGAACGTGCTGGCTGGGCGCAGTGGCTCACGCCTGTAATCCCAGCACTTTGGGAGGCTGAGGCAGGGAGATCACCTGAGGTCAGGAGTTCAAGACCAACCTGGCCAACGCGGTGAAACCTTATCTCTACTAAAAATACAAAATTTAGCCTGACCTCGTGATCCGTCCGCTTCGGCCTCCCAAAGTGCTGGGATTACAGGCATAAGCCACTGCGCCCGGCGAGAGGATAGTCATCTTTACAGAAACAAAGTTGTTGAGTGTGTGTATGTTTTTAAATCTTAGAGCTGTTGAATCCATCAGTAGCAAAGGGGCCCAACACGTGTTTATTCAGCAAGTATCTATTGAATGCTTCTGCCAGGGCTGTTTTATGCATGGGTGGTGGCCTGCACCTGTAGTCCCAGCTACTCAGAGGCTGAGACAGGAGAATCACTTGAACCTGGGAGGCGGAGGCTGTAGTAAGCCGAGATCATGCCACTGCACTCAAGCCTGGGCGACAGAGTGAGACTCTGTCTCAGTAAATAAATACATACATACATAAAGCTACCGGACTGGAGAGAGAAAGGACAGAGAGGAGAAGTGGCCTGAGACTGACTTCAGCACTGGTGACTGATCTGGTGCAGGAGGTCTGACCATAGGGTTGGTGCCAAGTCCTGGCTAAGTCAGTGTTCCTCTGGGCTCTGGCACCAGGCCTCGTTGCTTTTTAACAGGATTCTAGATTTCAGGCCCACAGGCTCAAGTTGGTTGTGTAAACAAGACAGGCTGACTTTCTTCCATACTTTAGGGAGACGGGCACCACTGTCTTTATCATTAAGGCACAACACCTCACTCTTCTAACTGCCCTTGGTCTTTATTTTGTACGCTCTGCCTCCCAGCTTTCCTTCCCCCTTAACGTGCAGCTTTCATGGTGTTGCAGGAGTGGAAATGAAGAAGATCACTGATACCCATACACCGTCTGGCCTGACCGTGAACCTGACACTCTACTACATGCTCTCCTGCTCGCCAGCCCCGCTGCTCAGCCCCTCCCTGAGCCACAGGGAGCGAGACCAGATGGAGTCGACGCTCAACTATGAAGATCACTGCTTCAGCGGCCACGCCACCATGCACGCCGAGAACCTGTGGCCAGGGCGGCTGTCCTCTGTCCAGCAGATCCTGCAGCTCTCTGACCTGTGGAGGCTGACCCTCCAGAAGCGTGGCTGCAAGGGGCTGGTGAAGGTGGGCGCCCCAGGCATCCTGCAGGGCATGGTGCTCAGCTTCGGGGGGCTGCAGTTCACGGAGAACCACCTCCAGTTCCAGGCCGACCCCGACGTGCTGCACAACAGCTATGCATTGCATGGCATCCGCTACAAGAGCGACCATATCAACCTGGCCGTGCTGGCGGATGCCGAGGGCAAGCCCTACCTACACGTGTCCGTGGAGTCCCGCGGCCAGCCTGTCAAGATCTACGCCTGCAAGGCGGGCTGCCTGGACGAGCCAGTGGAGCTGACCTCGGCGCCCACGGGCCATACCTTCTCGGTCATGGTGACACAGCCCATCACGCCACTGCTCTACATCTCCACTGACCTCACACACCTGCAGGACCTGCGGCACACGCTGCACCTCAAGGCCATCCTGGCCCATGATGAGCACATGGCCCAGCAGGACCCCGGGCTGCCCTTCCTCTTCTGGTTCAGCGTGGCCTCCCTCATCACCCTCTTCCACCTCTTCCTCTTCAAGCTCATCTACAACGAGTACTGTGGGCCTGGAGCCAAGCCCCTCTTCAGGAGTAAGGTAGGAAGCCGCCATCTGGTCGAAACCCGAGGCCTCGGCCTTGCTCTCAGCCCTGTGTCTCGGAAGGGGCTAGCCTGGCGAGGGGGGGTGCGGCCTGGGCAGGAATGGGTGTCCTGATGCCCTCAGCCCTTGACACCAGAGAGAGCGCGCAAGTGTTTTGAGAGGAGACGACAAGGAAGGGAAAGCTGTGGAAATCCAGGTGTGAAGTGATGGTCTTCTGGCTTCCCAGGGCAGCCCTCCCCTCCTCCCCCATCATAAATCTCAGCATTTAAAAATAACTGCGAGCCGGGTGTGGTGGCTTGTGCCTGTAGTCCCAGCTACTTGGGAGGCTGAGGTGGGAGGATCCCTTGAGCCCAGGAGTTTGAGGCTGCAGTGAACTATGATTGTGCCATTGCACTCTGCTTGGGCAACAGAGCGAGATCCTGTCTCAGAAAAGCAAAAAACAAAAAAGCAAATAAAAGTAAAAAAAAGAAATTAGAGGCAGGGCCCGGTGGCTCATGCCTATAATCTCAACACTTTGGGAGGCCAAGGTGGGAGGATCCTTTGAGCCCAGTAGTTTGAGATCAGCCTGGGCAGGATAACGAGGACTTGTCTCTACAAAAAAATTAAAAATTAAAAATTAAAAAGGTGTGGTGGTGCACACTTGTAGTCCCAGCTACTTAGGAGGCTGAGGTGGGAGGATCACTTGAGCCCAGGAGTTTGAGGCTGCAGTGAGCTGTGATTACACCATTGCACTCTATCCCAGGTGACACAGTGAGACCCTGTCTAAAAATAATAATAATGAGGCTGGGTGCAGTGGCTCATGCCTATAATCCCAGTACTTTGGGAGGCTGAGGCGGGTGGATCACCTGAGGTCAGGAGTTCAAGACCAGCCTGGCCAACATGGTGAAACCCCATCTGTACTAAAAATACAAAAATTACCTGGGCATGGTGGTGCATGCCTGTAATTCCAGCTACTCAGGAGGCTGAGGCAGGAGAATTGCTTGAACCCAGGAGGCGGAGGTTGCAGTGAGCCGAGATCATGCCAGTGCACTCCAGCCTGGGCGACAGAGTGAGACTCTGTCTCAAAAAAAAAATAAAAATAAAAATAATAATAATAAAATAAAAATAACTGCAACAAGCCCCTAGATTGACTTTTGAAGCCTCTATCTGAACTGCTGGCGGGATCCCCAGCTTCCGCCCATGTGCCTGTTCATGGCATGCAGAGGTCAGCCCCTTGCTCCAGGCCTCGGACCAGAGTGGCTATCTCGTTAGCATAGGACACAGGACAGAAGCATTGCCCTCCAGTTTCCTGAGACATGTTTGCCCCTGGAAGCAGTGATTTTGGCCGTCATTGCTGCAAGACTGTCATCGGGGCAGCATCTTAGGATCAGCATTGCTGTCGCGGGGTGAGGCTGCCTACTTTGCCCTGCCGCCCGGCCTTCTGTGCTTCCTCAGGAGAAAGACCAGCAGGGATTCTAGGGGGAGGCCTTTGTTAGCAGTTGTAGAAGAAAATGTTTCCCAAAGAGCCGAGCTGTTTCCCTTTCTCTTCTCTCCTCCCTCATCCCCATCTCCTCCCCTCTACTCTTCCTCCGCTCCCCTCCCTTCTCTTCTTTTCTCCTTTATCTTCTCTTTTTAAACTGTAGTGACAGTAGAGAGGTATATTAGGCTCTGCGTCTGTGCTCCCAAGTAGTCAGAGAGCCCAGATCCCACCCTAGAGCAATGGGAAGTGTCCCATCACATCCACAGGGATGCCTGTGGCTTCTAGTTTCTGGCCCAAGACCAGGACTTGGAAAAGGAAGCAGAACTTGACCTGAAAGAGCAGAAGAGTGGGAGACAGGGCTGAGTTCTTCAAGTTCGAAGAAAGATCAAAAGTCAGATCAAAAAGGACCGCACAGAGGCCTTCCTTGTGAGCCGCCTCTGAACTAGCTGCACTAGGACGGGTGCCAAATGTGCATCGTGTGGGCTTTGCCGTCTGTTTGGCAGGTGGCTGCTTTTCCCTGCTGCTTGGTGGCTTCTGTGCCCTCGCTCTTGAGTGCACCTTCGGTTCCCCCCACAGTTGGGGAAATGAGCCAAACGACCTTCATGGGGTACTGACCAATCTCTCCTTGACTCAGGCTCAAGCTGGGCCATGCCAGAGCGGAGCCAGTGAACACTCAGCTCTAGAAGGGCCCAGGCCACTGAGTCCATGGTAATTCTGCAAGGCTGGGTCAGAGCCAGGGTGTGGTGCCACTAGGGTTGTCTCCGTAGCCTATTTCTGTAGCTGGCCACTGGGGTTGGCAGTGAACAATAATCACACTTGTTTTGTGAATTGAACAGGAAGATCCCAGTGTCTGAGTGAACTAACAGTCCTGCTTTCAGCCACCATTTACACAAGACACCCAGCACTGAAAGTCCCACTGCCAGGAGCAAGGGATCCTTTGGAAGCACCCGCCCTTTGTGCCTTGTTGGGGGAAACCAGTGACGCCGAAGTGAATGTGGATACACCAGAGTTTGCATTGGAAGGAACGAGTGTCACGTGGGGAGGGAAGGGGCCAGTGGACCTTTTGTAAGCTTTCCACTCAATAAAACGAACCTGTATGGCAAATACTTGAAATGGAACTCACTCCTTCCGCTTTCCCCCTTTCTTCTGTCCCAGGAAATAGACCGTCTTTTGAAAAGACTCTTGTCTAGGAAAAGTTGTGTCCTTTTCCTAATTTAACGTGTTCTTTCTTAATGAAGTTTTAATTTATTTTTGTTGAGATTTTGCTAGATGGCTTTTGCATCCCCTGTAGATGGTGAGTGTTGGTGGTGATGTCCGTCTCAGCGTTCAGAGGCCCCACGGTCCCGAGGCTGGGCCGGGGCCCCCCAGGGTGGCTGTGCTGCTGCCTGTAGGAGGGTGCAGGTTGCGCTGTCATCCTCGGGTTTGCACGCCCTTTCTTAGGAGCCTGCGGACATCTGTGGTTTTGTACTTTGGGGCTTCAGGGGAGGTGTTTAACTTTCTAGTGATTGATGATTGTCAGGTTTTGAAATACCAAAGCTTTTTTGTTCTGTTTTTAAATAAATATCTTTTAAACTTTCATGACCGGTTTGTGTGTGGTTAAAACCTGGAGACATGCACCACGTCTGCCCTCAGCACTAGATCTGTCAGAAGCAGGACACCCACCCGGCCCCGCTGTCACAACGCTATTCCTTTCCGGTATGTTCTACCTCTCTTCAAAGGAGTCTGCCCAGAAGATGTGTTGGTGGCCACTTTTCTGCTCGCCAGGGGGTTGCTGAGTGGCCCTGCCGGGTGGGTTGCTTCTGGCATTACCCTAGCTCCTTTGCTGCTAAGGTGCCCTCTCCCCCACCTGCCCTAAAGAGCCAGGGTTCTCCTGCCCTGGGTTTTGCTGGCTGTGGGACGTCAGCAGGACAAACCCTGAGTGGTCCTTCTCCAGGTTGTCTGCTGAAGCCACCATCGGATGCCTCCCCTCTGTGGGGAGGATAAGGGAACTGTCCACTCCAGGGACCAAAAAGGGGCCGAGCCAGGCATGGCAGTCCACCTGCGGGCTGTCCTGAGCGTCTTGGCGTTTAGACGTTCTCTGCGTTCCCAGACAGCATTTTAAGCAGCATGACTCACCGGGAAGCCTGGTCTGCCTGCAAAGGAGCCAAATGTCTGGCCCACAGCCGACGGTTACGAGAGTAAACTCAAGCTCTGCTCTTACTGGCACTGGTAACCCACTTACTTCTGTCCGTGCAGCACCTTCTCCCCTGGTCGTGCAGAACTCTGACATGGTCTTCCAGCTGTGGGCCACGGGCTGGTTCACCTATCACAGCGTGGGAACCTCCTAGGGTGCATTTGGTGTCATTTACAGTGTGACATTAAATGGAAAGCTGTTAGACCACAAGAACTGCAGCTCCCATTCCTTCCTGAACTTGGAACTGGGCATGTTGTAGGCTCCCATAAATGTAAAACAAGGCCAGGCATGGTGGCTCACACCTATAATCCCAGCACTTTGGGAGGCTGAGGTGGGCAGATCACCTGAGGTTGGGAGTTCGAGACCAGCCTGACCAACATGGAGAAACCCCGTCTCCACTAAAAATACAAAATTAGCCAGGCATGGTGGTGCATGCCTGTAATCCCAGCTACTCAGGAGGGTGAGGCAGGAGAATCGCTTGAACCTGGGAGGCGGAGGTTGCAGTGAGCCAAGATCGCGCCATTGCACTCCAGCCTGGGCAACAAGAGCGAAACTCCACCTCATAAAAACAAACCTTTGTATGTGGTGCCTGAGAAATAACTATCGAATGACTAGAATGTCAATAAACTGAGGTTTGTAAAGTACAGCTCTCATTAAGTGCTCACCATACGTGTTAGATATTTCACATCAACACGGCCTTTTGGGACGAAGAGGTTGCTGGGGGTTAAGATCCCAGTCTGAGAGATGTGGAACCTGGACCTCACAGTGAATCATTTGTCCAAGGCCACGCGACCATGGAGTGACTGGAGTGCAAACTCTGCCTTGATGCCGGTGCAGGCTTGCTTGGAGTCCCCACACTGCCATTTCTCCCCATGGCACGCGTCTGATGGCTTCTGTGGCATGGCTCAGTGTCCACAGGGCTTCCAGCTGGCCACCATGGTAGAGAGGAGATGCTGGTGGTCCACGGTGGAGCGGGCCAAGCAGTAACCCTGGTGGGTCCCATTTGCATGGTCCAGTGGAGGCTGTGGCTGCACAGAGAGCCTTTTTCTTTTTTTTTTTTTTTTTTTTTTTTGAGACAGGGTCTCGCTGTCGCCCAGGCTGGAGTGCAGTGGCACGATCTCGGCTCACTGCAAGCTCCACCTCCCAGGTTCACGCCACTCTCCTGCCTCAGCCTCCTGAGTAGCTGGGACTACAGGCGCCCGCCACCACACCTGGCTAATTTTCTGTACTTTTAATAGAGATGGGGTTTCACCATGTTAGCCAGGATGGTCTCGATGTGACCTCGTGATCTGCCTGCCTCGGCCTCCCAAAGTGCTGGGATTACAGGTGTGAGTCACCGCGCCCGGCCACAGAGAGCCTTTTTCAGGTTGCTTTTTCAGGGCCTGAAATCTGGTGTGGAAAATTTAATTGCATACTATCTGAAACTTCCCAACAGCTGAAACATTGGTTCGGAAATGTGTTCACTCCCTGAAAATCTACATGCACCTCATACCTCTGTCCCATCTCACATCCTCTCAGCCACCCCTTTTTTTTTTTTTTTTTTTTTGAGACGGGGTCTCATTCTGTTGTCCAGGCTGGAGTGCTGTATGGCAGTCTCAGCTCACTGCAACCTCCTCCTCCCAGGTTCAAGCGATTCTCCTGCTTCACTCAGCCTTCTCTGAGCAGCTGGGATTACAGGCGTGTGCCACCACACCTGGCTAATTTTTGTACTTTTGGAAGAGACGGGGTTTTACCATGTTGGCCAGGCTGGTCTCGAACTCCTGACCTCAGGTGATCCACCCACCTCTGCCTCCCGAAGTGCTGGGATTACAGACTTGAGCCACTGCACCTGGCCTCTCTCAGCCACCTTGACTCCTGCCATTGTGGCGACAGCCAGCTCTGCATGGGTATGAGTGTCCTGGCAGCACCCAACATCAGCCTCTGTCATCTTTAGGAAGCTGCAAGGCACTCAGGCATATGTAGCCTTGAAGCATGTGAATGATAACACCGTTTGGGGCCACCCTTCACCCGTGGGACATGGAGCCAGTAGACACAAGCTCTCCTCTTCTGTCCCTGGCGTGGACAATTCGTAGGCATATTTTATTCGGCTACTCAGAAGGTGCTACAGTTTGGATATGGTTTGTTGACATTTGGCCCTCAGTGTGGCAATGTTAGGAGGTGGGGCTTTGTGGGAGGTGTTTGGGTCAGGAAAGTGGATCCCTCATGGATGGCTTGGTGCCTTCTCCCAGGAGTAAGTGAGTTCTTCCTCTTGTGGGAATGGATTAGTTCCCAAGAGAGCAGGTTGTTATAAAACCAGGAAGCCCCTCGGGTTTTGCTTCTTTACACGTGTCTGCTTCCCCTTCAACCTTCTCCACCATGCTACGAGGCCAGGCAGATGCTGGCACCATGCCCTCAAACTTCTCAGCATGCAGAGCCGTGAGGTAAATAAACCTCTTTTCTTGACTGGGAATGGTAGCTCACGCCTGTAATCCCAGTACTTTGGGAGGCCGAGGCGGGTGGATCACGAGGTCAGGAGATCAAGACCATCCTGGCCAACATGGTGAAACCGCATCTCTACTAAAAATACAAAAAAATTAGCCAGGCATGGTGGCGGGCGCCTGTAGTCCCAGCTACTCAGGAGGCTGAGGCAGGAGAATGGCGTGAACCCGGGAGGTGGAGCTTGCAGTGAACCAAGATTGTGCCACTGCACTCCAGCCTGGGCGACAGAGCAAGACTCCGTCCCAAAACAAAACAAAAACAAAAACAAAAAAACAAAAATTAGCTGAGTATGGTGGCACATGCCTGTAATCCCAGCTACACGGGAGACTGAGGCAGAAGAATTGCTTGAACCAGGGAGTCAAAGGTTGCAGTGAGCTAAGATCATGCCACTGCACTCTAGCCTGGCGACAGAGCGACACTGTGCCTCAAAAAAAAAAAAAAAAAACCTCTTTATAAATTACCCAGCCCCAGGTATTCTGTTATAGCAACATGACATGGACTGAAACAGAAGGTCCCCATGAGATCAAGCCCCGGATAGGAGACCCAGGCTAAGGCACTAACCAAGAGGCCTGTGGCTCCTCTGGACGATTTTTCCAGGAGGAAGTGGGATTCTCCGTGGCCATTGACATGGGCTGAATTGTGTCCCCTCCTCAAATTTCTATGTTGAAATCTTTTTTTTTTTTTTGAGAACTGTGAGTGCACCCAGGCTGGAGTGCAGTGATGTGAACATGGCTCACTGTAGCGTCAACCTCCTGGGCCCAGGCAATCCTCCTATCTCGGCTCCCCAAGTAGCTGGGACTACGGGTGTGCACTACCACACCTGGCCAGTTTTTGTATTTTTTGTAGAGATGGGGCTTTGCCATGTTGCCCAGGCTGGTTTCAAGCTCCTGAGCTCAAGTGATCCACCTGCCTCAGCCTCCCAGAGTGCTGGGATGACACGTGTGAGCCACCATACCATGCCCCTGCGTTGATGTCCTAACTGCCAATGTGATAGGATTAGGAGGTGGCTTTTGGGGGGGGTTCTTAGGTCATGAGGGTACAGTCCTCATGAATCGGATAGCTGCCTCACCCTCTTTCCGCCATATGAGAATGCAATGAGAAGACAGCAGTCTGCAACCGGAAAGAGGGGCCCCACTAGGACCCAACCATGCTGGCACAGTGATTTGGAACTTCAGCCTCTGGAACTGGGAGAAATCAATTTCTGCTGTTTTGAAGCTGCCTGGTCTATGGTATATTGTTAGAGCAGCCGGAACAGACCAATACGGGCATATCCTTCCAGCGGAGAACTGGAACTCTTCTCTGGTGATAACAAACCAAGAATAGAGAGAGTCGTAGGACCGTGGATGCTTCTTTTTTTTTTTTTTAGACAAGGTCTCGCTCTGTCGCCCAGGCTGGAGTGCAGTGGTGCAATCACAGCTCACTGCGGCCTCAGCCTTATGGGCTCAAGCAACCCTCCCACCTCAGCCTCCTGAGTAGCTGGGACTATAGGCACAAGCCACCATGCCTGGCTAACTTTTTTTGTATATCTTGTAGAGACGGGGTTTCACCATGTTGCCCAGGCTGGTCTCAAACTCCTGAGCTCAAGCGATCCGCCCATCTCAGCCTCCCAAACTGCTGGGATTATAGGCGTGAGCCACCGTGCCTGGCCAAATAAATCTTAGGGTATTTCTGGTGCAGGAGTAACCAGCTTCTGACCGAGCACAGTGGCTCACACCTATAATCCCAGCACTTTGGGAGGCTGAGATAGGAGGATCTCTTGAGCCCAAGACTTCGAGACCAGCCTGAGTGATATAGTGAGACCTTGTCTCTACAGAAAATTTTAAAAGTTAGCTGAGCATGGTGGTGGCGTGCACCTGTGATTCCAGTTACTTGGGAGGCTAAAGTGGGAGGATCGCTTGAGCCCAGGAGGTAGAGGTTGCAGTGAGCCAAGATCATACCACTGTACTTCAGCCTATGTGACAGGGTAAGATCCCATATCAAAACAAAACAAAAACAAACAAAAAAACCCCACAAAACCAAAAACTGGTTAAACAAAAGGAAGAGTATTGGTTCACATAAGTGTAGCTTAGTAGGAGCTTAAGGAACGGTTTGATCCAGGACTCAAATGACTTAGGGATGTATTAGTATCTCTTAGCTCTGTCTCCTATAGATTGGCTTCCATCCTCAGACTGGCTACCCTTATGGTAACAAAAATGGCCACAGTTATCACAAGCTTGACGCCCTCCTAGCGTTAAACCCAGTGAAATCCAAGTCCTGGTATTCCTACCCAAAAAGCTGAGGCTCACCTCTGCACAGCCCCAGCCCTAAGTCAGTCACTGTGGCCAAGGTGAAAGGGATATGCTAATTAGGGTAGGCTGGCCGGGCCATCTCAGAGCTGGGGTAGGGTCAACCTCCAACCACTGAACAGACACTGATTGGAGAGGAGCAGCTTCCCAGAGGAATTTGTGGGTACTCTTGTCACGGATGAGGGAGAATAGATGTTGGCAGTACAGTACAGACCTCCAGTATTCCTGCAAGGCGAGTGTCCGTCCTGTTTTACAGATGAGGAAAGTGAGGCTCCCAGACAGTAAGTCATTAAGCCAAAGTCACATAATTTGTGGATTCAGGGATGCGTTCCCAAGTCTGTCCAGTTCCAAAACTAGATGCTCCCACTACTAGCCCAAGTGATGGCAGACACATTTTGGAAACAGCCACCTGCCCCACGTTTCCAGAAGCAGCATCAATTTCTGCCAGGCAGGGACGTTTTTCCTTTTCATCCCGGAATCTTTCTGGGCAGGGAAGGCTTGAGGAGCCTCTGAAGAGCAGGCAGGACGTTGGTGGACGGCACTTACTTCCAGACAACACAGACACACCTCAGCGAACGCAGCCTGCAGGAGAGACAGACGAGTGTGGACGGAGGATTACCCAGGTGCCGAGGCAAGAGACTGAAGGCACAAACTGTTTCAGTATAATAAACAAAATAGTTAGAATGAGAATAGTTATAATACAAATTAGATATAGAGATGATCATGGACATTATAAATCATTAGTATAAACATTATTAATCATTAACTTTTAATATTACTTTGTTGTATAACCAAGGAATAACTGGCGGGTAGAGGGTCAGGTGCTCAAGGGACATTGTGAGAAGTGACCAAGAAGGCAAGAGGTGAGCCCTCTGTCACACTTGCATAAGGGCCGCTTGAGGGCTCCTTGGTCAAGTGGTAACGCCAGTGCCTGGGAAGGCACCTGTTACTTAGCAGACTGTGAAAGGGAGTCTCCCTTTCCCTGGAGGAGTCAGGGAACACTCTGCTCCACCAGCTTCTTGTGGGAGGTTGGATATTATCCATTCCTGCCCGCAGTCATCCGGAGGCCTAAACCCCTCTCTGTGGTGCTGTGCTTCCACGGTCACGCTCCTTGCCCACTTTCATGTTCCTCCCATACTCCTGGTTCCTCTTTGAAGTTCTTAGAAGATAGTGGTAGAAGAAATAGTGAAAGTCTTAAAGTCTTTGATCTTTCTGATAAGTGCATAGAAGAAAACGCTGACGTATGCTGCCTCCCCTCTCTGCTTCAGCTACCTAAAAGGGAAGGGACCCCTGTCCTATGATCACGTGACTTGCTTGACCTTATCAATCACTTGGACGACCCACCTTCCTTACCCTGCCTGCCCCCCTTGTCTTTTTTTTTTTTTTTTTTTTTTTTAGACGGTTTTTGAGACGGAGTCTCGCTCTGTCGCCCAGGCTGGAGTGCAGTGGTGCAGTCTCGGCTCACTGCAAGCTCCACCTCCCAGGTTCACGCCATTCTCCTGCCTCAGCCTCTCCGAGTAGCTGGGACTACAGGCGCCCGCCACCACGCCCGGCTAATTTTTTGTATTTTTAGTAGAGACGGGGTTTCACTGTGGTCTCGATCTCCTGACCTCGTGATCCGCCCGCCTCGGCCTCCCAAAGTGCTGGGATTACAAGCGTGAGCCACCGCGCCCGGCTACCCCCTTGTCTTGTATACAATAAATATCAGCGCGCCCAGCCATTTGGGGCCACTACTGATCTCCGTGTCTTGGTAGTAGTGGTCCCCCAGGCCCAGGTGTTTTCTATTTATCTCTTTGTCTTGTGTCTTTATTTCTTACCTGTCTTTATTTCTCTGTCTCCGCACATGGGGAGAACACTCGCCAAGCCCCGTAGGGCTGGACCCTACAGACAAGAAAGTGGATGATCATACTGCAGTCAGGGCTGCGGGACTATGGGGCAGGCACATCTAACCTCCCCTTGAAAGTCAGGGAGGTCTTCCTGGAGGAAGGTGAAACCTCCAATCTGGAAACTGAAAGAAGACGGGAGTCAGCCAAGCTAAGCAGTGGAGAGCCTGAGTGAATGAATGCACAGAGGTGGGTGGGTGTAGGGAAGCCAGGGAGCCTTTATTTTGAAACAGGGTCTCCCTCTGTCTCCCAGGCTGGAGTGCAGTGGTACAATCATGGCTCACTGCAGCCTCGAGCTCTTGGGCTCAAGTGATCCTCCCACCTCAGCCTCCTGAGTAGCTGGGACCACAGGTGCATGCCACCACATCCGGCTAATTTTTTAAAAATGTTCTGTAGAGATGGGGTCTCGCCATGTTGCCCGGGCTGGCCTCAAACTCCTGGGCTCAAGCGATCCTCCCGCCTCGGCCTCCCAAAGTGTTGGATTACAGGTGTGAGCCACTGCACCCACCCAAGAATTGGATTTCTTTGCCCACATCACTGACCTCTAGGGACAAAGGGTGGGCTCCGGCCGGCCCTAATTCATGGCAACAGTGACATTAGAGATCATCATTCCTCCCATGGACATATCCCTTCTTCTCTCATTACTGTCATAATTTTAGCCAATCTACAGCTTCCCTGAAAACCAAAGAATAGTTTTATCACCATGTTTTACAAAGTGCAAATTGAGACCCGGTGAAAAACAGTGACTTGCTAAAGGTCAAAGAGAGGTCACTCATGGAGTTGGGTGGTGGCACCCTTGCAGGATGTACCCCCAGCCAGTGGTGGGTTAATCATTACCTCTGCTAACAGCTTGTGATGGTTAATAGTAAGCTGTTACTGGGATTACAGGCCCACTCCTGTAATCCCAGCACTTTGGGAGGCTGAGACGGGTGGATCACTTGAGGTCAGGAGTTCGAGACCAGCCTGGCCAACATGGTGAAACCCCGCCTCTACTAAAAATACAAAAAATTAGCCGGGTGTGGTGGCAGGTGCCTGTAATCCCAGCTACTTGGGAAGCTGAGGCAAGAGAATCACTTGAACCTAGGAGACGGAGGTTGCTATGAGCCGAGATCGTGCCATTGCACTCTAGCCTGGGTGACAGAGAGAAACTTCATCTCAAAAAAAAAAAGTGTCAACTTGATTGCATCAAAGGATGCAAAGTATTGTTTCTGGGTGTTTCTGGGTGTGGCCAGAATGGACTGGACAGGAAGACCCACTCACAGTGTAGGGGACACCATCCAGTCGGCTGCCAGCACAGCTAGAAAAAGCAGGCAGAAGAAGGTGGAAAAAGCCGACTTGCTGGGTCCTCCAGGCTTCATCTTTCTCCCGTGCTGGAGGCTTCCCGCCCTTGAACATCAGACTCCAAGTTCTTTGGCTTTTGGACTCCTGGACTTACACCAGTGGTTTGTTGGGGGCTCTCAGGCCTTCGGCCACAGATTGAAGGCTGCACTGTCAGCTTCCCTACTTTTGAGGTTTTGGGACCTGGACTGAGCCACTGCTGGCTTCCTTGCTCCTCAACTTGCAGGCAGCCTATCATGGGACTTGACCTTGTGATCGTGTGAGTCAAATTCTCCTTAATAAAGTCCCTCTAGAGAACCCTGACTAACACACACGTGGAGGAGAGCTCTGAAAACCCGGGCCAGGGACCAGGGTGACTGCTCTGTGGCTGTCCCGGGAGATAGCAACACTGGGCAAGTGAGCTCGTGAGAAAGGCTGGGGCTCCTCTCAAAATAAAACCTAAGGAAGAGACAACTACACAGCATTCGCAGGGGCCGGGAGCGGTGGCTCACGCCTGTAATTCCAGCACTTTGGGAGGCCGAGGCGGGCAGATCACCTGAAGTCAGGAGTTCGAGACCAGCCTGGCCAACATGGTGAAACCCCGTCTCTACTAAAAATACAAAAATTAGCCGGGCATGGTGGCCCATACCTGTAATCCCAGCTACTTGGGAGGCTGAGGCAGGAGAATCGCTTGAACCCGGCAGGCGGAGGTTGCAGTGAGCCGAGATCGCACCACAGCACTCCAGCCTGGGCGACAAGAGCAAGACTCTATCTCAAACAAACAAACAAAACCTTCCTCTTGTCATGTAACCCATACATACACATACTATGTACCCACAAACATTAAAAATAAAAAATTTAAGACAAAACAAAAACAACAGAGAACCTTTTTTTGAGGAGTCCCTAAGGCTTCACCAGTTTGTCAAAACTGGAGCTTGATTGCTGAGACTTTATTTGCATACCCACAATGCATTGTGCACCAAATAATTTTCGTCTTTAAAATTACTAGATCCCTTTTTCCTTCAATCTATCTTTCCCAAAACTGAGATTGCTGTTACAGAATAGTCTGAAGAAAAAGACAGAAGTCAATAGCTCTTTTGGGCAGAAAGAAAGTTACCATTAGCCTACTGGGAGTAGCCATTACCTGAGAACTGCAGTGCCACCTACCATCGTTATACTCTGGTTTCTCTTCATATCGTATAAATCTTTCGCCTTTTACTAAAGATTTCCGTGGAGAGAAACGATTACGAGCTTTAAGCCAATTTTTAGGAGTCTTGCTATTTCTTAGCAAGGCTTATTTGAATGTTCTAAAAGTAGGTATGTTTATAATAAACCACGTTTAAGTAAGTGTTGTTTTGTGATTACTTAACTCTCGAAAAACCAGATGTGGCTTTTGGAGAGACAACGGATAATTCCAACTTCCTAGTAGGTTGAATGAGGTTCAGAGTCAGTGGGGGTCAGCGCTGCGTTGTGGGCGGGTGCTTCGGGGCCTGGCTGGGGTCGGAATTTTTTTTTTTTTTTTGAATCTCAGGCTCGAGTGCAGTGTCGCGATCTCGGTTCACTGTAACCTCCGCCTTCCAGGTTCAAGCGATTCTCCTGGGAGCCTCAGCCTTAAGGTAGCTGTGACTACAGGCATGCCCCCTCCTGCCCGGCTAATTCTTGTGTTTTTAGTAGAGACGGGGTTTCTCCATGTTGGCCAGGCCAGTCTCGAACTCCTGACCTCATCGCCCGCCTCGGCCTCCCGAAGTGCTGGGATTACAGGCCTGAGCCACCGCGCCCGGCCTCTGGGTCAGGATTTTTTGCGATGGATTTCCTCCCTCCTTTACCGGGACAGACCCTGCTAGTTTTTCCTCCCCAACCTCTCCCTAGAATCTCCCATCACTAGCAGGGCTCACGGCTACCTGAAGGCATGACTGCATTTCCCAGCCTCCCTTGCGGCTGAGACGAATTCTAGCCAATGGCAGTGGCTGGAAAATTCACTTTCTCTTGGGTTTCATCAAACCTGTTGGGTCTGGGGAGGACTAGCTGCGCGCCAGGCACGCTCCTCAGGCGGGGATACTGGGCAGAAGAGCCCTCGGAACTGCCTTCTTCGATTCTATACGGAGAAGCCGGCGGGAGCAGCGGGGGAGCTCGCCGCGAGTCCCTGCTTCATTTGATCGGATAGTCCAGCGGTTCCCAACCTTTCTGGCACAAGGGACCCGGTTCATGGAAGTCAGTTTTCCAAAGGGCGGGGGAAGGTGGCTTGGGGGTGTGGGCAGTTGCAGGTTGAAGCTGTCCCCCTCAAATCATCATTCTTAAAAGGAGCACGCACCTAGATCCCTCGTATACGCAGTTCACAATAGGGTTCCCGCTCCTAGGAGAATCTGATGCTTTGCTGCCGTGACGGCAGGCGGAAATGCCCGCCTGTCATCCAGTAACCCTCTGTCGGTCAGCGGCTGGGGCGTAAAGACTAATGGTGTAACTAACCAACAAACCCTAAAAGGCAGCAAGCCAACCACAGTGCCTTACAACTACCCAGAACTACAATAAAACGAACAACACATACCTTAACAATGTGAAGATCCGGAAAAACTTCGAATCAACGGTTCGAACGAAGCTAAACTCCGGGAAAAAAAAAAAACAGACCTTGAAATCCGCGTTTCAAACGCACCTACTAACATTACGTTTGTTTTTTAAAAACCGCTAAAGCAAGCCCTGCTGAAAGAGCAAGGCCTCAAAAAATTATCTTAAAACTCAGAGTTGTTCCTCTCCACGGAAATCTTTAGTAAAAGGCGAAAGATTTATACGATCTGAAGAGAAACCAGAGTATGCGTTACGTATTCAGCACTCAGCTTTCAGGTAACAGCTACTCCTAATACGTTAATGGTAACTTTCTTTCCGTCCAAAAGAGCCATTGACTTCAGCCTTTTCCTTCAGACAATTCCGGGACAGCAACCTCGGTTTCGAGAAAGATAGGTTGAAGGAAAAAGGGGAAATAATTTTAAAGACGAACATTATTTGGTGCGCAATGCATTGTGGGTATGCAAATAGTCTCACCAATCACTCTCCAGTTTCAGGAAATACCTTAAATGGTTCATGAGTTTTAGCGCTGTGCCTGAGGCCACCACCGGGGGGCAGAGCAGAGTCTGGTCCCAGAAGAAAAAGGCTGACTTTATCTGCTTCACTTACAGTGGGCGAGCCGTTAGGTCGATGCAAAAGTAATTGCGGTTTTTGCAATTTTAATTGCACAATTAACCTAATAAGTAAAGAATTTTTTTGAACGTGTAAAAAAAAAATTATCTTGGCTGGACTCCGTGGCTCACCCTTGTAATCCCAGCACTTTGGGTAGCTGAGGTGGGCTGATCGACTGAACTAGAGGTTCGAGACTAGCCTGGGCAACATAACGAGAGCCTGTCTCCAAAAAAAAAAAAAAAAAAAATTCTTACACTTCTAGCCACTCCAGACCTACTGCAGGCCTGGGGATTGGGCCCAGCCCCCTGGGTCTGAACTCATCCTCCATGTGATTCTGATGGGGGCTACATTGAGAACCTTTGTTGGGCAACTGTTCTGTCTGAAATATGGAAAGTGAGGAATTTGGGAGACACATTACTGGCTGAGCAGGGGAAGGCCTGAGAAAGGCTGTGAAATGAGGAGAGAAAAGGCCAGGGAAGGTCCCTGGGGGATGGTGGCATAAAAGGAGGGGACAGTGCAGGAGCCTATGAAAGAGATTAGAGAAATTCAGGGAGGCAGGAGGAAAACCTGCACTGGGAGCCGCACAGAAACCGGCAGAGAAGTTTCCTGGAGGGCACGGTGGCTCACGCCTGTAATCCCAGCACTTTGGGAGGCGGAGGCAGGCGGATCACCTGAGGTCAAGAGTTCAAGACCAGCCTGGCCAACATGGGGAAACCCCGTCCCTACTAAAAATACAAAAATTAGCTTGGTGTGTTGACGCGTGCCTGTAATCCCAGCTACTCGGGAGGCTGAGGCACAAGAATCACTTGAACCCAGGAGGCGGAGGTTGCAGTGAGCCGAGACTGCACCATTGCACTCAAGCCTAGGTGACAAGAACAAAACTCCGTCTCAAAAAACAAACAAACGTACAAACACCCCTTTTAATCCTTCTCTCCCCTCAGCTTCCCACTCTGCAACTCACCATGTCAGCCCACGACTTCCCAGGGGCTTCCTTGAGAGGCCAGACGCCCTCACCTTCCCAGCCCACCTGCAGCTGCATCTGCCTCATCTTCTGCCTCCTCCCATGAACGGCCCTCCTCCTGGGCTTTGAACCCCAACTCCACAAAGATGGCTCCCCTCCCATGCAGTCCCCCAGCAGCACCCTCCGTGTCCCTCCCACTGTGGTCTGAATGTCGTGGCCCCTCACACATCCACAGGCTGAAATGTAATCTCCAAGGTGATGATATTGATAGGTGGGGCCTCTGGAAGGTGATTGGGTCATGGATGGGATCAGTGTCCTTATAAAAGGTTTGAGGGAGCGAGTTTGTCCCTTTCACCCTCCCATCAAGTGGGGACACAGGGAAGGTGCCGTCTATGAGGAACAGGCCTTCACTAGACAGCAAATTTGCTGATGCCTTGATGTTGGACTTCCCAGCCTCCAGAATTGTGAGCAATAAATAACTTCCTGCTGTTTATAAATTATCCAGTTTAAGGTATTTTGTCATAGCACCTGAACTAGGACACCGCCCCTACTGGCTCATCTTCTAGACGAATAAGTAGGCTTCCTTATCTCCTAACCTGAGAGAGAGAGAGAGGAGTGAAGGAGGAAGTGGGGAAGGAAGAAAGACTTCCTAAACCTCATCACCATCAGCCACAACAAAGCAAAGCACTTTTACTTTGTATTTCTATTTTAGAAAAAAAATCTGATGGAAATCTAGTAAAAAGAAACTTGGGGCCGGGCGCAGTGGCTCAGGCCTGTAATCCCAGCACTTTGGGAGGCCAAGGTGGGCGGATCCCCTGAGGTCAGGAGTTCGAGACCAGCCTGGCCATCATGGTGAAACCCCGTATCTACTAAAAATACAAAAATTATCTGGGCATGGTGGGCGCCTATAGTCCCAGTTACTTGGAAGGCTGAGGCAGGAGAATCGCTTGAACCCAGGAGGCAGAGGTTGCAATGAGCCGAGATCGTGCCACTGCACTCCAGCCTGGGGGACAGAGCAAGACTCCGTCTCGAAAAAAAAAAATTGTCTCTAGAAAAACTGCATTATAAGATATGCTAAAGGAAGTACTTCAGGCTGGGCTCAGTGGCTCACGCCTGTAATCCTAGCACTTCGGGAGGCCGAGGCAGGTGGATCACATGAGGTCATGAGTTCAAGACTAGCCTAGCCAACATGGTGAAACCTCGTCTCTACTAAAAATACAAAAATAAGCTGGGCATGGTGGTGAATGTCTGTGATCCCAGCTACTCAGGAGGCTGAGGCAGGAGAATCACTTGAACCAGGGAGGCGGAGGTTGCAGTGAGCCAAGATCGCAACACTGCACTCCAGCCTGGGTGACAAGAGCAAAACTCCATCCCCCCAACTCTGCCAAAAAAGGAAGTACTTCTGGCTCCTGTCTGAAAGGAAATGGTGTAAGATGGAAACATGTTCGTGAAAGAATTGAGAGCCCGGAAAGGGTAAATACATGGCTAAATGGAAAAGACTATTTTTTTTCTTTCAAATATCTTGACCACCTGGTAAATTTGTAATCTTTTCTTAATTTCTTTAAAAGACAATTGTTTAAAACAAAAATATTAGGCCGGGCGCGGTGGCTCACGCTTGTAATCCCAGCACTTTGGGAGGCCGAGGCGGGTGGATCACGAGGTCAGGAGATCGAGACCACGGTGAAACCCCGTCTCTACTAAAAATACAAAAAAATTAGCCGGGCGTGGTGGCGGGCGCCTGTAGTAACAGCAACATTGGGAGGCTGAGGCAGGAGGATCTCTTGAGTCCAGGAGTTTGAGGCTGCAGTGAGCCGTGATTGAACCACTGCACTCCAGTTTGGATGAAAGAATGAGACCCCGACTCAAAAGCAAAACAAAACAAAACAAAAAACAGACTGGGTATGGTGGCTCACACCTGTAATCCCAATACTTTGGGAAGCTGAGGCAGGAAGATTGCTTGAGCCCAGAAGTTCAAGATCAGCCTGGGCAACATAGGGAGACCCTGTCTCTACAAAAAAATAAAAAATTATCCAGGCATGGTGGTGCACGCTTGTGGTCCCAGCTACTCGGGAGGCTGAGGTGGGAGGATAGCTTGAGGCTGCAATGAGGCATAATCACACCACTGCACTCCAGCCTGGATGACAGAGTGAGACTCTGTCAAAAAAAAAAAAAAAAAAAAGACAGGCAGACAAGCATACCTACTGAATATGTTAATTTATATAAATTCCCTGAATAGGCAAAACTATCCAATGATGATCGAAGTCAGGACTGGTGGTTCCCTTTGACTGGGATGAGGCAGGAGGAAGACTTCTGGTAGAGGTGCTAGAAATGTTCTATTCCATGATCTGATTCCCTGTAAACATTTGTCAAGCTGTTCACCTTATATATAAATATTTCATAAAAACATTTTTATGTGTGTAATGCCTTAGTACAACAATACAAGGTTTGGTGAAGCAAATATGGCAAAATGATGAATTTTTACAGGGGTTCTTGCACCATTTTCTTGTCTTTCATGATTTTTTTTTTTTTTTTTTGAGACAGGCTATTGCTCGTCACCCAGGCTGGAGTGCAGTGGTGAGATCATGTCTCACTGTAACCTTGAACTCCTGGGCTCCAGCAACCCTCCCGCCTCAGCCTCCCAAGTAGCTGGGACTATAGGAATGCACCACTATGGCTGGCTTTAAAACATTTTTTTTTTTTTGAGACACAGTCTCACTGTGCCGCCCAGGCTGGAGTGCAGTGGCTCACTGCAACCTCCGCTTCCCAGGTTCAAGCGGTTCTCCTGCCTCAGCCTCCTGAGTAGCTGGGATTACAGGCACGCACCACTACGCCTGGCTCATTTTTGTATTTTTAGTAGAGATGGGGTTTCACCATGTTGGTCAGGCTGGTCTTGAACTCCTGACCTCATGATCTGCCTGCCTCGGCCTCCCAAAGTTCTGAAATTACAGGCATGAGCTACCATGCCTGGCTTAAAATTTTTTTTTTAGAGATTACGTCTTGGGTTTTGCTCTGTTGCCAGGCTGCTCTCCATCTCCTGGCCTCAAGCAAGCCTCTGGCCTCAGCCTCCCAAAGTGCTAGGATTACAGGCATGAGCCAATGCACAGGGCCTGAAATTTTTGGATATATATATATATATATTTTTTTTTTTTTAACTGCAATAAGCATATGTCCCAGCCACCAGTCAGAATTCACATATGCTGTTATTCTGCCTGTGCCCAGGGGAAACTGAGGCTCAGAGGACTTGCTCGAGATCGCACTGCTGATCAGTGATCACCAGATCAGGCAGTCTGGCTCTGGAAGTGGCTTGCTTCATCAGCCCCTGGTGCTTCTCCCTTCGTGGCCTACACAGGAGAAGGTGTCAGTGGGACTGGGTCCTGGGGACTTCTATGTAGACAGAGGACTGGGGGACACTGATGCCTCACTCTGGGTGTAAACTTCCCTCCCTTCTTCCCTCATAGGTCACGGCCAGGGTCAATGAGACCATGTCTGCAGTGTGCTGGGCAGAGGATTTGACACATAGCACACACTCGGTCTATGTGAGCTGTGGGGACAGCCCTGGATTGCCTCTTTTCCTCCCCAGAGCTGAACTGCCTGTCCCTGCCAGGTTCCTGGGGTCAGGGTGAGCCCTGTCCCCATCTCCCCATCACTGGAGGCTGTGCCAGCAGCAAGGCTGGGAGAAGGAAGATGGGGAGGTTTATAGTTGCAACGCTCGCTAATGGTAATGATAGGTATGAAAATTTCAGGCTGATGGAAAATAGGAATGACATGATGCCCCAGATGGCTCCTCTGTTCTTCCTCTCTAAATTCAAACAGCCAGGACATTGTGCAGAAAACTGCCTTGTTTCCATGCACAGCAACTAGATAGGCTTTCTCCTGGTCTGGCCCTTGGTAGAAGACATGCCTTTATCCATGCTCTCATCCATCCATCCGTTCATCCACTCACCCACCCATTCATCCATCCACCTACCCACCCATCCACCCACCCATCCACCTATCCATCCACCTACCCATCCATCCATCCATTCATCCATCCATCCATCCACCCACTCACCCATTCATCCATCCACCCACCCACCCATCCACCCACCCCTCCACCCACCCATGCACCCATCCACCCACCCATCCTCCCATCCATCCTTGCAAGATCAGTTCCCTGCTTTGAGCTTTCCAGCTGCAACTTTCTGAGGTTCTAGGAGGAATACTCACCCCTGTTCATGGGGTCAAGTATAGGAGTGAATCGCCTGCGAAATGCACTGACCCCCTCCCTGTCCGCCGTTATATCTCACCCCAGTCTCCCCAGACATACTCTGGGGATGCAGGGTGCACTGGAGGGCGCTGCTACAGTATCTCCAGCAGGTGGCGCTGGAGGCTATCTCCTTACCTGGGCGACACTGCACGCTTGTTGATTTGGGAAGGAGCAGGCTGACCAGGTGTGGGAAGACAGGGCAGTGGCCCAGCCCAAGGCCAGGCTGGGTTCTTCCCCAACCCACACCCCAGGCCCGTAGGTGAGACACAGAACTCTCGGAAGAGATCTTGGTCCTTGGGTGGGTGCTCCTGTCTGTGCAGGAGGCCTGTACCCCATTTGGTCTGGGACCAGTACGTGGTGGTTTGCGTCAACTCACTCTGTCTCTCCTGAGAGTTTTGCCCAGGGCATAGACTGCAATTACACAGACCTCAGTTCAAATCTCAGCTCTGCCTCTTAAAGGCTGTGTGATCTTGGCCAAGTTGCTCTGTCTCTCTGGGCTTCAGGTTGCTTACCAGTAAAATGGGGTAATAATGCCTATTGTCAGGTCAACATAAGGGTTAAACGGGTCAGCACCAAATCATGATAGGTGGTCAGTGAGTGCAGGTTCCTTCCACCATCCATGGGCCTCATGTTGGTGGTCCTGTCAGCTGTCAGAGCCCAGCATGGGGCTGTATTCATGCTACACTGTTCCCGAACAAGGACAGAATTGGGCTTCTAATAAGACAGGACTGAAGGATGGGGTGAGGAAAGTTCCAGAAACTGCTACTCACGCCCACAGACAGCTGCACTAATAGCTGCCCCCTCCTTCTGGGGACTTGGGCAATCACTCCAACTTTCCAGTAACTTCTGCTTCTTTCACAATAGGCTGGAGGGATAATTCTACCTAAAAAATAATTGCTTTGCTAGGAAAAGCCTGGCAAGTAAAACCTCATCGTGTTACCATGCGTCAGGGATTAAAAAAACAAAACAACAAAGCCGGGCACAGTGACACACATCTGTAACCCTAGCTACTTGGGAGGCTGAGGCTGGAGGATTGCTGGAGCCCAGGAGTTCGAGGGAAGCCTGGGCAACATAGTGAGACCCCTGTTTCTTAAAAAAAGCTAAAGAAAAGAAAAGAACAAAACTTAGTCCTGGCCGGGTGAGGTGGCTCACACCTGTAATCCCAGCACTTTGGGAGACTGAGGAGAGTGGATCACCCGAGGTCAGGAGTTCGAGACCAGCCTGGCCAACATGGTGAAACCCTGTCTCTAATAAAAATACAAAAATTAGCTGGTACAGTGGCAGGTGCCTGTAATGCCAGATACTTGGGAGGCTGAGGCAGGAGAATTGCTTGAACTGGAAGGTGGAGGTTGCAGTGAGCGGAGAAAGTGCCATTGCACTCCAGCCTGGGTGACAGAGTGAGACTCCATCTTAAAAAAACAACAAGAACTCAGTCCTACAGGTGGGCGATTTCTGTTTACTTCCCTTGGAAAGGCTGAGTCTGTCCCCACAAACTGGTGCTTGGGGCACCTGTATCTAGGCAGTGAGTGATTAAGCCCCGGGAGTGGGTTGGCAGTAAAGCCGGGAGTCCTGTGCCAGGGGAGACACTAAACAGGTGTTTCCAATGTGTGTTTGTGTCCTGGGTGTTCAGAAGCTGGAGATGAGCTGGGGAGGTTTGTCTTTGGTCCCAAGTAGCTTCTCCTAGGCCTCTTTCAGGGGACCAGGAATGCCAGGTGGTCTCGAAGGCAGGGTCCGCAGCAAACTGGTTTGCTCCTGTCCTGCGGCTGGGATGGGTAGGATGGGAGGCATCTGGGCTGTGCTTCCCCCACCGGAGGTCTGAGATCTCAGAGCTGTGGGACCACAAGAAGTGGGCAAGCTCCAGTGACATGAGGACCCTATGCAGGGTGAGGAACCAGATTGAGTGAGACACAGGAAGCCCATGGATGGGGAAGGGGGCCTCTGAGGTGGGGCAGGTCCCAGTCTGGAGCTCCTGGGAGTGACACTGGAATCCGTTCATCACCGATGCCCGGCGGACTCTTCTTTTCTGCATTCCACTGGCCAACCCAAGAGAGGTAGGGGCCATCTTTGGACCTGCAGAAATCTTCGTGTCACATGCCCCATCAGCACCTCAGCAACCTTATCTCCACCGTTCGCTTTTCTCTAGGTGCTGAGAGTTCAGGTGACAGGGGGTGGGTCAGCTCTCCTGGTGAAAAGTGCAGAGAGCGGCTCCCAGTCCCACGAGCTGCCCACCCCTTCCCTCGCTCACTACACAGCCTTGACATAGCAAAGCAGAAAGGGCAACCTTTGGAATCAGAGACACCCGAGTTTATTTATTTTTCTTTCTTTTTTTTTTTGAGACAGGGTCTTGTTCTGTTGCCCAGGCTGGAGTGCAGTGGCTCAATTATAGCTTGCTGCAGCCTCCATCTCCTGGGCTCAAGCGATCCTCCCACCTCAGCCTCTCGAGCAGCTGGGACTACAGTTACACACCACCATAGCTTGGCAAATTTTTTCTTATTTTTGTACAGATGGGATCTTGCTATGTTGCCCAAGCTGGTTTTGAATTCCTGGCCTCAAGCAATCCTCCCACCTTGGCCTCGCTGGGATTATAGGCATGAGCCACCCCATCTGTCAGCACTGAGTTTAAATCCATGCTCTGCCACTGCTGTGTGACACCTGCAAAGTGCTTCGCTCATCTGGGCCTCAGTTTTCCTAATCTATCAGATGGGCACGGCCGACCTGCCCAGTCTGCCTCACAGAGTTAGAGTGACAATTATACAAGACACTGGGCTTTGCAAACAAGAAAAGCATCATTTCACAGCACATGCTACCTCTCCATCTCTCTCCACAGCTGAATACAGGTTGCAGACACATTTTATTTGAAACTCTCAACAGTAAAAAAAATTCTAAAATTTTTGCCAACATTAAAAAAACAGATACTTACCCAAGATTTAAAAGATATCCCTCTGTCTCTGACAATACAGGTGCATTCCCACAAGACAGTACTCAAGCGCACTGAGCCGCTCCCTTCTCTAGTTCCCATAGCCTCCCAAATGCCCGGTATGTCCTCAACACCTAGGCCAAGGGTCAGGTGTTAATTGTTGAAGGGGGCCTGCCCCTCCACACCTGCGGGTATTTCTCGCAAGGTGGAGACGAGAGACTGAGAAAAGAAATAAGACACAGAGACAAAGTATAGAGGAAGAAAAGTGGGCCCAGGGGACCGGTGCTCAGTAAGTGACGACCTGCACCGACCCCGGTCTCTCAGTTCCCTCAGTATTTATTGATCACTATCTTTACCATCTTGGCAGGGGGAATGTGGTGTGACTATAGGGTGATGGTGGGGAGAGAGTCAGTAGGAAAACGTGTGAGCAAAGGAATCTGTGTCATAAATAAGTTTAAGGAAAGGTGCTGTGCCTGGATGTGCACTTAGGCTAGATTTATGTTTAACTTTACGTAAACATCTCAGTGCAGTAGAGAGTAACAGAGTAGTATTGCTGCCATCAGGTCTCACCTCCAGCCATATAGCCGTTTTCTTCTACCTCAGAATAGAATGTATGGTCGGTTTTATACCAGGCCATTCCATTCCCAGGGACGTGCAGGAGACAGATGCCTTCCTTTTATCTCCACCGTACGTAGGCCTTCCTCTTTCACTAATTCTCCTCAGGCAGACCCTAGTGTCCGGCTGAGGCCTATAAGGTCTTTCCCTTCCCACGAGGCCACATCTCAGGCTGTCTCGGTTGGGGGGATGCCTGGACAATACCCAGGCTTTCTTGGGCAGAGGTCCCTGCGGCTTTCCACAGTGCATTGTGTCTCTGGTTAATAGAGAATGGAGAATGGCGATGACTTTCACCAAGCATACTGCCTGCAAAATCTCGGCCCACTGCAAGCTTCGCCTCCTGGGTTCACACCATTCTCCTCCCTCAGCCTCCCGAGTAGCTGGGACTACAGGCACCCGCCACCACGCCCGGCTAATTTTTTGTATATTTAGTAGAGACGGGGTTTCACCGTGTTAGCCAGGATGGTCTCGATCTCCTGACCTCGTGATCAGCCTGCCTCGGCCTCCCAAAGTGCTGGGATTACAGGTGTGAGCCACTGCGCCCAGCCTGAAAACATTTTAAACAAAACACATCCTGCACAGCCCTAAATCCCTTAAACCTTGAATCAATACAGCACATGTTTTTGTGAGCATAGGGTTGGGACAAGAGTTACAGAGTAACAGCATCTCAAAGCAGAACAATTTTTCTTAGTACAGATCAAAATAGAGTTTCTTATGTCTTCCTTTTTCTGCATAGACACAGTAACAATTTGATCTCTCTTTTCCCCACAATTTGTCACCTGGCTGGCTTCATTCATTATACCACCCACCTGGCCCTTGTAGGTGTTTGGGTTGACAACCCCAACTTGCTTTATTTATTTATTTATTTATTTATTTATTTATTTATTTATTTATTTATTTTTCTTTGAGACAGAGTCTAGCTCTGTCTCCCAGGCTGGAGTGCAATGGCACAATCTCGGCTCACTGCCACCTCCGCCCCCCAGGTTCAAGCGATTCTCATGCCTCAGCCTTACGTGTAGCTGGGATTACAGACGCACGCCACCATACCCAGCTATTTTTTTTTTTTTTTTAAGTACAGATAGGGTTTCATCATGCTGGCCAGGCTGGTCTTGGATTCCTGACCTCGAGTGATCCACCCACTTTGGCCTCCCAAAGTGCTGGGATTACAAGCGTGAGCCACCGTGCCCAGCCCTTGGCATAATTTAAATGGGAAGCCTGGTGTTATTATGACTGTCTCCGGTCATTCCAAGGCTGGGCACCCGCTTCTGGCTGAATCATGACCCCTCTCTTCTTGGTGCACCCTCTGGCCCTGCATGTGTACCTACCCACCTGGCACTTTCAGAAGAGTGGCTGTGACTCACTTAGACAAAGACTGCATTTTCCTGTCCTGATAGTTGAAAACTGCTTGGATGAGCCTAGACAATTTAGGGATTTGAAGGAGTTTCCCAAGCCCCTAATGTGTTCTTCCCTGGCTGAGTGGTGTGAGCCAGCCCCATGGGGTTCAGTGCCCCGGTCTCCCCACCATCACCTGCACCAGCCCATCTCTGTCTTCCCCCTCCCCACCCCATCGTGATCAATGGGACAGGCCCCCAGGTTGCAGGGCATGAACCCATGGGAGGAGCCAGACCTCCGGCCCTGAAGGGAGCTCTGGCCACTCACAGTCCCTCCAGGGAGCCCCTGGGTGTGGGATTTGGGCTCTGACTGCAGCAGGACGAGGCCCAGGAAGACCCCACCCTGGCTTTTCTCCTTTGCGATGTGTCTCTTTCCCAGCAAAATATGGGTCCTAGTGGCCAGTGTCCCTGGGAGCTGTCGAATCAAGCTTCCTGGATATCTGCCACTCGGCCAGCTGGTGGCACCTTTAGAAAGCTTTTTCTGCTGCTGAGAACATGAGTCTGTTGAGGAAAAGGCTGCTAGATGAGCCCTCCCAGGTCCCAACACACTGGCTGGCTGTTGCCTGGGATCACCGTCTTTGCTCACCTCTTGGCTAAGCTTCAGCCTCCTTCCAAGAATGCTTCCTGGATCTCAGCCCTCTAGAGTTATGTGTCTTCATCTGCCCCTAGTTTTCTGTGTGACTTCAGGCAAGTGGCACAACCTCTCTGCTCTATTCGCTTAGGACGCCTAGAAGAATCTGAGCAGAGCACTCTGTGGAAGGGACTGTGACAGAGGCAGTGGAGAGAGGGCTGGTGCAAGGAGAATGTTTATGTGGCAGCACCATGAGTACCATGAGGCCGAGGGCTGGGAGCCAGATTTCCTGTGTTCGAATTCCAGTTCTAGGCCGGGCTCGGTGGCTCACACCTGTAATCCCAGCACTTTGTTAGGCCGAGGCGGATGGATCACCTGAGGTCAGGAGTTCGAGACCAGCCTGGGCAATGTGGTGAAACCCCATCTCTACTGAAAATATAAAAATTAGCCAGGCGTGTTAGTGCATGCCTGTAATCCCAGCTACTCGGGAGGCTGAGGCAGGAGAATCAATCTTTGAACCCGGGAGGTGGAGGTTGCAGTGAGCAGAGATCATGCCACTGCACTGCATCCTGGGTGACAGAGCAAGAACCTGTCTCAAAAAAACAAACAAACGAAAACAAAAAACCCACCAAATTCTGGTTCCATCGCTTGGCAGCTCCATGACCTTGGGGACAATTATAGCACCCACTGCATAGGATGGCTGAGAGGATTAAACAAAATCACGCAAGAGACACACTTGGCACCATTGAAATGTTCAGGAAAGGCCACTGTTAGGATTGGTACCTGAACAGCACAGAATCTGCCAAAGGAAGAGAGGAGCTCCCGGGACGCAGGTGTCAGCTCACCCACGATTCCTACAGGTGGAGCTGTGGCTATGAAGCCTTGATTTCCAGGGGTTGGGGACCTGGATTTGAATCACTTTCATTTGTGCCATGCCTGAGCACGGCAGACCCCCAGGGAGGAGACGGGAGTGGGCTCTCGCAGGACCCCTGCCAAGGTGAGTGCTGTGAGCTGCCCTCCCAGAGGTGAGTTCTCTGGGTCCTGCCACACAAAACACATGGCAGGGGCTCGGATCCCTCCACCCAAACCCATACAAGGCCTTGGGCCTGTGCTCACCAACTCAGATCACGGGGATGCAGGGGGTTCACCTTCTCCAAGGAAGGGCCAGGGACACAAGAGAAAACAGGGAGCTATTTCGAGAAGGTGTCAAGGCTGGGACACTAAAATTAGAGGCCTCGTTCCTAAAAAGACATTGGCGCCAACCAAGGCCTTGAAGAGGGGCTCTTCAGCACGGAATGTGACCCCAGGAAGCACGTTCACAATTCTGGACAATGAGGTCAGCCTGCAGGGCACATGGGACCGCCCAATGGCCGGTGGTCATGGGCACCTCTCCCCCCACCAGCCCCACCTGCAGAATGCTGGAGCTGGCTCCAACCGCTTCCCGTCTGCACTGAGCCAGCGCAAGGGCAAGCGGACAGAGCCTCACGTTCTCGGTGCTGCTGCCCTTCCAGGCTGCCTTCCTTTTTTGACTGTCCTTCTGGCTTCTTATGCTTTCAGCTCCATTCTGGATGTGCGTCAGGGGGTGGGATGCAGAAGCAGCAGCCAGCTTGGAGGCTGGTGTTCCTGGAGGCTGAGGGCGGGATGGGGGGAAATATGAACCAGGGAGGGGCCTGGTATCCCCAGCCCAGATGGGCCTAGGCCGCTGTCCCCCAGGGACAGGGAAGCTCAAGACTTTCTTTTTTTTTTTTTTTTCTTTTTTTTTCTTTTTTTTGAGGCAGAGTCTTGCTGTGTCTCCCAGGCTGGGATGCAATGGCACGATCTCGGCTCACTGTAACCTCCATCTCCCAGGTTCAAGCGATTCTCCGCCTCAGCCTCCTGAGTAGTTGGTATTATAGGCATGCGCCACCACACCCCACTAATTTTTTGTATTTTTTAGTAGAGACGGGGTTTCGCCATGTTGGCCAGACTGGTCTCGAACTCCTGACCCCAAGTGATCTGCGTGCCTTGGCCTCCCAAAGTACTGGGATTACAGGTGTAAGCCACTGTGCCCAGCCAAAGACTTTCTTTGTCTCCTCCTCTGGCCTCAGAGGAAGCTGGGGAAGTCCTTACAGAGCTGACTTCCTGGGGTGAGGCGCCAAAGGGGTCTTAGTCCCACTGCTCGGAGATGGAGGCAACTCCTCTCTCTCCTCTCAGGGCACCGGCCTAGAGTCCAAGCCTTCATCATTTGCCTTTCCTCTTAGCCCAAGGTGTTTTCCCAGGGGAGGGAGGGTGGCAAATTTGATCCTGTCCCCATACTCCTGTTTAAATTCCCTTAGCGACTGCTTATGGCCCTGGGATGGGGTCTGAATTTACCACCATCTAGAAGGCCCCACAAATTCCAGCCCTGCCCAGCTCTCACTCTAAGCCCTAGACCCGTGACCATCTCTCCTGTTTTCCAACACACCAAGTTCACACCCTCCTCCTCGCTCAGCTGAGTCCCACTTACTCAATGTAATGTGAGACAGTGTAAATGTCCCTTCCCTAGAGAGGCCTGCCCAGGCTGGGACATTAGGCTCAGGCTTATTGCCATCTGTTCTGGTATGACCCTTTTTGCTGTGTGCTGGTGCTCCCCATCAGAACATCAGCTCCATGGAACCTGCCCGCTGTTGTAGCACCAGTGCTTGGCACAAAGCCGGGTCTCAGAGACACACGTTGCCCTCGTTGAGGTGGAAACCAAGAGGGAAGTGCCCTGGTCACTCTTGGACAATGGGGGCTTAGAAATGCAGGGAGGTGGCTGTGCCCTGTCACAGACAGGCTGCCTGGGCAAAGGAGACTTTGTCTACAAAAGAAGGCCAGAAGGATGACACCATGGGAGGGTGCACTGCTGGAATGGGGCTTGGGGACAATGTTCACCGGTCTCACCCACAGGGCTGCCCGTGGCTCAGTGGTCAGCCCCAGCGGGTCCCTGTCCTGCCCTGCTCTTTAGCCTGACTCCATGACACCTCTCTAAGACCAAAGCTGAGAAGCAGATGGGCCTTGAATCAGGCTCGGAGGGTGAGCTGGGGTTTCCATAGCAAAGGTAGAGGGAAGTGCTTAGGAAAATGACGAACATGTCTCCCCAAAGCTGGCATAGTTGTTCCCCTCTGAACCCCCATACTGTCTCCTGGATATGAGGAGAGATGGCTCAGTGCCTGTGAGGGCTCAGAGCCTGACCCTGTCTACCCCAGGTCCCTCTGTCACATGCTTAGGTTTGTTAAACACTCAGATGGGCACGGTGGCTCATGCCTGTAATCCCAGCACTTTGGGAGGCTGAGGCGGGAGGATCGCTTGAGTCGAGGAGTTTGAGATCAGCCTGGGTAGCATGGCAAGACTCTGTTTCTATTTTTTTTAATTAAAAAATTAAAATAAAAAAAACACATTCAGAAAAGCTGTGTTGAGTTGAATGGAGCTGTACCAGCTTTGCTTGGCTGGCTCTCTCCCAGCTTCTGCTAAGATACATTTGTCTGGGGCAGTTCTGGTTTACGCACATCCATTGCAGGGCTTTTAATACAACCCATGTCATACCAACGCATCCTGGTTTGGAATTTATGTTACATGGTTATGCTATTAGGTCTAAATATGTTCATATGGAATTATCTCTAAGACACTTTAGTAATTAAATAACTTAATAATTTAAGTAGTACAAATATGCAAAAAAAATTGCATGTGCTTGTGCTATAGAGGAAAATTCATGAAGGAGGCATAAGAAATTGATCAGTGATGCCTGGGACGGGAGTAGGTGGGAGCTGAGGGACTGGGAGTTCGATGAGAGGGAGTTACCTTTAATTGTGCGTCCTTTTCTATATATACAGGATATATAGAACCATGTATATATACATATGTGGGTTTTTTTTTGTTTTTTGTTTTTGTTTTTTTAAGACAGAGTCTCACTCTGTCGCCCAGACTGGAATGCAGTGGCATGATCTCAGCTCACTACAACATCTGCCTCCCGGTTTAAGTGATTCTCATGCCTCAGTCTCCTAATAGCTGGGACCACAAGTGCATACCACCATGTCTGGCTAATTTTTTGTCTTTTTGTTAGAGATGGGGTTTCACTATGTTGCCCAGGCTGGTCTCAAACTCCTGGCCTCACGTGATCCTCTGGCCTCAGTTTCCCAAAGTGCTGGGATTACAGGTGTGAGCCGCCATGCCTGGCATGATTTCTACTACTTTTTGAGAAAAGTAATAAAAAAAGGGCCCAGCACAGTGGCTCACGCCTGTAATCCAGTGCTTTGGGAGGCTGAGGCAGGCGGATCACAAGGTCAGGAGATCGAGACCATCCTGGCTAACACGGTGAAACCCTGTCTCTACTAAAAATACGAAAAATTAGCCAGGCGTGGTGGCGGGCGCCAGTTGTCCCAGCTACTCGGGAGGCTGAGGCAGGAGAGTGGTGTGAACCCAGGAGACAGCTTGCTGTGAGCCGAGATGGCGCCACTGCACTCCAGCCTGGGTGACAGAGCAAGACTCCATCTCAAACAACAAAAAAACAAAAACAAACAAAAAAACCCCCACTGCCCACCCCTCACCCCTCTAGCCTGAACTCCCAGGTTTGTATTATACGGCTTGGGGCTTCTTACTTTGTTATTTTTCTGCCACTGATTTCTGAGGTTTGGTGGGAAACTTGGTGAGATCTGGGCTTTGTAATTAATAAAATACAAAGCAAAAAAACCGACAAAACATGTTTGGTCTTTCTCTGTTTCGACTACACATTCCTTGAGGGCAGGGACATTTGGGGGTCACCTTTGTCCAACAGTGGTGAGTTCATGGTAGGTGTGAACAGGTGTTTGCTCAACTAAGCCCAGGATGGTGAGAAGGGCGAGCGGGTCCCTCACCAGCAAGAGCCCTGGAGGATCTCTTAGGGGTGCCTGTCCCTGGCTGCCTGCCCACCTTTTCCAAGAGGGCTTTCTAACTCTCCTACCAGGGCCGGCAGACTGGGTCCATCCTGGAGCCCGCCTGGTGGGCTGTGGTGAGTGGAGGTTTTTCACGCCACGGGAAGTAGCCCAGGCTTGATGAATGACGGCTTCCCGAGCGAGGGATGGAGAACAATGTACCCACTTATGTGTGGGCACAGGTGATCCTGGCTGGAGCAAAGACTCTTGTAGTTTGCTTCCTGCCTGGCCGTGACAATGACTCAGGCTCTTAGCCCCATGCACTTGCACACTCCCCTCAGGGCCACATGGGATGGGCTGGAGAATCCCAGGAATGTGTTGGAGCTGCTGACAGCACTTCATGCTCTGAGTGTGATCGGCCCATGTGACTTCCTCAGGGAACTGTGTGCCTGGTGGGCTCCAGCACCCCTATCCTGAATTTCCCAGGTCTTCTGAGCCCCAGTGCTGGTGCTGAAGAGCAGGATGGGGTTGGGGGGATGCAGAGATGAAATTTAATGGGCAAATCTGCTTGCCCATGGCCACTCCACTTTGTTCTTCATCCAGGGAGGGGTGGCCTAGGTATGGTGGCCAGGGCTTGGCTGTGCACAGGGAACAGGAAGCCCTGAGTGGGAGTGGCCAGGGGAGGGGGGTGGCGCTCACTGCCTACAGCAGGTGTGGCCGTGGTGCTGACAGGTCCAGCTTATCAGGGCTGGAGGCCCAGGCTCCAGACGTGCAGGCTGTGGGGCTTTATCAGCCTTTAGAGCGCCAGAGTTTGTGGCAATCCTGCCAGCCATGGGTGCTGACAGCCAGGAGCTAGGTGGAGTACAGCTTCCTCCCTAGGCCTCCCTGCTCCCAGCCTCAAGGCCGGGGTGCACATTGCAGGGACATTTGAGGAAAGGAGAGATGGCAGGGAGGAGAGGGAGGAGGAGATGGGCCAAGAAGCTTGTTTCTCCTTCAGAGATTTTATTTATTTTATTTTAAAGGAAATGTCTCTGAGTTATATATATATATATATATTTGTTTTTTTGTTTGTTTTGTTTTGTTTTTAAAGACAGGGTCTTGCTCTGTTGCCTAGGCTGGAGTGCAGTAGTGCGATCACAGCTCACTGCAGCCTCGACCTTCCGCAAGACTTTAAAACATGTTTATACCTTCACAAAAGCTGACACCTGCTTACTGCAACAAGTTAAATTATTTTAAAAGGGCTGAGGAGCTTTGAGGGGAGAAAGGAGGAGGTGAATGAGAGGGGGATGGAGAAGCACTAAGAACAAAAATCCAGCCCCTTCCCCCTTTCCCCAGCTGCCTCCTAAGCTGTCTCGGAGCTCACCCTAGAGTCAGAGACAAAAAAAACAGACTGATGGCTGATGGGCTCCCGAGAACAGGAGTTATCTGTCACTTACGATGAACAATTTTATATATATATATATATACACACACACACACACACATATTTACATGAACACACACGTATATATTTACATGAACACACACGCACATACATATATGCATATATATGTATCTGTGTGTGTCTGTATATTTGAGACAGAGTTTTGCTCTTTTGCCCAGGCTGGAGTGCAGTGGTGCGATCTCGGCTCACTGCAACCTCTGCCTCCTGGATTCAAGCCATTCTCCTGCCTTAAGCCTCCTGAGTAGCTGGGACTACAGGCGTGCGCCACCACACCTGGCTAATTTTTGTATTTTTAGTAGAGATGGGGTTTCATCATGTTGGCCCGGCTGCTCTCGTACTCCTGACCTCAAGTGATCTACCTGCCTCGGCCTCCCAATGTGCTGACATCATGAGCGTGAGCCACCGCGCCCAGCCCAAATGGTATGTTCAAATGAGCTCTCTAAGGTTTGGAGTTGTGTCCGAAGCTACTTCACATCATGCTAGAAAAGTGATCCCATTAAGATAAGCACAGTAGGTGCTGGGGAACGAGGCAAAAGCTCTTGGTCAGCTTTATTCCCCAAGTGCTCACACCCTGAGACATTCCTGCCACTCTCCTCCCTCCTCAAAGCTTCCTCTGGGAGCCCAAGTGCCTGACGATAACCCCCAACAATGAGGGCAACGTGGGGCGTTGTCTGCCTTCTTCGCCCTGGGGATGGAGCTGAACTTCCAACGGGAAGGGTTCGGTTCCCTCTCTCACCTCCACTGGAGGAAGAAGCTGGGGTGAGAGACAAGAATTCAGCCTCAGAGGACTTTCTTTGTAGGGTGAGAAAGCCCTGGGTGTTAGGATCACAGAATTGGAGATTAGATTAGATTAGATTAGATTAGATTAGATTAAAGTTCAGCCATTACTAAGCCTGTTTGTATCTTGTGCTCCATAAATGAGGGGTCCTGTATTCCTTGTTTCTGCTGGGATCCCAGTGCTCAGACAGTGCTTGGCATACAGCAAGCACTCAATAAATAGTTGAATGGATGAACGGATGCCTCACTTTCCTCATTTATACAACAGAAATCATGGTACCCCCCTGTATTCACTATCTGTTGCTATGTAATAAATTAGCCCCAAATTACTTGGTGGCTTAAAACAGCAATCATTTTATTCCCGCTCATGATTTCCATGGGTCAGGAATTTGGGATTTTTTTTTTTTTTTAAGACAGAGTTTTGTCCTGTCACCCAGGCTGGAGTGCAGTGGCATGATCTCCGGTCACTGCAACCTCTGCCTCCCCAGGCTCAAACAATTCTCCTGCCTCAGCCTCCCCAGTAGCTGGGACTACAGGTGCGTGCCACTACGCCTGGCTAATTTTTTGTATTTTTAGTAGAGATGGGGTTTTGCCATGTTGACCAGGCTGGTCTCAAACTCCTGACCTCAAGTGATCTGCCCGCTTGGCCTCCCAAAGTGCTGGGATTACAAGCATGAGCTGCCGCGCCTGGCCAGAATTTGGGATTTTGTGTGGCTCTTTCTCAGGGTTTTTATGCCACTGCAGTCAGACAGTGGCTGGAGTTGGAATAGGAGGGGACTGGCCAGGCATTTCTCTCTCTTCATGGAGTCTCAGGGCTTCTCCAGCAGTGGCTTTGGGCTTCCTCACACCATGGTTGCCCCAGGGCTCCCAGGCAAGTGCTCTGGTGAGGAAAGTGGAAGCTACTTCAATGCTATAACCTAGTCTGGGAAGTCACAGAGCGTCACTTCTGCCACAGGCCCAGGCCCATCCAGATTCAAGAGGAGGGAACGTGGACTCTGCTTCTGATGGGAGGAGTGTTGGTGTCCCATGGTGGGAGCACAGGGGGTGGGGGAGCTCATGGCCATCTTTGGAGATTCAATCTGCCGCCGCTAGGAGGAGGCTGGACTGACATTCGAACCTAGGCAGGCCGAATGCAGGTCCTGACTTCTGCACCACTGCTGCATGGGGCTGCCCCAGAACAGGCCAAGTCTCCCAAAGACCTAAAGCAAAACTAAGGATGCAGTGAGGCCCACAGCAAATACCCTTTGCAAATACAAGATGCCTGGATTCGTTTACTGTGGCTGTCCTAAGAAAGCACCGCAAAGTGGGTGGCTTCGAACAACAGAAATGGTCTCCTTATGGTTCCAGAGGCCAAAAGGCTGAGACCGTGGACCGGGCCATGCCTTCTCTGAGGACTCTAGGGAGGGGCCGTCCTTGCCTCTCCCAGCCTCCAGGGTTGCTGGGAATCAGGGGTGTTCCTTGGCTTGTACATGCATCGCTGCAGCCTCTGCCTCGGATTTTACTCGGCCTCCCCCCTGCCTGTCTGTGTCTGCATCTCTCCTCTTCTTACAAGGACATCAGCCGTATTGGACCAGGACCTACCCTCATCCAGTATGATCTCATCCTAACAAATGACATCTGCACAGATCCTTTTTCCAAACAAGGTCACACACTGAGGCTCTGGGTGGACACAAATTTTGGGGACATGATTCAACTCATAATGGCTCTGTCTGATTTCCCAGTCATGCCCTGCCTATGTTCCCAGCCCCTCATGAGGCTCCTCACCGCCTTTTCAATGGGGGGACATGGCTCCTGGGTCACCGAGCACGTCCAGGAGGATGCAGCCAGCCTCGGAGGGCCTAGAACGCAGAGCCCGAGTGGCAGTGGCCACCTTCACTGGGGAGTAAGGTCAGGGAAGAGAGGCAGCCAGAGGGCCTTTGGTGGCCTGCCAGCGCCTCCCTCACTTCCCGCATGTCACAGGACTTCTTTCGGTCCAGCCGGCTCTGCTCCTCAGTTGTCCCTCCCAAGCACAGTGCATCCTCTCCCGGGGACGGCTCTATTAATAACCCTCATGTGGATGTTCTGGGACGGCCATTCATGCTTCCTGTTCTCACGTGTGGCCCCCACTCTATGCCATTCATGAGAGTGACCCCCAGGCGTGGCTGGCTCCCTCCCTTTCTCCACTGCCAGCGCGTCTGCAGGATCCAAGTTGCCATGTGTTTGCTGTTCACAGTGACCCATGAGTGAGAGGCGGTGGCGTTCACACCATAGTTTAAGTTAACAATGCCCGGCTGGGATGTGTGCTTTGTGGCCCTCCTCGGGGACTGCAGTGTGGCAGAAAAAAACACCCTGAGATTCCTCTCTTCTCTTTCTCCTGCTGATATTTTGCTGCCCCCTAACAATCATTGAATCCAATGTAAGCTATAAAAAGCAGCCTCAAGAGTGCTAAGCAGGGGAGGGAAGGATGGAGACGGGTCTGCAGGGGCGACTAAAGATTCCCAGCACGAAAGGCAACCCCCATCTGTCAAGGATATTCATCCACCTAATGGGGATAATAATTTATCCTAGGGCTGTTGCTAAGGCTGAGTTAATACAGCTGAAGTGTACTAGCAAGGCTAATGGCGCCCACCTGAGCTCAAATCTTTGCACACGTCCTCACCTAAATGTAAAAACTCAACAAAGAATGCAAATGAAGCCATGACTCACTCCTTCAACATTACTAGGAGACAGAACCCAACAAACTTCAAATAATCTGCAGGTAGAAAAAAACCACCAAATACCAGCAGACCCCTCCGCTGCCACTACAGGTCATGAGCAGGATCAACAGGGCAAGGGAAGCTTAAAGGACTCAGTATAGGCCGGGCACCGGGGCTCACGCCGGTAATCCCAACCCTTTGGGAGGCAAAAGTGCGAGGATTACTTGAGCTCAGGAGCTTGAGACCAGCCTGGGCAACATGGTGAAATCCCATCTCCACAAAAAAAAAAAAAAAAAAGAAACAAAAAAAAATCCCCCCAAAATTAGCCAGGCGTGGTGGTGCACGCCTGTAGTCCCAGCTACTTGGGAGCCTGAGCAGGGAGGGTCACTTGAGCCCAGGAGGTCAAGGCTGCAGTGAGCTGTGATCACGCCACTGCACTCCAGCCTGGGTGACAGAGCAAGACCCTGTCTCAAAAAACACAAAACAAAAAAACCTGTACATGGATTTTAAAAATATGGATTAAAACATGCAGATGCAAACTATGTAAACATAATAAACATTGCTCAGGCAACACACTTTTGATGAGGCTCCTTCCATGTGTCCAGTCCTGCACCAGCCATTCCAAGTACATGTCCTGTGCAGCTTCCATCCCAGAGGGGGAAACAGACAAGCCACTGAAGAATGTACTGAACAATGGCCTCCAAAAAGATATATTCATTTCCCAGCTCCTGGAACTTGTGAGTGTGATCTTATTTGGAACAAAGGTCATTGCAGATGTCATGAAATTAAAGATCTTGAGAAGATATAGGGTGGGTCCTAAACCCAGTGACAGGGGTCCTTATAAAAGAAAGGGAGAGAGACATTTGAGACACAGAGATGCAGAGAAGCTCATGTGAGGACAGAGTCAGAGATGGGAGTGGTGCATGTATGAGCTGAGGAATGCCTGGAGCTGTCAGGAGCTAGAGGGGCCAGGAAAGATCTCCCCTATAGCCCCAGAAACAGCTCGGCCTGGACAGCATCTTGATTTTGGATTTCTGGCTTCCTGAATGATGAAAGATGCTTTTCTGTTGTTTGAAGCTGCTGAGTTGGTGGCCATTTGTTATAGCAGCCCTGGGAAACAAATGCAGGGAAGGCATTTTCCTTGCAACCAACTTCAAGATCATTGCTTGAGGCTGGCACAATGGCTCACACCTGTAATCCCAGCACTTTGGGAGGCTGAGGTGGGAGGATCATTTGAGGCCAGGAGTTTGAGACCAGCCTAAGCAATATAGTGAGACCCCATCTCTACCTGCCCCCACCCCCCAAAAAAAGAACAAAACAGAAATTAGCTAGAAGTGGTGGCACCTACCTGTAGTCCCAGCTGCTAGGGAGGCTGAGGTGGGAGAATGGCATAAGCCCAGGGGTTTGAGGCTGCAGTAAGCCATGATCGCGCCACTGCACTCCAGCCTGGGTGATGGAGGGAGACCAAGAGACAAAATCTTATTCACAGTTGGATGTCTACCATTGAGAGTGCAGTCAGGATCCACTTGGAGACAGGAACCATGCCAGTTTATTCTAACAGAGAGAACTTAGTATATAAAAGTGTTAACTAGATATTGAAAACCTGAAAAGGCAAAGAGAAAACACTAAGTGTCACGGACAGAGAAACTGCAGGAAGTAGCTACCGTCCTCGGACAAGGGCAATGAAGGGAAGAGGCTGAAGCTGTTAAAACTTAGAAGCTTGGAGGAGGAGTCCCTTGGGGCTGGGACGCAGACCTCTGAAGAGGATGGAAAGAATGAGAAGAAGCCAGATATTGGGGCCAGCTCTCCAGACAGGCATGGCCACACTTAATCAAAGTCAGATCATATTTCTCCTTGGCTCAATACACTCCATGGCTGACCTGCAACGGTGACTCATGCTTGTAATCCCAGGACTTTGGGAGGCTGAGGCGGGCGGATCACGGGGTCAGGAGTTCAAGACCTGCCTGGCCGACACAGTAAAACCCTGCCTCTACTAAAAATATAAAAATTAGCTGGGCGTGGCGGCAGGCACCTGTAATCCTAGCTACTTGGGAGGCTGAGGCAGGAGAATCGCTTGAACCCAGGAGGCGGAGGTTGCAGTGAGCCGAGATCACACCACAGCACTCCAGCCTGGGCAACAGAGCGAGACTCTGTCTTAAAAACAAAAAAACAAACAATAACAACAACAACAAAACACTCTATGGCTCCCATCTGATTTGGAGTAAAGTGAGTCCGAGTCGTACCTGGAAGGCTGTGCTTTGTTGCACCCTGATGGCTTCTCTGAGTCCACTTCCTACCTGTCTCTCCTCACTCACTTCACTCCCCAGCACTGCCTTCTGGTTCTTGGATGTTTCAGACACACGTAGGGCCTTTGCACTGGCTGTTCCTCCTCCCTGGAACACTGTTCCATTAAATATCTTCTAAATCCTTTTATAAGGACCCTTGTGATGACATTGAGCCCTCCTGAATAATCCAGGAGAATCTCTCCACCTTGAGGTCCTTAACTTAACCACACCTGCAAAGTCCTTTTTACCATGTAAAGTAGTATATTCACAGGTTCTGGGGATTAGGATATGGACATCTTTTGGGGACTATTATTCAGCCTACCACAGACATCATCAAATTTAATCCTTGTACATTAATGCTGCAACAGAGGTGTTATGATTAGCTTCACTGAATAGACTTGGAAAGCACATAGCATATGACAGGCCTTCGATAAATGTTGATGGGGCTGATCTGGTGTGAGAGTTGGTTGACAACATGTTCTCCTTCCTGGACAGCAGGCCTTGGAGGATGTGTCTAGTTCTGTGTCTTCCTCAAGTGTTCTCCCACAGTCCCCTCCACTGGGAACAGATAGAAACTCTGTCAGAGTGTATGACACTTAGACACTTAATTGTCTCACTTGGGGTCACTTTGTCTCCCCAGTGAGATCACAATCTCCTTCAGTGTAAAGACCAACTCTCATGTACTACTAATTATTTGGCCCTTTATACAGAGCCACGGGCTTTTGCAGACATCATTTTTTTTCCTTTTAGTCCTTGCAAGGACTGTCCATTTTGCCGAAGAGCAAAGTGAGGCTCTGGCAAGATGCAGAGTCAGTTTTTGATGGTGCTGGTTGATGAATCCTGCCTTGCTGTGAACGCTTTATCTCATGGTACCCACCATGACGGGCTCTCTGCACCCTTAGCAGCCTCTCACCCACTGACTCCCCTCTGCACTTGGCTGGATTTTCTTACCTCTTTAGCTTCCTCTTAGCCTTTTGATACTCTTACTGTGGCATGCTCATGTGCGCACACACACACACACACACACACACACACACACACACACACAAAACTACCCCAGCCCCCCAGAACATTTCCAGCACTGGTGTCTTTACACAGCCCTTACCCATCCACCCCCATTTATATTTCATCTGCAAAATGCTCATCTGAGCCGCTTCCCATTCTTTCTACTGCACACACAGTCACCACTAGACTTGCACATCCCCCACAGCACAGCTCCCAGAGCCTTCATAGATGACAGGGGATTCATCTAAGCTTGCTTTTTGTAGAAACACCTTGTGATCACCCTGGCAGTGATTATGAGCTTCAGGTCTGGAATCAGACTGCCTGGTTAGACTAATCAGACTGGTTAGAATCCAGGCTTTATCATGTGTCAATTGTGTGACTTTTGGAAAGTAGATTAATTCATGAGCACCATTTCCTCCTCTGAAGTGAGGAATAATAACCATGCCTTTCTCACCTCAGGGGCAGATGCTATTTTTTAGGCAAGATTTGCTTAGAGGTCCCGGTTTCTTATTGCTGCCCTTCTCTGCTGTAACTCTTCTCCCCTCGTAGACAGCTCCACTCCTCCAGCCTGCTGCTCGTTGACACCAATTCTCTGGAAGAGGAGTAACATCAGTCATATATGCTTTAGGGGGGTATTTAAGCTGCTATGACTCTTCCCAGGGCCATTTTTCTGCAAAGCCTCATTTCTAATCACAGACAAGAGGCCCAGGCCACCTGCTAATGAGAATTAGATCATGGGTGGTCAGATGAAGGAGGCATTGGGAGAGAAGAACTCCCCATATCTCTGGTGTCTCAGCAAATAGATAACCATCAGTCCAGCCATCCTTTTGTTTTCTTTCTTTCTTTCTTTCTTTCTTTCTTTCTTTCTTTCTTTCGTTCTTTCTTTGCTTCCTTCCTTCCTTCCTTCTTTCTTTTTTCTCTCTCTGTCGCCCAGGCTGGAGTGCAGTGGCGTGATCTCAGCTCACTGCAACCTCCACCTCGTGGGTTCAAGTGATTCTCCTTCCTCAGCCTCCCGAGTAGCTGAGACTACAGGTGCCTGTCACCACGCCCAGCTAATTTTTGGTATTTTTAGTAGAGACGGGGTTTCACCATGGTCTGGATCTCCTGACCTCGTGATCCGCCCGCCTCGGCCTCCCAAAGTGCTGGGATTACAGGCGTGAACCATCACGCCCAGCCTATCCTTGTTTTCCATCCTGTGTTGGCTTGGTGGGGGAGAGGAGGTGTTGACACCTGGAGGACACACATATAAGGCATTCCTGGGCGACTTCGTCATCACTGGACCCTGTCTCTCAAAATTCCAGCGAAATCTGCTCTTCCCTTTAAGGGGTGAAAGAAGGGTCAGCATTCCAGAAGTTCCTGGTCATACCCAGGCTTTTAATGAATTGCCACTGCGGAATCAGCATCCTGTTGCTGTAAGGGCTATAGGATGGGCGGTTGTGAGAGCATAGGGAAAGGTCTCGGAGGTCTCTTGTCCCTGCTTCACGCAGGTCTTTCTGGCCTGAAAATCCCGTTGAAGAGAGCAGCTCTTGAGAGTTTGCTCCAAGTTCCCTCGGGGAGATCAGCACCACGGACAGCGGCCAGGGCGCCCCCGAGGACCCGCAGGCCGGCAGGGTGCACAGCGGCGAGCAGGTGCTGCGCTACGTGTGGGCCAGGGAACTCGCGCGGGGAGGGGAGACGCGCTGCGGGTGGCGGGGTCTTGGCTGGGGCTGTTTTCGCTGTGGGTCACCCTGTGCGCCCCGCGCTCACGTCGGGCCTCGGAAAGCCGGGGTTCTCCCTGCCTTTTCCAGCAACGGTAGGGTGGGGAGGCAGGACGAAAACGCCAACCTAGGACACCCAGACATTTGCAGGAAAGGAAGAAGCGGGAGACGGGGACTTGTCTGTGTCTCCAGCGCGTTCCTGCCCCCGGCCCGACCCGACCCATTTCCATACAAGGTCGGCTCTGCCCGGTCTCCACCTTTCACGTCGCAGGCGCGGAGGGGCTCATTCCCGGGCCCTGATCTCAGCGGTCCGGAATGTGGCTGATAAATCAGAGATGACCCTGCATAGCGGGGCAGGCCCGACACTCAGCTCCAGGATAAAAGGCCATGGTGTCCCGAGGAGCCAGGAGGAGCACCCCGCAGGCTGAGGGCAGGTGGGAAGCAAACCCGGACGCATCGCAGCAGTAGCAGAGGCAGCAGCAGCAGCCTCCGCAGTCCCTCCAGAGACATGGATCCCCAGATAGCACCTTCCCGGGCGCTCCTGCTCCTGCTCTTCTTGCACCTGGCTCTCCTGGGAGGTCGTTCCCACCCGCTGGGCAGCCCCGGTTCAGTCTCAGACTTGGAAACGTCCGGGTTACAGGTGAGAGCGGAGGGCAACTCAGGCGGATTGGACAGCAGCAATGAAAGGGTCCTCACCTGCTGTCCCAAGAGGCTCTCATCTTTCCTTTGGAATTAGTGATAAAGGAATCAGAAAATGGAGAGACTGGGTGCCCTGATCCTGTACCCAAGGCAGTCGGTTCACTTGGGTGCCATGAAGGGCTTGTGAGCCCAGGGGTGGGTCCCTAAGGCTTGGACTCCCCCATCCATTGCAGGAGCAGCGCAACCATTTGCAGGGCAAACTGTCGGAGCTGCAGGCGGAGCAGACATCCCTGGAGCCCCTCCAGGAGAGCCCCCTTCCCACAGGTGTCTGGAAGGCCCGGGAGGTAGCCACCGAGGGCATCCGTGGGCACCGCAAAATGGTCCTCTACACCCTGCGGGCACCACGAAGCCCCAAGATGGTGCAAGGATCTGGCTGCTTTGGGAGGAAGATGGACCGGATCAGCTCCTCCAGTGGCCTGGGCTGCAAAGGTGAGCACCCCCTGCCACCCCGGCCGCCTGCCCCCATTCCAGTGTGTGACACTGTTAGAGTCACTTTGGGGTTTGTTGTCTCTGGGAACCACACTCTTTGAGAAAATGTCACCTGGACATCACTTCCTCTTGTTAACAGCCTTCAGGGCCAAGGGGTGCCTTTGTGCAATTAGTAAATGTGGGCCTCTTTCATTACCATGCCCACAATTCCTTCTCCCCACCTCCTACCTCTTATCAAAGGGGCAGAATCTCCTTTGGGGTCTGTTTATCATTTGGCAGCCCCCCAGTGGTGCAGAAAGAGAATCAAACATTTCCTCCTGGATTCCTCTAAACTGTCTATAGTCTCAAAGGCAGAGAGCAGGATCACCAGAGCGATGATAATCCCCGATTTACAGACGAGGAAACGGAGGCTCAGAGAGTTGCATTAAGCCTCAAACGTCTGATGACTAACAGGGTGGCGGGTGGCACACTATGAGGGAAGCACAGACCCTGCCTCCATCTCCCACCCTAACCATCATCACCCTCTCTCTTTCCCTGACAGTGCTGAGGCGGCATTAAGAGGAAGTCCTGGTTGCAGACACCTGCTTCTGATTCCACAAGGGGCTTTTTCCTCAACCCTCTGGTCGCCTTTGAAGTGACTCTTTTTTTTATGTATTTATGTATTTATTTGATTGTTTTATATAAGATGGTTTCTTACCTTTGAGCACAAAATTTCCACGGTGAAATAAAGTCAACATTATAAGCTTTATCTTTTGAAACTGATTTGTCTTGGCACATTAAAAGTAATCCCTCATTTCAAAGAAACCAACCCAACTAAAACCACAAAGCCCTGTGATCTCAAGGCATCTTCATGGTGGGATGGGGATGTGGCCTTAGAGGTAGCAGGCTTTCTTTTCTTTCAGAGTTTTTAATGCTCTGAAATGTTACTAAGTATCTCAAGCACATGAGGCACTTGGGAGAAACTGCTTTTCAAAGCAGGGCAGTTTCTTCTTGGGTGTGGAATGGCCCTGACGTATGTGTGCAACCTGAGGGCGCGTATCCAGCCATTTTCTCCACTCGTCCTTGCTCTGCCTGGAATTCCACCATTAAAGTACTCTCCCTGGGGATTATTGCTTTCAGGTCTCAGCTAAAATGTCAGCGACTGGGGGTGGTGTGTGTGGGTGTGGCTCATCTACATTCCCATATGGGGGTGAGCCCTCCATCCTGCTCCAAATATCAGCTTTGAAACTCCAATTCCTGGGGTCATCCTGCAAAGGAGCCTTCAAAACTCCAACCCACAAAGTGAGAGGGGTCTGGCGATCAGCCCAGCTTTCCAGGGTGCCCCTCCCCTGGGGCTGCGTCATCTCTTCTCTTTGCCTTAACCAGTGGGGGAAGCCATCTCCTCTATGGGTCCCCTTCCCACACACCCTGCAATCCAGGCCCCCGCAGTGCTGAGTTCCTCTCCTTTCAGATTCCTGGGAAGGGCCTCATGTCATTCGCTTTCTCACAATGCCATTTATAATTCCAGCTCAGCTGAGGGGTAAGGCACCATGAGGTCCACTATTATTATGCCCATTTTCCAAATGGGAAAATTGAGACCCTGGAAAACCGAGACCCTGGAAAACCAAGCATCCTATCCAAGAGCACACAGCAACTAAGCGCTGGTGCTGGGAACTGAGCAGAGATCCAGGTGACTCTTGAGCCTGTGCTCTCCGACTTTTGAGCCCCACACTCCTGCCCTTGAACTTCACTCTCAAGTCCTTTCTGATGTTCTCATCAGATGTTTCTTTGAATGAGAGGGACCTAGAGGGTGGACCTTTGTGTTATTTATCATTTTCACCCAGTGTGCATCTGAGGATTTATGGATATCTAATGACATCAATTAAGATTGTTTAGACCGGGTGCGGTGGCTCACGCCTGTAATCCCAGCACTTTGGGAGGCCGAGGCCAGAGGATCACCTGAGGTCAGGAGTTTGAGACCAGCCTGCCAACATGGTGAAACCCCGTCTCTACTAAAAACACAAACATTAGCAGGGCATGGTGGTGTGTGCCTGTAATTCCAGCTATTCAGGAGGCTGAGGCAGGAGAATCGCTTGAATCTGAGAGGTGGAGGTTGCAGTGAGCTAAGATTGCACCACTGCACTCCAGCCTGGGTAACAAGAGCGAAACTCCATAATCTCAAAAAAACAAATTATTCAAAAATGAGGTTTTAGGCCAGGGACGGTGGCTCACACTGTAATCCCAACACTTTGAAAGGCCGAGGCAGAAGGATGGCTTGAGCCCAGGAGTTCAGGACCAGCCTGGGCAACATAATGGGACCCCCATATCTTCAAGAAATGAAAATGAAAAAAATTATCTGGGTGTGGTGGTGCATGCCTGTGGTCCCAGCTACTCAGGAGGCTGAGGTGGGAAGATCGATTAAGCCTGGAAGAGGGGAGGCTGCAGTGAGCTGCTATTGCGCCACTGTACTCCAGCTTGGGTGACAGAGGGAGACACTGTCTCAAAAAACAAACAAACAAACAAAAAAAGAGAATAAAATAAAAAAAAGAGGTTTTAGGGGCAGCTTATTTTTCCACCAACTGTGAGTCATGTCTAATGTTTCCGACCCGGGGAGAGCAATGAGTAGTTAGAATAGTTAATATTCACAAAGGCCTCATTCATGTACCAGGCACAGTCATAGAGACCTCACAACAACGAAGGAGTTAAAATTCTTTTTTTTTTTTTTTGAGGCACGTCTCACTCTGTCATCCAGGCTGAAGTGCAGAGTGGTGCAACCTTGGCTCAGTGCAACCTCCGACTCCTGGGTTCAAGCGATTCTCTCACCTTAACCTCCTGAGTAGCTGGGAGTACAGGCATGCACCACCACCCTCAGCTAACTTTTGTATTTTTTGTAGAGATGGGGTTTCACCATGTTGGCCAGGCTGGTCTCGAACTCCTGGCCTCAAGTGATCCACCCACCTCGGCCTCCCAAAGTGCTGCGATTACAGGCATGAGCCACCGCGCCTGGCCTGGAGTTAAAACTCTTACATCCCTCATTTTACAGATGGGGAAACCAAGGCACAGAGAGATTATATAACTTTCTCAATGTCATGTAGTTAGCAAGTGGCAGAGCCAAGATTCGAGGACCCAGACCCCTAACCACTGTCCCACCCAGCTTTTTCCAAGCCAGTGAATTAGGCTTGTGGGTGGGATGGAGGTCCCTCTCCTAGTGGCATCACTCAGTTCAACATTTGGGGCCACTGCCTGCTGGTGGCCTTTCCCCTCTGCTCAGGTGATGAGGACACACCCCTCCCAAAATACTCCCCAAACCCAGCCAGCACTTTCAAATTCCTGCAGATAAGCCTGGCTCATCCATAAATGGGGCTCAGATGGTGGAGGCTGTACACACCGTACATCCTGTTACTTGGGTCCTTTTCCCAAGCAAGGAAAGAGGACCCCAAAGTGACCTGTGAAGGGGCCAAAGGGGCCAAATGTGACAGTTGGAGCCTGGTAGTGGTAGTGGGCCACCTGCTGTACCCAGTGAGTGACATCTCATCAAGCTCTCCACGTGGTTGGTGTTTGCAGGCAGCTTTGTGGTACACACACTGCATGTGGATGCCCTTAAAACCAGCCCTCCCTAACCATTCCCCACGTAGCTGTAGCCATGGCCTTAATCTCCCTGACTCCCCGTTACCAACCTTGTCTCCCAAAGAAGCTGCCAAATGATTTATCTCCATAGACACTTTTTTCTTTCTTTCTTCTTTCTTTCTTTTCTTTCTTTCTTTCTTTCTTTCTTTCTTTCTTTCTTTCTTTCTTCTTTCTTTCTTTCTTCTTTTTCTTTCTTTCTTTCTTTCTTTCTTTTTTCTTCTTTTTTCCTTCTTTCTTTCTTTTTCTTTTTTTCTTTCTTTCTCTCTTTCTTCTTTCTTTCTTTTCTTTTTTTTTTTTTTTTGAGACAGAGTTCTGTGTTGCTCAGGCTGGAGTGCAGTGGCACGAATACAGCTCACTGCAGCCTCAACCTCTCAGGCTCAAGCAATCCTCCCACCTCAGTCTTCCAAGTAGCTGGGACCACAGGCTCATGCATCGCGCCTGGCTAATTTTTTTTTACTTTTAATTTTTTGTAGAGATGGGGTTTCACCAGGTTGCCCAGGCTGGTCTCAAGCTCCTGGGCTCAAGCAATCCTCCCACCTTGGCCTCCCAAAGTGCTGGGATTACAGGTGTGAGCCACTGTGCGCAGACTTATGCTTGTTATTTTATTTTTTATTTATTAATTATTTTTTGAGACAGAGTCTTGCTCTGCTGCCCAGGCTGGAGTGCAGTGGCACAACCTTGGCTCCCTGCAACCTCTGCCTCCCGGGTTCAAGCAATTGTCCTGCTTCAGCCTCCTGAGTAGCTGGGACTACAGGCGTGCACCACCCCACTTGGCTAATTTTTTTGTATTTTTGGTGGAGACGGGGTTTCACTGTGTTGGCCAGGCTGGTCTTGAACTCCTGACCTCAAATGATCCGCCTGCCTTGGCTTCTCGAAGTGCTGGGATTACAGGCGTGAGCCACCGCACCCAGACTCTTGTTATTTTAATCTTTCCAGAAAGACATGCTGGTGAAAACAGATCGAGGAGATTTAGTCCATATGGCTTCAGAGCTGGAAGAAGCTTCAATAGAGAGTGAACTGGTTTTTTCAGGTCTCCAGTGTTGAGGTCACACAGGTTAGGACCATGTTGGGCCCAAAAGCTTCATCTCATGTCAGTGATTTTGCACCTGGGACAGTCTCGAGGTACACTGAGCCCCTCTTCCTCCCTCTTATGGCTGCTTTGATCCTTCATTGATTTTTCGAGTTTTGTTTTGTTTTGTTTTGTTTTGTTTTGAGATGGAGTCTCACTCTGTTGCCCAGGCTGGAGTGCAGTGGTGCGATCTCGGCTCACTGCAACCTCTGCCTCCCAGGTTCAAGCAATTCTCCTGCCTCAGCCTCCTGAGTAGCTGGGACTACAGGTGCGTGCCATCACGCCCGGCTAATTTTTTTTTTTTTTAGTAGAGACGGGGTTTCACCGTGGTCTCCATCTCCTGACCTCGTGATCCACCCGCCTCGGCCTGCCAAAGTGCTGGGATTACAAGCGTGAGCCACCGCGCCCGGCCGAGACTCACTTCTAAGGGACACAGAACAGTAGAACATGAAGAATGGGATGTCACTTCTGAGATCAGGTTACAAAGAGACTGTGGCTTCTTCCTTAACTTCTCTCTCTTTCTCGCCTGACCTAATAGAAGACAGTTGCGTCTCCATGGAGAGACCCATGTGGCAAGAAACTGATGTTTCCGCCAGCCACCAGCCAGAGAACCTGTGGCTTCTGCCAACAGCTGCAGGAGTGAGCCTGAAAGCACATCCTCCCCCAGCCAAACCTTGAGATGATTGCAGCCCCAGCCAACGCCTTAATTGCCCAGGGACCCCAGGCCAAGCAGGGCCAGATCCCTGATCCACAGAGCACAGAGGCGATGAGATAATAGATGTGCGTTGTGTGAAGTTGCTAAGGTTTGGGGTGACTTGGTTTTTGTTTTGTTTTGGTTTTTGTTTTGTTTTGGTTTTTGTTTGTTTGCTTGCTTATTTATTTATTAAAGACAGGGTTCCTTATGTTGCCCAGTCTGGTCTTGAACTCCTGAGCTCAAGGGATCTTCCTGCCTCAGCCTCCCAAAGGGCTAGTATTACAGGCATGAGCCACCATGCCTGGCTTTTGTTTTTTTGAGAAAGGTTCTCACTCTGTCACCCAGGCTGGAGTGCAGTGGCTTGGTCATGGCTCACTGCGGCCTCAACTTCTTGGGCTCTGGTGATTCTCCCACCTCAGTGTCCAGGGTAGCTGGGATGATAGGCACGCAGCACTGCACCCAGCTAATTTTTTGTATTTTTAGTAGAGATGGGGTTTTGCCATGTTGCCCAGGGTGGTCTTGAACTCCTGGGTTCAAATGATCCTCCCAAAGTGTTGGAATGACAGGCGTGAGCCACCACGCCCAGGCTGGGGTGACTTGTTACCCAGCAGTAGTTAACTAAAACAGCCTGTCACTCCCCCTCACTCTTGCTTTCTTTGAATAGGAACCCCCACAAAACTTTAGCGAGTGACCTTTTGCCTTGGGCTTTGTTTTCTAGGGAAACTGTCCCCAGTATTCAGCCCCTAGTGACCTCCATATTAAACCAAAGAAACGAAACATCATTTTCAAAGTCAGCAACGATCATCCCTGAATATGAACCAATTTCTCCCAACTGGGGCTTCTGCTTTAGACCATCTGGGTCCCACAGAATCATGCCACGAATGTGTTGGGGTTTTCGTGCCAGCTCTGCACGCGGGTGACACTGCACACTCTGGGGCTCCCTGCAGCAGCCCAGGGCATCCCTCCAGAGAATCGTGAAGCCAAACTCTGGGCTGGAATCTGGCAACACCCAGATTCTGGATTCTCCCACCCGTTTGCAGTGCTCTGCCCGTCGTATGACTAAGATGACTTCTTTCCAGTGATAAGGAAATAAAAGGCTTTTGATTTTTCAGCTGTGGAAGAGGTGGGGATGGAGGTGGGCCTGGCTTTCTGTGCCTGTTACTTTTCTTCTCTCTCACTCCCACAAGCTGCTTCTAACCACCCTATTAAATACTAGATCCCCCTGCACACATCCCTCCAGGCTGAGCAGGAGCATGAAAATGAAGAGAAATTTTATGTCAAGCCACTTTCCGGTTTGGGCTTTAATAAGATTTGGGGTAATAAGTGCCTTTGAGGATGGTTTGTGTCTTTGCCGAGCTCTGTTAGTGCAGGAGGTGATGCTGGTTCTATTCAAAAGCCACAGGGCAGCACAACTGAATATCTATTTCCTCCCCCCCCCACACCCCCCCCCAACAAAAACCTGGCTAATAGACTCCACAGATGACACTTATGTCCCACTCCAGTTTCACTCTGGAAGAGGAAAAGTGACTGTAATAAAAGGAGGTGGGAAAATTCTGAAATTCTCTTTCTGGAACCTTGCATGGGACTTCCGCTTCTCCTTGGACTACCCACGGACTTCAGCAGTGGCTCAGGACAGAGGAGCAGTGTCGCCATGGAAGTCCCTGCTTATATCAAAGGCTCATCTCAAAGGGCATCTCCGGCAGACAGGTGGAGGGACGCACACAGCACCAGCATGCGTGTCCCCCAGCAAGGGTGCTCGCTGGATCCCCTTCGCTAATAATAACACTTCCAACTGAGCAATTAAGCTGTGAGCACATTCCGGGGACTCATGAGGATATGAGAGGTTTTCGCCCCCGCAAGGTCCTATTTAGGATTGCAGCCATTTCAGGCTGGGCGCAGTGGCTCAGTCCTGTAATCCCAGCACTTTGGGAGGCCACGGCAGGAGGATTGCTTGAGCCCAAGAGTTCGAAACAGGCCTGGGCAACATAGCAAGACCCTGTCTCTATTTAAAAAAAAAAAAAAAAAAGAATTGTACCCATTTCAGATTTCTTTTTTTTTTTTTTTTTGAGACAGAGTCTTGCTCTGTCACCCAGGTTGGAGTGCAGTGGCGCGATCTCGGCTCACTGCCAGCTCTGCCTCCCGGGTTCACGCCATTCTCCTGCCTCAGCCTCCCGAGTAACTGGGACTATAGGCGCCTGCCACCACGCCCAGCTAATTTTTTGTATTTTTAGTAGAGACAGCGTTTCACCATGTTGGCCAAGATGGTCTCAATCTCTTGACCTCGTGATCCACCCGCCTCGGCCTCCCAACCATTTCAGATTTCAAGTTGAGCTTGGCTGAGTCAAATCAATTGCCAAATCTGTGCCTGTTACTTTTCTTCTCTCTCACTCCTACAGGCTGCTTCTAACCACTCCATGAAATATTAGATCCCCCCCTACAGACATCCCCCAAGGCTTGCCAAAGAGGGTCCCTTTTATCTTATCTTAGAATAACATCACCCTGGATACCTCTTGTGACCTCTGATCACTTGCTGCCCCGATTTCCAACCTTATGGCTGCACAACGCCCTGTCCACCTGGTCAGTCATGAGGTCAGCACACCTGGGGACAGATCTAGCTGGCCAGGACAGAGCTGGTCACTCGACACACATTTTCTGAGCTTCTAAGGAGTGGATTAAAACACATTCGGTGTAGAAATAGATCAGGAGAGCAGCCAAACACACACAGACTTTGTAAGTGCACAAAAAAGCTATAGCCCCAGGGGCATGGGGAAGGTGGAGGAGCTCCCTTGGGGCATCTGAAAGATGGGGAATGGGGGTTTAATTGGGGAATGCAGCTAAGAGGTAAGGAGGCAGCTCTCTACGTGAAATAGGCTAGGATACGGACATCAGTGTCAGACCTGGGGTTCCAGTCCTGGTTCTGCCACTTAGGCACCTAGTGGCCTTGGGCAAGTGGCATAGCCTCTCGGGCTCAGTTCTATTCCCTTGTAGGCAAGGACAATGCTATCTACCACCTGGGGATGGTGATCAAAATAAAACAATTTCCATAACGTTCTCAGCACAGTGCTAGGCATGTTACAAGCAATCAATAAAGACAGCTATGATGGCCATCTTGCAGGGACTCAGCACTGCACGCTTGTTATGTGTTCACATGTTCTCAGCTCACTTGGGCTCCACAACAACCCTGCGAGGTAAGCAGGGAAGGTTTCTACTTTTTTTAATTTATTTATTTATTTATTTATTGAGACCGAGTCCCACTCTGTTGCCCAGGCTAGAGTGCAGTGGCGCAATCTTGGTTCGCTACAACCTCCGCCTCCCAAGGTCAAGCAATTCTTTTACCTCAGCCTCCCTAGTAGCGGTGATTACAGGCACGTGCCACCACACCCAGCTAATTTTTTTTTTTTTTTTTTGAGACAGAGTCTTGCTCTGTTGCCCAGGCTGGAGTGCAGTGGTGCAATCTCGGCTCACTGCAAGCTCTGCCTCCCAAGTTCAAGCCATTCTCCTGCCTCCGCCCTCCCGAATAGCTGAGAATACAGGCGCCTGCCCCCACGCCCGGCTAATTTTTTTGTATTTTTAGTAGAGACGGGGTTTCACCGTGTTAGCCAGGATGGTCTTGATCTCCTGACCTCATGATCTGCCCGCCTTGGCCTCCCAAAGTGCTGGGATTACAGGCGTGTGCCACCGCGCCCGGCCAATTTTTATATTTTTAGTAGAGACAGAGTTTTGCCATGTTGGTCAGGCTGGTCTCAAACTCCTGGCCTCAGGTGATCCACCCACCTTGGCCTCCCAAAGTGCTGGGATTATAGGTGTGAGCCACTGCACCCGGCCAGTTTTTTACATTCTTTCTCATTTTACACACAAGGAAAATAAGGCTGCGAAGATGTACGCAACTGGTTTGTTTTGGGCTACAGTGCCAGTCTCTCAGCCCTTCAAATTTAGTGTTTTCCCCCAGTATACGTTGCATTGAATGGTAATGGCTAACACTGAGTTCGGTGCTTAGCAAACATAGACAGACTCACTGCCTGTTATTTCTCTTTTGGGGGCCAGGGAAATTGTGACCTTGGTGGCTCAGTCACTTGCCACTTGCCACGTCCTCAGGGAAGGATGTAGAAGGCATTGAGGGAAACTGACTATACCTCCTTCACCCCCACCTCCCTCCCTTCATCGGCCAAGTTGCCACGGGCACAAGCCCAAGAAGGGCAGGGGGGTGTTAACAAACTTCAGACACGAAGAGTCTGGGCATCTATAGCCAGCAACGGAAGAAATGAAATTGGCTGCGTCCTCTAAGCCTGTCCCCCCAGCATGTTGGAGGAGGGTCGCCGGGGACGTGGAAGAGGAGGAGCTTTGGAGAGAGGATGCTTGTGCTCCCCCGGCTTTTCTTGGTATTTCCATTTGGGGGTTGGATTCCTGGGAGCTTCATCACATTTGGTTCTCAGCTGACTTTATATACTAAAAAATAACTCCCTTTCACCTGACCATGGAGAGGGACTGTCAGGGGTGAGGGCAGCCCTGTCTGAGGCCAGAGGTCTGCCCACGTGGCGGATGAGGCAGGTGTGAGGCCAGCTTGAGTATCTGGATCCATTTGTCTCGGGCTGCTGGCTGCCTGCCTTTTCCTCCTCTCCACCCTTATTTGGAGGCCCTGACAGCTAAGCCACAAACAAACCAGGGGAGCTGGGCACCAGCCAAGCGTCACCCTCTGTTTCCCCGCATGGGTACCAGCGTCGAGGAGAAAGAATCCTGAGGCACGGCGGTGAGATAACCAAGGACTCTTTTTCACTCTTCTCACACCTTTGAAGTGGGAGCCTCTTGAGTCAAATCAGCAAGAATGTGGCTCTTGCAGCTGAGGGTCTGGGGGGCTGTTGGGGCTGCCCAAGGCAGAGGGGCTGTGACAAGCCCTGCGGTATGATAACTTTAAAAGGGCATCTCCTGCTGGCTTCTCACTTGGCGGCTTTATCACTACAAGTGACAGAATGGGGAGGGTTCTGTCTCTCCTGCCTGCTTGGAGAGCTGGGGGGCTATAAAAAGAGGAGGCACTGGGCAGCTGGGAGACAGGGACCGACATAGACCAAGAGAGAGGAACCAGAGAGGAACCAGAGGGGACAGACAGAGCAGCAAGCAGTGGATTGCTCCTTGACAACGCCAGCATGAGCTCCTTCTCCACCATCACTGTGAGCTTCCTCCTTTTTCTGGCATTCCAGCTCCTAGGTCAGACCAGAGCTAATCCCGTGTATAATGCCGTGTCCAACGCAGACCTGATGGATTTCAAGGTAGGGCCAGGAAAGTGGGTGCAGTCTGGGGCCAGGGGGCTTTGTGATGCTGTGCTCACTCCTCTTGATTTTCTCCAAGTCAATGAGGTTTACCCCTTTCCCTGTATTTTCCTTTTGTAAAGAATTTGCTGGACAATTTGGAAGAAAAGATGCCTTTAGAAGATGAGTTCGTGCCCCCACAAATGCTCAGTGAGCAGAATGAAGAAGCGGGGGCTGCTCTCAGCCCCCTCCCTGAGGTGCCTCCCTGGACCAGGGAAGTCAGCCCAGCCCAGAGAGATGGGGGTGCCCTCGGGCGGGGCCCCTGGGACTCCTCTGATCGATCTGCCCTCCTAAAAAGCAAGCTGAGGGCGCTGCTCACTGCCCCTCGGAGCCTGCGGAGATCCAGCTGCTTCGGGGGCAGGATGGACAGGATTGGAGCCCAGAGTGGACTGGGCTGTAACAGCTTCCGGGTAAGAGGAACTGGGGATGGAAATGGGATGGGATGGACACTACTGGGAGACACCTTCAGCAGGAAAGGGACCAATGCAGAAGCTCATTCCCTCTCAAGTTTCTGCCCCAACACCCTGAGTGCCCCATGGGTGTCACAACATGCCATCAATAGATCCTTAGCTACAGTCTGTTGAGAAAATGCTTAAAAAAAAAAAAAAAAAAAAAAGAGGACGGGCACGGTGGCTCACACCTGTAATCCCAGCACTTTGGGAGGCCGAGGCAGGCGGATCATGAGGTCAAGAGATCAAGACTATCCTGGCCAACATGGTGAAACCCCATCTCTACTAAAAATACAGAAATTAGCCGGGCATGGTGGCGGGCACCTGTAGTCCCAGCTACTCAGGAGGCTGAGGCAGGAGAATCACTTGAGCCCGGGAGGCAGAGGTTGCAATGAGCCAAGATTGAGCCACTGCACTCCAGCCTAGGTGATAGAGCGAGACTCTGTCTCAAAAAAAAAAAAAAAAAAAAAAGGCCAGGCACGGTGGCTCACGCCTGTAATCCCAGCACTTTGGGAGGCCAAGGCGGGTGGATCACAAGGACAGGAGATCAAGATCATCCTGGCTAACACGGTGAAACCCCATCTCTACTAAAAATACAAAAAATTAGCCAGGCGTGGTGGCGGGCGCCTGTAGTCCCAGCTACTTGGGAGGCTGAGGCAGGAGAATGGCGTGAACCCGGGAGGTAGAGCTTGCAGTGAGCTGAGATTGCGCCACTGCACTCCAGCCTGGGCGACAGAGTGAAACTCCGTCTCAAAAAAAAAAAAAAAAAAAAAAAGCAACTGCCACTAGCAACTAGCACTGGGAAATTAAAATATTCATAGGGCCAAGTTATCTTTGCATGGCTGATTAGCAGTTCATATTCCTCCCCAGAATTGCAAGATCCTGAAGGGCTTCAGTGAAATTTACTCTGATGAGTAATTTGCTTATCAATTCATGAAGCTCAGAGGGTCATCAGGCTGGGGTGGGGGCCGGTGGGAAGCAGGTGGTCAGTAATCAAGTTCAGAGGATGGGCACACTCATACATGAAGCTGACTTTTCCAGGACAGCCAGGTCACCAAGCCAGATATGTCTGTGTTCTCTTTGTAGTACCGAAGATAACAGCCAGGGAGGACAAGGAGGGCTGGGCCTTGGGACAGACTGCAAGAGGCTCCTGTCCCCTGGGGTCTCTGTTGCATTCGTGTCATCTCGTTGCCATGGAGCTGTGATCATCCCATCCAAGCTGAAGCTTCCTGTCAACACTTCTCACATCTTATGCTAACTGTAGATAAAGTGGTTTGATGGTGGCTTCCTCGCCTCTCCCACCCCATGCCTTAAATTTTAAGGTAGAACCTCACCTGTTACTGAAAGTGGTTTGAAAGTGAATAAACTTCAGCACCATGGACAGAAGACAAATGCATGCGTTGGTGTCATTTCTCTCTTGGGGAAAAGAATTCAGGCCGATATTCCTTGTCATTTTACTCTTTGTCAGAGGAAAGAATGCTGAGTTTTTCTTCTTCCTTTCATTTCACCCTCCTTTTTTGGTGGGCGGTTGGGGAGGCCTCAAATTCCACTCCTAGTGGGGTTTTTGTTGTTTTTAGGGGGAAACATTCAGAAAATGAGAGTATTAATTAGATTTTCTCTGATACATTTCGAGAGAGTTAGGTGCTACAGCTAAGTTAATGGTACTTTTAGTTTTGAAAAGAGTAGGCAGAGTGTTGAGTTTAAAAGCTGAGTAGGCCAGGTGTAGTGGCTCACTCCTGTCATACCAGCATTTTGGGAGGCCAAGGTGGGCAAATCACTTGAGCCCAGGAGTTCAAGACCAGCCTGAGCAATACAGTGAGACCCCATCTCTACAAAAAATTTAAAAATTAGCCAGGCGTGGTGATGTGCACCTGTAGTTCCAGCTATTCAGGAGTCCAGCTATTCAGGAGGCCGAGGTGGGAGGATGGCTTGAGCCTGGGAGGTGGAGACTGCAGTGAGCCGGTATTGTGCCACTGCACTCCAGCCTGGGTGACAGAATGAGACTTGTCTCAAAAAAATAATAAAAACTGAGCAAAGTGAAGAAAGGTTTGCCATGCAGACAAACTGCAAGTTCATGTGCCTTTTGTGTACTAACAAGTATTTGGAAAACAGCCACAGTCTTTGCCTAATTCGGGTCCAAAAGGCCTGGGCTTGTCTTTTACTAAGATAAGAGCTGTTGGAGAAGATGCAGGCTTTTTGTATCTGCTCCTGAAAAGGGTATTTGTTCTGAGCACAAAACACCAGGCAGTAAGTTCACCTTAAACAGAATAAACTGTTTTCCCACCTGTTACCCCCATGGACCCCAACCTTCTCATCAGATTCTATGACACTCCAACACCCCACACCCACACATGCCCCTGTGCCTTTATTTCTGCTGTTCCTTCCACCTGGGGTGTCCTTCCTCCGGCCCTCCCGAGGACACTGTACTGATTCCTTAAGGCTCATATGAAGACTACTTCTTTCCTGATACCTCATGCCTGCTAACAATGAGTCCCTTCATAGGCAGCGTTGCACATGCAACCGTTATAACAGCACACAACACGAGTTGCCTATGTGCAATTGCTTGTGTCTATGTCCTTAGACTGCAAGCTCTTTGAGGGCAAATGCCCCTTCGGCACTCTCAGAGTTGATGCCCCATAAATGTTGGTCAAATTGCCTTGGTCTTGTCCAGAAATTGGGAAAAGAGGAAATGAAGTAGCAACTTGCTCCTTGCGGAGGAAAGGGGGAGGCTCCCCCTGAACTGATGGCAGGGGGTGGAGGTTGGGGGAGAGCCTCATCTAACCACCTCCAATCAAAATGTTCCCTACCTGGAATTTAAATACCAGGAAAACCAGGGGGCAGAGAATGACAAGGATGAAAGTAGGAGCGACAGGAGACAGCACTGGCCCAAACCTGGCTCCCGAGGTCTGCGATGGTGGTGTGGGTTGCTAGGGGGGGAAGTAGCCCATTCTCAAGGTGTCACCGTAACACAGGGAGTTCTCATTGAATGGAACAACTGACTGAAAAATGACAAAAACACAAGGCAGAAAATGCCCCTGGGACTTACAGAACACTTGCGATGGATGCAGGAGCTGAACTGGCTGTGACCACTGATGGAATGGCCACTTCTGTCACTGATGGAATGATGACTTGAAGCAGATCAGAGACAGAGGCCACGCTTCTTGCAAAACCAAAAGCAAGCGAACAAAAAGCAATGGCAGATGGCAGCGACAGAAGCCGGCCGTGGGTCTTCGCCTCTCCAGACCCAGCAGCAGTTTCACTTCTTCTGGTTGGAAATCGGGGCAATCTGTCTGTGAAGCAACTTCCTAAACACCAGGAAGAAACAGAATGGATTCCCCATCCGCTGCTCCAGGATTCCCCATCCGCTGCTCCAGGACGCGGCTGCTAGCAGGAGGAGATGATTTCTAGAGGAGAGCATCAGGAAGAGTGTTCATCTGAAGGGAGAAACAGACAATGGTGACCTCTGCTAAGATCCACAGGATGAAATCTGTTCTTATTAAGGTCACTGCCTAATACAGAGAAGTGGACCCGCAAGAATGAAGAGCCCCGCTGCCCAGCTGCATAGGGAGAGCTCTGAGACTCTAAAACTACGTCCTAGTGTAATTTTCACACATCATAGAGAGGGGGAGTAAAATAAAAACCAAGTATCCCTTGAAAGAAAGAGCAGCAGGGCCGAGTGTGGTGGCTCATGCCTGTAATCCCAGCACTTTGGGAGGCCGAGGCGGGTAGGATCACGAGGTCAGGAGATTGAGACCATCCTGGCTAACACGGTGAAACCCCATCTCTACCAAAAATACAAAAAATTAGCCAGGCATGGCGGCGGGCGCCTGTAGTCCCAGCTACACGGGAGGCTGAGGCAGGAGAATGGTGTGAATCTGCGAGGCGGAGCTTGCAGTGAGCCGAGATCGCGCAACTGCACTCCAGCCTGGGTGACAGAGTGAGACTCCGTCTCAAAAAAAAAGAAAGAAAGAACAGCATGGAGACAAAAGGCTAAAGGAGACAGAAGACATTTTATTCTAACATGTTAGGGTTACAATGAGAACTCCCAAGTTCCAAAGGTTCAAATAAAAATAGCATTTTACAAATTAAAAAAAATACAATTTATATACACAGTGGAATTAGCTAACATCATACAAACAAACAGTGCAAACAGAAAAAAGGAAGCTGCGACTGCGGCAATGGCCAAGGTCCGCAGAGCTGTGGTGCAATACTGCACATCAATACTGCAGGGCTGGCGAGGCCACCTTGGGCCTCTTGAAAGGCTTTCCTGTCACCCAGGGTCATGTCAGTGCGTAATTCTGCATCACAAATGCCACACAGTGGACTGGGTCCTGAAAGTGTCCCTTCCAGCTGAGAACTGTTAAGTTAGTCAAGGTCAGGAGCAAATCATCCCTCAGCACAAGGTCCCAGAGCCAGGGCTGGGGGCCTATTGGCCCCACTCCCTGATCACCTCGCCTAGGAGCCATGGAACACCAAGCTGGAGATGAAACACAAAACACCACCTCTCGCCACCCGTAGGCTCCCCATCCACGAATCTGCTTTACTGAGGTGCCTGATTGATGGGGCTGCTAATGGGTGAGATGCTGAAAAGGCTGGTTTCTAACGGACAGAAATGGAAGGAGCGAGGCTCACAGTTGATTTGTCATGAGTGGAGAAGTTGTCTTTGGGCTTATCTGGAAAGGGCAGATGCAGAGAGAGGAGAAAAGGAAACCACGTGCCTTTGCATGGGGCCTGGGTTTGGGGCCTCCTTGGCGGCCGTCCAGTCAGTTTAGGGGAGGGAGGTATTTGCATTCTACTGTCTATCTCTGGGCTAAACTGATGGGAACAAAATATCCTAAACTGATGGGAACAAAATATCTGGTGACTTAAACACAACAGGATGTGCACGAGGGATGAATTCCAACATTCACCAGGGCAGCCTCGGGGCAGGCGGCTGCTGATCCAGCCCTCGAGAGGCCGGGGTCCTCCTGCAGGGCGTTAGCTCTGCCAGCTCCGGGAAGGGGCGGGGAGAGGGGATGAAGTGTCTGTGACAGGTGATCACACCATTCTCCTGACTTGGACAATTGGCTTCCTTCTTAATAAAAGGAAGAAATAACGTGATCAAGCTCTGAACACTGCCATAAAACACAGCAGCAGCTGGCCAGTCACATTTAAATAAGAATTGCCTTTTTGGTCCTTGTGATGTCCTGTGCTATTTCCTGGGAGTATTATCCCCATTTCACAAGTCGGGTGCATTCTGGGAAGCGGAAACATTTAGAAGTCAAAGCAATTTTGGTCAGGGAGATAAGAAAATGGGGAAAATGGAGGGGCCACAGTCAGCTAGAAAAGACCTCGAAGCAGCCCCGTCTCTGGAGTGGAATTATTCCCTAGAGTGTGCTGAGCGCAAGATCTGGACCAGCAGAGCCAGGACTGATGCTCACCCCAGGGTGAAAGGCAGCCTTGGCCAAGGAGGTCGCCCAGGGCTGGGCCTGAGAGAGCTGTGCTGCCAGGGCCAGGTGCTGAGGCCTGTGGGCAACCTCCATGGTTTTAAAAAAAACTAAACGTAAATGAAGGCCATCTTGAGCCAAAGCACATCTGCCCCAGGGATGCCTGCTGGGACTGAGATACCATGTAGAAGGTGGGGGGAAGATAAGCGCAAATGCCCAATGCCCAGATGCTCACTTTGGGTGCCTAGTCAGAGGGGGCGGGCCAGCCTGGAGAAGAATGACGTCACTGAACGACAGGGTGTGCTTCCCATGCTTCATGCGAAACCTTCAGGCATGTGCTGGCAGGAAGCATCCTCCCCATGCACCCTCCCTGCAGTGCGGAAGGCCCTCCTGAAGGACCTCTGTATGTAAGCTTGGGACAGCTAGTGCAGGGGGGAGAGAGGTGTTTGTGAAGGGCAGACACCCTCTTCCTCAAATAGGCCATCTGCTTTATCATAGCATGTACCTTTCAGTGGTCACTGGCTCAGAAGTGCTTCCTTTCTACCTTGGAAAAAAAAATGGTACCATTTCCCAGAGTTCAGTGAAGCTGCTTTATCTAGGAGTGCCCTGCTTTCAGCTAACTTTGGTGGGTGATGCCAAGATCCTCTGAGCTCTGCCTGCTTCATCAGGAAGACGGAGATCAAAACTTAAGGAAGTGAAAAGGATCTGGGTAGAAACGTGTTACTGGGAGACTGGGAATAATCTGCAGATGGAGAGAAAGCTGAAATGTTAAGAATTAGGGTAGATGTAAATCTGATCCTATTATCTGATTGATCATCCAGGGGTTATTAGTGTGATTTTAATGCTTTGTGTTTCTGGTGGGTGGTGGTTCTAAGGAGAGTCAAACCACAGGGGCAAGACCAGAGCCTCTGCTCACACCCCGGAGCAGAGTGTTTCCCTTAAAACAAACTAGCGAGGATACCGTGTTAGGAGTCCCAAATAACGGAAGGCCTCTCTGAAATATGGAGAATTTTCTCTGTGCCCAATTCCTAAATCTAGTCATGAACTGAATGTTGTCGCTGGCATCTCCCAAGCTTTTGCCTTGGCCAAGTCCCTCTCACACATTTAAGGCAACAGCCGGGTTCTCTAGGAAAGTAGCAAAGATGGCCAGGAACACTGCTCAGAATGCAGCCCGGGGCCCGCCTGATTCTACCTCTGCTTCTGGCTCTGGTGGAGCCAGGGGTGGGCCTGTGCCAACACTGGAGGGTGGGAACACAGGGGGCAGGAAGTGGGAAGATCCCTGCTGGGGAAGTCAGAAAAGTCCAAGCTCTGATGGTTCAAAACCACCCCCAGGACCTCTGACCAGCAAGGTGTCCGATGACTCCAGGCTTTCTGAGTGAGTGAGTGACTGGGAATCTTCCATGCCCCGGAACAGCCCCAGCCAGCTCTGCCAGCCAGAGCGAGCATGATTTGCCTCCCCAGGCAGCACCGGGAGAGGGTGGGCTGGGCTGTCAGATGGTCTGGTAGTGCTGCCTCAGCCGGGCCTGCAGAAATTCATAGGTGAGGTTGTGCCGTGTGATGATCCCCACGATCTAGGGCAAAGAGAAGAAGGCTCGAGTCAACTTCAGGGTAAAACCCACTGGCGAGAACAGGAGTGACAGGAGCCGGCCCTATTAGTTTGTCACAGAATGTGGAGGCCTGGATAGTGCAGAGCCAGACACAGCTTGATTGGGATAAACAGATAACGAGGGCTCACACACTGGAGGCCGAGGGGACAAGGTTAGCTCCAAAAAGGGCTTGGCATCTGCACTAAAATGTCCTTCCACAGGGCACATGCTCAGCGCTCAGCTCCCATCATGACCAGCCTGCTTCATTGAGATTATGACCCCTGCCACACCTCATACTCACCACCTTGCAAAGTGACCTATGGGAGTCATTTGTTACAGGTCATTACAGTGGTTCCCACGTGTCACTGTTGTTGGGAACTCCAAAGCCATGTCATAAACTATGTTAGGACTCTGTCAGTGTAGTTGGCAATTACATTTCAAGGGACATAAGTTAACCTACTGTAACAAAACCTGTGTAAGTACGCACTATGCATGCCAGGGTCGTGCCGCGTAGAAGAAAAGACTGAGGCCGGGTGCAGTGGCTCATGCCTGTAATCCCAGCACTTTGGGAGGCTGAGGCAGGTGAATCACTTGAGCTCAGGAGTTCAAGACCAGCCTGGGCAACATGGCGAAACCCTGTCTCTACCAGAAATACAAAAATTATCCGGGCATAGTGGTGCATGCCTGTGGTCCCAGCTACTCAGGAGGCTGAGGTGGGAGGACTGCTTGAGCCTGGAAGGTCGAGGCTGCAGTGAGCCGAGATCTTGCCACTGCACTCCAGCCTGGGTGACAGAGTGAGACCCTGTCTCAAAACAACAACAACAGCAACAACAACAAAAGACTGAGAGGGTGGCCTTGAAAAGTTACCAGGGTTACCGCTACAGGGTAGGGACGAGGGTTTGGTTTTTGCTTGTTTTTTGCTCATATGTGTTTTTGTATTTTCCTACAATGAAATAATATTTGTGTAATAAGAAAATAATGAAGTTCTAAAAAGAAGAAAAAAAGGAAAGTCTGCAGCAATAATGACTAGGTGTTTTATATCTTTGTGAAACTCAAAGTATTTTGCTTGAAATTCTCTCATCTAATGCGCAAATCCCCACACAGGTGGAGAACCAAGGAACACCAGTGGTCCGCAGTGAAGAGCAACATTTCTGGAGGAAGACACAGCCTGGTGAAGGCGCGGCTTTGGCTGGAAAGGACAGACAGTGGGACGCTGGTGCCATCTGCTGGCAGGCAGGGGAAAGGGTCCCGAGTGCATGGAAGCCGAGCAGAGTTCAAAGCTACAGTGTTGGGCCACCCTCTCCCCTCCTGGTGGGATGCCTATGTTTCTGGTGAGAAGCCTGGGTGCACAAACAGCACTTGGCTGGGGGATCCTCTCTCATAGGTGGGGGCAGGGCTGAGGCCTCGCTCACCTCTCCCACAGCGTTCACCACGGGCAGGTGGCGCAGGCCCATTGTTCTGAACAGGTTGAAGACTTGGGAGGCGTGGGTGTTGGGCGAGACGGTGAAAGGTGAAGGGTTCATGTATGGGGTGACATCCTGCAAAGAGACCCTGTGTCACTGGCTGCCTGAGATGCCAATGGCACGAAGAGGCAGCTCCACATGGGACAGGCTGGGGCGGCCCTTCTCACCACGATCATGCGCGGGTTGAGCAGCGTCAGGTCCAGGTCGTGGATGTCGGGGTACCGCGGGTAGTCCTCGGCCATCTCGGCGTAGGAGAGGCGCGGCTGGCTAGCACTCTGCAATTCCAACCCAGACACTGTCCGTGCTTGGGCAGCAGTGGCCAGCAGGGTCACCTTAGAGCCCCTCCCCTTGATGCCTGAATATGCCCAGCTCTGGGCTGCTGAGGCAGGTGGCACAGCAGCAGCAGGCATTCCAGAGTGAGAACTCTCCAGTCAAACCCAGTCCTTGGCCAAGTCCTAGCTGTGGCACCCTAGGCAAGTCCCCTGATCTCTCTGTACTCCCTTTCTTCCTGATTCATGAGATGCAAATGGCTTCTGTGGAAGTTTAAGTGAAAAAGCGCTAAGTGGCTGGGGGGTGAATGTGTCCCCCCACCAAAAGATACGGCCAAGTCCTAAGCCCTAGTACCTATGAATGTGAACTTTCTGGAAACACGGTCTCTGCAAATGTGACCAAGTTCAGATAAGCCCATGCTGGATTAGGGTGGGCCCCAAATCCGGTGACAAGCATCCTTAGGGAAAGGAGAGAAGATACACAGGAGAACGCCATGTGACGACGGTGGCGAGGATGGGGGCTACGTTCACAGTCAGGAGCACCAAGGTCTACAGGCAACTTCCATGAGCTAGGAAGGGGCAAGGACAACACCTCTCCCAGAGTCAGGGAGCGCTGCCCTGGTGACACCTGGATTTTGTACTTCTGGCCTTGAACTATGAAGGAATAAACCACTGTTGTTTCTCACCACCCAGCCGTGGCAACTCCTCCCCTAAGTCCACTCTGCACTTCTTGCCTTGCATTCAGCTTTCCCTATGGCACTGTTCATGGCCCGCTGGGCAGCGCCCAACCCCTTGAGCTTCGTCAGGCCCGGCCTGGCTGATTTCTGCCTCGGAGAGACTTACCGACTGGCTTTCAGAGTAACAAACTCCTCGGACAAGCAGGGTGACAAGCTGCGACCGAAGGATCAGGCCGTGGAAGGTCAGAGGGCGGAACCGCTCCTCCATGGTCCAATCTTCACTCGGGGACTGATCAGGGTATAGGTTGGGGTAGGGAGTGTATCTGTTACACAAAAACCAGATGCTGCCTGGGATACCCTCAGCGGGAGCGCTTCTGATCCATGTCCCCAGCCCGCTCGCCATCCAACTTTCCCAGGAAACTCAGGAGCCACCTCACAACATCTGAGCCAAGGGCTGACCCCACCGCCGTCTAGCCCTGCGGGCAGCGGGCTCCCTGCCTGGCTCTCACCTCCTTTCCAGCATCTGCTGCAGGAGGTCTTCCTTCTCAGCCGGCTCCTCAGAGGCAATGTGCTCATCACACATGTTCCGCAGCTCGCTGGACGGGTAGGACTTCATGGACTGGCTCCGTTTGCGCTGCTCACCGGCCCGGGTGAGGATGCTGGATTTCTGTGGGTGGGGAGGCCATAGGCTACTGCGCATGGGCAAACGAACACAGCAGTACTGATGGAGCTGAAGGATTTGGGTGACAGGAAGGGTCAGAGGCACATCTGGACGCAGGAACTTAAAGGGGCTGAGGTTCAAAGGAGTGGCTCGGGCTGGTGGTTCAAAGGAGCCTGAACCCTAGGACCCGGCTGCAGCTTCTGTGGTTTCCTTTGCTCTGGGAAGAGCAGCTTGATTCTCCAGAGGGGAACAAACCATCTCCTACATCCTATCTTGATAGAACTGTCAATCAACGTGCCTGCCCCCAAAGCCAAGGAGTGGCACACGACCCAAGTGAGGCAACGGGATGCCCCCTATCCCTGGATTCTGAATCAGAATCAGGAGGAACCCAGGGCCAGTGCTCCTTCCTCCTGGCACCCGAGGGGTGTCTGCTAGACCCTGCACCTGCTCCCCACAGCACATAGTTCTGGTCCTTCAGCTTTCCCAGCTGTCCTGAGCTTTCCTGTGGATTTCTTTCTCTTTGTTAAGGAGGTCGAAGTCCATTTCTGTTGCTGGCATCTCTAGAACTCTCCCTGATAACTCTCACACAGTAAATAATAAACCATGAAAGCTGCTGACTTGAAAAATAGATCTGTCCACATGCTCACTGCGGCAAGAATGCACACACGTCTTCACGGCCTGAAAAAGCTGCCCCTGCTGTCAAATCTACTCTCCCTGTCGCGTGTGATGAGAACAGTGCCAACTTCCCGAGAGCCAGTAAGTCCACCCCAGCCAGGGGTGGGCAAAGCACTAAGCCGCGTGAGACGGGACCGCTTGTCTCTCACCCGCCTTTCCTCTCATGCCGTTTTCTTTACCTTGAACTTGATGTTGTTGCTGATGAGCTGGTTGCCCTTCATGAACTCCTTCTCGTTACCGCGGTTCTCTGTGACCACCGGGAAGGCGTGGTGGACCGTGGTGCGCAGGATGCTCACCAGAGACTGGATGCGGGTGTGCGGGTAGACGTAGGTCAGGTTGGGCTCCATGATGTCGCTGGCTCTCAGCCTGGGGGAGGAGGGCAAGTCATCCAGCCTCGTGACAGTGCCCGCAGGCCCCTGGGAGCAAGCTGTGCTGGCGCTCCAGCCCTGCTCAGACCACGTGGGGGGCTCTCTTCTGAAGTGCCCCAGGTCTCCCTCAAACCAGGTGCATTCCTTTGTACTTCTATCCCCCCACACACGCTGTTCCCGCACCTGGAATGTCCTTCCCTGCTGTGCCAGGCTGATGGGCCCTGGCTCATCCCTCAGCTCAACAGTAACATCCCCTCACCAGGAAGCCCTGCTGCTGGTCCAGGGGCTGGCCACGCCCTCCTCGGCGCCCTGCAGCACACTCCACATACTGCCCCTGAACCGCTAATTGTGCTACAGCATTTACCACAACGTCTGGGCCGGGCGCAGCGGCTCACGCCTGTAATCCCAGCACTTTGGGAGGCCAAGGCCAGCGGATTGCTTGAGCCCAGGAGTTCAAAACCAGCCTGGGCAACACAGCAAAACCCCATTTCGATAAAAAAAATGTTAAAAATTAGCCAGGTGTGGTGGCACGCGCCTGTGATCCCAGCTACTCAGGAGGCTGAGGTGGGAGGATCACTTGAGCCTGGGAGGCACAGGTTGCAGTGAGCTATAATCATGCCACCGTACTCCAGCCTAGGTGACAGAGTGAGATCCTGTCCCAAAAAAGAAAAATAATAATAATAAAATAAACACAGCACTTGGGTCCCCCTTTAGATCAGGGCACAGCAAACTGTAGCCCACCGATCAAGTCCATCGCACTCACTGCTTTCCTGCTGCAATGACAGAGTCGAGTAGTGGTGACAGAGACCATACGGCCCGGAAAGTTGAAAATAAACTCCTGTCTGGCCCTCCACAGAAACGGCTTGTTGGCCCCCGTATTAGCCCATAAGGGCCTTGCCTGCTATCTAGACACTGGAACCCCAGGTACCTGTGGATTAGCAGGTGGGTTATGAGGTGATTATACCCAAAACAATCCCGGCTGGCAGTAGGGCATTCTGGTGGGCACATGTGAAACAGGCTATTCTCACTCCTGGGGCTTGGCATACCCTTAAACATCCAATCACATCATGAACTTGATCCAAAGACCTCACCTCATATCTAACCAGAATGCCATGGGAGTCAAACCACCACGAAGAGGCGCTGCCCACTGCAGTCCTACAGTGCCCGTGTCCCCTGCCCTGCCCCCGCAGCCCCTAGCCCATGGGCTGCTCCACATTCTCACACATGCTCAGGAATGGGTGTGCTGCTTCTTTCAGCCCAAGAAAAGTGAGTTACTGTTTCCTACCCTAAAAACAACATTCCTTAGGCCTCAGAGCTTATACATTCTGAAACTAGGACATGAGTAAAATCATGGCCTTACTTGTCCATTTCCACCTCTGTCTCCCATTCCAGAAGTGGCACGCCTCGCAGGCCCACGTGGATATCATAAATGCCCTTATTGAAAAAGTCCCCTGTCCATTTGGCCACCTGAAACACAAAGCAAAGACCTAAAAATAGGTCCTGTGGGGCGAACGTGGCCCTGGGCCTGACAGGGGCCTGGAGGGAGTGTGCTCACCATCAGTGTGACCATGATGGGGAGCCCGTAGGTGATCTCGTTGGTGGACTCGATCAGGATGACCGTGAGACTGATGGTCATGCGGACCATCCCGCCCAAGAAAGCCGCTGCACCAATCAGGGCAAAGGTCCCCGAATAGATGTGGCCCAATCCAATGTAGCTAGTGAAGGAAAACACCAAGAACATGGCTTTGAACCACACTGATAGGCTGTGGGGAGGACCTACAGCTCATACTCTTGTGCCTATGCACATATGTGCATGCATGGGCACAGACACATGAACGTATGCACACGCACACATGTGTACACACGCACACGTGCACACACACGCACGCACACAGAGTACCTTCTTAGGACATTGGCAACTAAACGTCCAAAAGCAGCTCCACACAGCAGAGAAGGCACAAAAAGGCCACTTGGAACAGAAATGCCATAAGTCCAACATGCAAGCAAGAAATAGAGAACGAAGAACAAGGCCAGAGTGACGGGGCTGAAAGTACCTGCAAGGGAAGAACCAACCTGAGTCCCACTACCGGACGCCTGCCAAGGCCCAGAAGACCTACTTATTGGGTCCGACCACACCCCATACCAGCTCCCCTTCCAACACTGGAGGCAGAAACCAATCTTCTGTCTAGGTGGGCATTACAAAGAAGTCCTGGTCTTGCTTGGAATGAAGGGCAAGCCTGGCTGTGTCTGAGATGACACCAATCACCCACGATTGGGCTGCAGTGCAGACACTCACCATCCTGGTGGAAGAGCTGGAGGATGGCAGACTCCTGCGGGTTGAAGAAGAGTGTGGCCATGTCATTGTAGGTATCATTGGGGCAAAAAAATGTCTTGATACTTGAATTCACATCTTCTGTGACCTAAGAAGAACGAATCAGAAAATCAGTACAAGGACACCTGACTTTGAGTCTTCAAGTGGGATGACTCCAGCCGGGTCCAAAACAGGTGGCTGCACAGCTTTCCCCATCAATCAAACAGGCCAAAAACTGACCTCTACCAACGGCAGCCAAGCAGGCAAGTGTATTCTTTACATTCTGAATGCACAGATGAAAGAATCGGGAGGAGGGCCTTTTGTTCATCTACACTCTTGATGAAAATGTCACTATGGCCGTGATTCACCGTGAATTTGGTTCTGCTTCCTCTCCTGGTGCTAACTTTCTAAGTGATGCTGCTAGAAGCCTGGCCTGAGAGCCCTAGGACTGGGGGAACATGAGGCAGGTGAGAGCAAGTGACTAGGAGTTGACAGGTATCTGGGGAGAAAAATCCAGGGCACCACTTGACCGAAAGCCCCAACTCTGGTTCCAAATAGAAAAAGCCTTTGATTTTGCTGCAATCTGCTACAAAAAAAAAAAAAAAAGGCGCCCGAATTTGCTGCAAAAGAAAACCCACCTCCATAATGCCTGGAGAGCAGACCCAGTCCTCTAGGCTGCTTCTCCTTCTAAACCCCATCTGGGGAACAAAATCCAAACAGAAAAAGAGATTATTTCTACTTCTACACATTTTAGACCTCATTTTCTTGCCATCATTCTGTGTGGGAAGATGGGATCTTTGCTAGAGGGCAAGGGTGTTTCAAGTGTGCTGTTTTATTTTCTAGTTGACAGTGTACAAAAGTACAAGGTTGTACTTCACACCTATCACTGTGCATGCAAATAGGGAGTCTTACTACAAAGGTTAATGAAGGCTATGAGTTTCTTCTGGATGACATAGCTGTGGAGATGCCATTATGTGGACGTGCTAACAATACCAGGGGGTGGTTTGTGTGACCCCGCCAGGTGAAATGGGCTGGGCAATACGGAGGGATGCAGGCTGCTGTGGAAACAGCACGGCACTGCTGACTGGCAGCACCTGGCACAGGTGAGCCATGCGCAGAGCCTTAGCGTTGTGGAGTGCACGGGGGATGAGCTCAGCTGATGGCTTCATAATAGACACATGCAGTGTTTCCCAAACTATCTGGAGGAAGTTCAGTCCTGAAGGCTTTCCGGAGAGTCCTGTGGTCAACTGCATTGAGAAACATCCTAGCAATTCTTGGAAATCAGTGTGTCTGCTAAAAGCTGAGCACAGGCTCCAAAATCAGTTGGCTTTGTCTCTAAACTCTGCTACTCTCTAGTGACCTTGAGAAGGATATTTCATTTTGTGACAGTTTCCTCACCTATAAAATGGTAACAACACCTACCCTCTCACTATATATGACTAGCTGAAGGTTTTTGGTCAAGACCACACTGTGCCTCAGCTTCCTTAGCTGTAAAATGGGGGCACAGCTGCTGGCCAGCACAGTGCTGAGAAGGATTCAATGAAATCATATAAAGTACTCAGTGGAATATCTGGTACACAATAAAGATACCAAACATTTATAACACTTATGGGAATAATGCCCTAGAAGTTCTGTACTAAAGGAACGTATTTAGGTTTGGTGCTGTGGCTTGCGCCTGTAATCCTAGCACTTTGGGAGGCCAAAACAGGAGATCGTTTTAAGCCAGAAGTTCGAGACCAGCCTGGGCAACACAGCGAGATCCTGTCTCTATAAAAATAAGCTGGATGTGGTGGCATGCACCTATAGTCCCAGCTACTTGGGAGGCTGAGATGGGAGGATCGCTTGAGCCAGGAGTTTAAGGTTACAATAAGCTATGATCACACCACCGTACTCCAGCCTGGGTGACAGAGTGAGATCCTGTCTCTAAAAAGATAAAGAAGCATATTTAATTCTTAGCCCATTTGACCACAGAATCGTTTTTTGCATGCTTTAAATCACATGCATCAAGGTATCTGCCTGGTAACGAGCTAGGCTTGGGAATAACTAGTAACAAGGGTCGGCAAACTTTTCCATAAAGAGCCAGACAGTAAATATTTTAGAGGTTGCCAGTGACATACAGTCTCTGCGGCATATTCTTTTTTTTCCCTCAACCCTTTAAAAATATATCAACCAGCTGGGCACGGTGGCTCACGCCTGTAATCCCAGCACTCTGGGAGGCCGAGGTGGGCGGATCATGAGGTCAGGAGTTCAAAACCAACCCGGCCAAAATACTGAAACTCTGTCTCTACTAGAAATACAAAAATTATCTGGGCATGGTGGTGCGTGCCTGAAGTCCCAGCTACTTGGGAGGCTGAGGCAGGAGAATCGCTTGAACCCAGGAGGTGGAGTTTGCAGTGAGCCGAGATCTTGCCACTCCACTCCAGCTTGGGCAACAGAGTGAGACTTTGTCAAAAAAAAAACACATATATATAAACCAGGGTGGGTGTGGTGACTCACACCTGTAATCCTAGCAATTTGGGAGGCCGAGATGGGTGGATCACTTGAGGTCAGGAGTTCAAGACCAGCCTGGCCAACATGGTGAAACACCATCTCTACTAAAAATACAAAATTAGCTGGGCACGGTGGTGGATGCCTGTAATCCCAGCTACTCGGGAGGCTGAGGCAGGAGAATCTCTTGAACTTGGGAGGCGGAAGTTGCAGTGGGCCAAGATCACGCCACTGTACTCCAGTCTGGGTAACAGAGTAAGACTCCGTCTCAAAAAAACAAAACAAAACAAACAAACAAACAGAAATAGATAATGTGTGTGTGTGTATATATACATATATATATATATATATATATATATACATATAACTAGGGACACTGAAGAGGCTGTCCTCCAAGACAAGGGCCCCAGTGGGGATGTGAGAGATTCAAGTGGTTACCGAGAAGCAACAAGAAAAGAGTACAGTTGTCCCTCAGTACTCAGCAGGGATAGGGTCCAGGATCCCGATGGATACCAAAATCCAGGGATGCTCAAGTCCCAGATATAAAATGGTGTATATTTGCATACAACCTATGTAGGTCCTCCTATATACTTTTAAATCATCTCTAGATTATTTATAATACCCTAATATGATATAAATGCTAGGTAAATAATTATTATACTGTACTGTTTTTTATTTGCATTATTTTTTACTGTTGTCTTGTTTTTTTTTTATGTTTTGCATCCTGAATATATTTGCTCCACAGTTGGTCGACCCTGTGTAATTCCATGGATGCAGGACCCACAAATGTGGAGGGCCAACTGCACTTAGAGAATGCTCACCTGTCTGCAGCCAAGGGCTGGAATCACACATCTGGCTGACTCACTGAACCATAGGTGTAGCTCTCAGAGCCTCTGGGTTGGACCAAAAGAACACAGCGTGGAGTAGGCTCCACGGACTACCTCACGGGACCACTCCTCAGGGAAAGCCTCTGGAAAATATCGCAACCCCCAAGAAGGGAAAAGGAGAAGTGCGGGAGGGCGGCGCATCCACAAAGGACCCAACGCCGGGAAGAGGCAGAGGATGCTGGGAAGAGAGAAGCCTCCTTGCCCTGACACAGACATTTCTTCCTCTCATCTCAAGAGTGACTGTCATAGTCACAGAGGCGATGAGGTGGGTGCTGAGCCTCTAAGCTGTGGTCCCTTCAGGCAAGGGGAGGTAGAAGAGTAACTGGGGCTCGGAAAGCACCTTGCTGTCAGCTTCCCAAGTGTCTGTTTCCCATGAACGTTGTTCAACAGAGAGGGGTTCCCCTCTGTGACACCAGGGTTGTTCCCAGGTTCCCCTCTGTGATGCCAGGGCTGTTACCAGGTTCCCCTCTGTGATGCCAGGGTTGTTTACGGAAGTGGCAAAAACAGAGGGCATGTGGTGTGCACCTTCTCTGAGGTAAAAAGACGACTACAGATTCCCATATTTCTCAACGCTCGGGTAATGGGTGTGGAAGGATGAACTCAACACATTTATTAGTTCTCAACAGAGGAAGGTCATACATTTCTGGATTCTTCCTCGTGGGTATGGGATAAAGGTAGCAGGTGCACTGGGGTTACCTGGAGCTGGAATGAGTCATTACCGATTTGACTCGAAGAGGACATCTGTCGGCATTCTCCTAACACCATCGAGGCCACAAACACCACCACGGTGGTTACTAGAGACACAAGGAGGCTCTCTAAGACTCTAGGAGGCAAAGCACAGCTGTTATAATGCCACAGAAAGAAGCTCTGGCCTCAGGAATTCAAAACATAACCCTGCCTACCCCCAACCCCGATTTCTCCAAACAGCATTCACAGCAGCCCCTGGGCAGTCAACACGTGTGCAGAATTGATCCATGATTTGCTGTATTCCAGCAATTTGTTTGTAAAAAGTGGGCAGTTAAAGTGGGCTGCTACATCCACATTATCTGTCTCCAAGGAATGAATGGCTTTCCATTATAGTAAGTCCTGGGGTGAGAAGCCTCCTGAGATCAAGCTGCTCGGCAGGGCCACGGTGACCCTTCTGACCTTGTCATGTGTCCGAGTGGCCAAGTCAGGATAGGCAGGGAGTCAAGCAGCAACTCTGACATAAATTTGGCCTGTCAAGTAGGGCAGATGCATGGCCGTGTTTAGATTCTCAGTCTTAGATGAGAAATCAAAGCCGTGGAGGCAGGGTCTGCTCCTCGGGAGAGATGGCGCAGCCCACACCAAGCTCAGGGAGCCGCAGCAGGCTAGGGGGGAGGTGACTGCGCAGATACCTGACGAGCTTAGGTTTCGGGTGCACGTTTCGCATACGGTACTTTGCAAGCCTCTTGTTCAGACAGTTGAATGTGGCTCCCAGGAGGCCCCCAATGACCCCCATCACGACGAAGAAACCCAAATCCATAGCTGTCCAGAGATGACATTTTTTATCAGAGTCAGAGCACTGAGAGAAGGGGAAAGGGAGAGGGAGAGAAAAACCATAGCAGCCATGAGAACCGGAAGAGACAGAAGAGAAGACAGAAGCAAGAGTGGGGCTGCTTTCCTGCACGGCAGAGGCTAATGGGCGAGATGTGCCCCTGGAAGTTGTACCTAGCCCTCTGCTCATTTCTCTCTGGTCCTTCACTTGAGAGGAAATTTTCATGGGTCAAATTAAAAATCCTTGGGGAAAGGACAAAACATACCTTAAACTCGCCAAAGTTCAGCAATCCAGGGAGCTGGAAGGAACCCCAGCTTCCAAACTGAATCCCAGAACGGAAGAAGTTGAGGGTGAAGGTGGCAGACATGGAACAAAAGAGCTAGGAGAGAGGTGACAAAAGAGAAGGTTCAGGAGTGGCATGTCCTACTCTCTCCCAACTCTTCCTCCTGGTACCCACTGCTCTACGCAGAGACCTCCAGAATCCACATGAGGGTATAGAGATCTGGTCACCCTTACAGTAGATACACCCCAGGTATGACCAACTCTAGATCGGGCTTTAAGAAGTTTCCATTCCAGCAGCCTACTCTACTATGAGAGCCTATTTAGAGCCTTTACAGACCAGACCTTGCACCAAAAGGAAGGATCAATACAAAGGGAAGGACGGCCTGCTTTGAGGGAGGACTGGCTCCTCAAACTTGCAGGAACTTGCAGGAATACAAAGAGAAGGTGGTCCGTGACTCTAAACCGGGTCTCTGATTGAAAGAGCCTTACGAGGCGGGCAGGACCGGCTCCAGTCCAAGCCCCATCGCTTCCTGCTTTATGACAACAGCCAGTTTCACATTTTTCATGTCAGGTGGTTCATCAAGAAAGGATAACAAGGCTGGGCGTGGTGGCTCACGCCTGTAATCTCAACACTTTGGGAAGCCAAGGCGGGTGGATCACCTGATGTCAGGAGTTCAAGACCAGCCTTGCCAACGTGGTGAAACCCCATCTCTACTAAAAATACAAAAATTAGCTGGGTGCAGTGGCAAGTGCCTATAATCTCAGCTACTCATAAGGCTGAGGAAGGAGAATCGCTTGAACCCAGGAGGCAGAGGCTGCAGTAAGCCGAGATTGCGTCACTGCCCTCCAGCCTGGGCAACAGAGTGAGACTCCACCTCAAAAAAAAAAAAAAAAAAAAGGGTAACAGTGGTTTGATTTGGGGTTGAGGAGGGTATTGATATGAGAAGTATAGAAAGTCCAGTGTGGAGGTTACGGGCACAAGAGCAAAGCTGTTTCTGATCCAGTCGACCCCCTAGTCTCATCAAAACTACCATTCCATGTATGGAGTAAGGGACACCCAGTGTAATTCGGGGGGTGTGGTTAAGGCTTTCCCTGAAGGTCCTCCTCACCACTTTCCATGTGAGCCCTTGGTTCCAGAAGGACGAACCCTCCTCTAGACTGAACAAGGTACCCCCGATTGGCGCCCCGAAAGCTGCAGCAACTCCAGCAGCTGCTCCTGCTGATACAAAGTCTCTCTTGTCTCTGAGGAGAGGAGAGAGACGGGTTATCCAATAAAGAGCCCTCAGCCCACAAAAGGCGGTTTCTGACTTCTTTATCATGAACATTTTCTCTCACACCTGTGAATGAATAGGCAGGGATCCTGGAAGGGCAGGTCCCTGGTGAGGCAGCCTTTGCCAGGAGTGTGTCCACCCGAGAACCACACACCTCAGCACCAGAGTCCCTTTCAGCATGGTGGCTACTCCGCCTGGGAACAGGAGCCCCTGACCTGTGTGTTTTCTGTGATCTCAGAATCTCAGCCCCCAGCTCAGGGGGCAGATCAAAGATCGGCGCGACCACTGCTGCACCATGTTCCCACTGGATCTTCCTTCCAGAAAACCCCGGCATCAGTAAAAACATCAAGGTGCCTTCTGGGTATGTGCCGAACTTGCAGGAATACAAAGAGAAGGTGGTCCGTGACTCTAAACCGGGTCTCTGATTGAAAGAGCCTTACGAGGCGGGCAGGTCAGTAGCACACACATCTGATACAGGGCTAAAGAGTCTATTAAGAGCAACTTCTGACCCAGGAGGGTGGCTGACCAAGTGAATCACTGGGGAATACAAAATGCCTTACTAAGAATATGCCCGTCTGTGGCCTTTCTTGGTTGGGTTTTAAATCTGGGACCATCTTCATTTGCCTGAGATGCTTCTAGGCCTTATGGCATGACAAAATAAAAGTCACGATGCCAGCCTGGTGCTTTGGCTTCTTATTTCCAGAAGAAAAGTTCAAAGCCTGCCCCCTTCTCCCACAGTCGGGTTTCCCAGCAGGGGACACTGCCAGGCTAGAGCAAGTATCGAGTCTGACCCGCAATGCATGAACATGTTGTTTCCAAAAAAAAAAAAAACCAATTTCTAACCCTTCCATACCTGTCGCTTCGGAAATAGGGGAAGTTAAACTGGATCTTCCGTAAGGAGATGCTCTGAAACTAAAGCGAGAGAAAAGAGAGCCACTAAAGAGCCTAATCATATAACCAAATACCACCTGTACCCCAGTAACCATGGAAAAAAAAAAAAAAAGAAAACAGGTCAGGGGCAGTCTAGGACTGAAACTGTGGGAATCCACGGCATCGGGGGAGGCCCCTCTGCTTGAGCACACCTGGGTAAGTGTGCTGCAGGAAGCAAAGTCCAGAATAGCAACTTGGGAAAAAAGAAGGCCAGGCGTGGTAGCTCATGGCTCACACCTGTAATGCCAGCACTTTGGGAGGCCAAGGCGGATGGCTGATCACCTAAGGTCAGGAGTTGGCCAACGTGACAAAACTCTGTCTCTACTAAAAATACAAAATTTAGCCAGGCGTGGTGACATATGCCTGTAATCCCAGCTACTCGGGAGGCTGAGCCAGGAGAATCGTTTGAACCCAGGAGGCGGAGGTTGTAGTGAGCAGAGATGGCGCCATCGCACTCCAGCCTGGGCAACAGAATGAGACTCCATCTCGAAAAATGAAAATTAAAAAAAACTTGGGAAAAAAGGAGATTACCCCCCACCCTTGGGAGGAGCTTATTTTTCCTGCCCTCACATTTCTAGGACCTTCTGAAATCCCATTTTGTGCAGAGTCAACAAGTCAGAAAGAATAAAGGGAAATGGCTGAGCTGAGGGAAGGGGACGCGGAAGCTGTTGCAGAAGACTGAGTCTGCTCTGCTCAGCAGCGCCAGGAAGAGAAGGGCCCAGAGCCTGTCCTTGGTCTGCTCCACAAAGGCGCATGCTGATGCCCACTCCATGCCTGGCCTTCCACCCCTTGGCTCACTTCTGCCAGGATCTGGTGCTCGAGGCAGTAGCAGGAAAGAGACCAAAAGATGAGCTCTGGAAGAAAGAATCTTCCCTCCTTCACCTCAGAGACTCCCAACCACAACTCCCTCTTCTCAGGACCGGAGAGGGAAATGACTAACAGTGACAGTTCACAGGGAACTGAGACTTCTCCAACAGCAGCCCAGGGATCTGAAGCAGCCCCCAAGAACGGGGGCTTTGAGGTCTCGAGCTAGTACCTCAACCTCTCTAAGCCTCAGTTTCCCCATCCGAGGATGGGGGTAATAATAACAATGAATCATTGAAGGTGGCTATAAGGAGAAAGCAGTTAGTATACGTGGCGTCTGGCACACAGACCATAACTAGCAGCTGTTATTATGACTGTACCACGCCAACTACAGTCAGCACGGAACTGTGCCTAAAACCATGTCAGCTGATGCTTTGAGCCTCTTGGATCTGGCAGCACTGAGATGATCCACCCAGTCACCCTATATGGAGGCGCCTAGTGATGGCTATGGAAGCACCCAGTGACTTTCAGCTGCCATGTCATAGTTTTTCTCTATGTCTCATTTTTGCTCCTAGGGCTCGGCAGGGCATCATTAAAACTTCCAAGTATAAGTTATGCCCTTTCCTGAGAGACACATGGTTTTCACATCAAGCCAGAATGGCACCAGGTTCCAATGTGATATCAGGGTGTCCCAATGGATTTGGCCCAGTGTAACCACAGACCTCCCACTAGGCCTGCCCAGAGGCCCACACCCTCTCAGCCCATCTTACCTGAGGGAGGCCAGCTCCCACCACCGAACCACTGTGGATCATGGGACCTTCCTTCCCCACGAAGAGCCCTGGGCAGGGTGAAAAAGGAAAGACCAGCAGTCAGTGCAGAAACACCCCTGGGTCAGGAGACCTTGGCTACAAAAACCTTTCTCGTGACAACTGAACAGAGATGATCCTAAGACTTTATAAGAGAAAGAGCCAAATTCCCACCAAATAAGCTCCATTTCAAGTCTTGCTAGAAGAGAAAACACTCTACATTCTAAATTATGTGTCAGCAAATGAGAGCCTGTGAGCCCAGACCACCAGCTCCCCACCTGATTTTGCACAGCGTGAGAACTAAGACTGGCTTCTACGTTCTTAAGTGGACACATGTAAATTGTTACATAAGCATCTACATAAGAGCTTCCATTCTGATTCTTGGCCCACAAAGCCTTAAATATTTACTATCTGGCTGTTGACACAAAAAGCTTGCTAATTTTGACAAAAGCAAATTCCACTAACTAAATTCCAAATTCCAAAACTGAAGAGTGTGTTTGTCAGGTATCTGAATGGTAACATACGAACAGTGTCTGCATTTAAAAACAGCCCATCAACAAAAAGTGTAGACATCAGCTGTTTGAGGCTGGGCCCTGCAGTCCAAATCTAATAACTGAAATACATCATGCTTCTTATCATCTCTGCCCCTTGAGTATTTGAAGGATACAAGTTGGACCCTTCTTACCTCCAGCCACACTGAACAGCACTCCAAGGACCTTGCAGAGCAGGGTCCGGAGACGGACAATTCCTGGCACCTTCACGCCATTCAGATAGCATTTGACCTCGGGTATCCCAGAACCTGCTGCCACCGGCTGATGGAGGAGAGCAGGAACACCCGTAACTCAAAATCCTTTAGTTCTCTGGCTTACCCTCAACAACATGGGCAGCGGAAGAGGGAGAGCTGGCCACCTTCATTAGCAGCATCAGCATCACCTGGAGGGCTTGCTAAACCACAGCTGCTGGGCCCCACTCCAGAGGATCTGACTCAGGAGGTCAGAGGGGCGATGGGAGGACTTGTACTTTTTTTTTTTTTTTTTTTTTGGGGACGGAGTTTCTCTCTTGCCCAGGCTGGAGTGCAGTGGGACGATCTTGGCTCACTGCAACCTCCGCCTCCTGGGTTCCAGCAATTCCCCTGCCTCAGCCGCCCAAGTAGCTGGGATTACAGGCATGCACCACCACGCCCAGCTAATTTTGTATTTTTAGTAGAGATGGGGTTTCTCCACGTTGGTCAGAATGGTCTCGAACTCCCGACCTTAGGTGATCCACCCGCCTTGGCCTCCCAAAGTGGCTGGACTTGCACTTTTTAAAGAAAAATAGTTTCAACTTTTATTTGAGATTCAGGGATTGCATGTGCAGGTCTGTTACGAGGGTATATTGCATGATGCTGAGGTTTGGGATACGAATGATCCCATCACCTAGGTAGTGAGCATCGCACCCAACAGTTTTGTTTTCAGCCCTTTCCCCCTTTTATCCTCCCCCCCCAGAATCTGCACAAGTTGCCTGTGAATGAACACCACCTTGCGGAGCCTCTCAGCAATCAATGCAGGCACCTCAATTCCACAGTTTCTCATGTGTTGGAGCTGGGGCTCAGGTATAAGTAGGTTTTTTAAAAAGTTCTCCAGGGAATTCTAATGTACTGCCAAGGTTGAGACCCACCATCCTAATCTGGATTTTTCTTCTTTAATCGCACCAGAGGGTGAAACCTTTATCTTTAGTGAAAAAGAGGCCACTTTCTGCAAGAATCTGCATTCTCAGTTTCCTGACATTCTGGAAGGAGGTGAGGAAAAGGAGTGCGGGACTCTAAAACCTCCTAAGCGAGCAGGTGAATTCAAACCACCTCACCTCAATGAGAACAAGGAGGCTTGCCAGGAAGACAAAGGTGAGGTTAAAACCCAGGAGTTCAAGGAGAGACAGAGCGAGGCAGCCTTTCTGGCTGCACTCCTCCACCGCTGCAGAAACTGGGTTAAGGAAACTGTTCATCAGCTGAGGGGTGTTCTCATCATCACTTGAGAGGGTGCAGCTGCTTCTCCTTTGGATCATGCTGGCTGCTGAGTGCACTTTTTCTCCATACATAAAAATTTTTTTAAAACTGCCTGAGATGACTGGGTGCGATGGCTCATGCCTGTAATCCCAACACTTTGGGAGGCTGAGGCAGGAGGATCACTTGAGCCTAAGAGTTGGAGGCCAGCCTGGGCAACGTAGTGAGACCATGTCGCTACAAAAAATACAAAAATTAGTTGGGCATGGTGGTACATGCCTATGGTCCCAGCTACTCAAGAAGCTGAGGTGGGAGGATCGCTTGAGCCTGGGAGGCTGCGGCTACGTGACCTGTCATTGCACCACTGCATTCCAGCCTAGGCAACAGCGTGAGGCCTCATCTCTAAAAAAAAAAAAAAAAATTGTTTGAGATGCCTTTGACATTAGGAAATACTTCAAACATTACAAAAAGTAACAAATACCCATAACCTCACAACCTTAGCTTGAACAAATCTCAACAATATGCCATATGTGCTCCAGGTATTTTTAAAAAATAAAACATTCAATACCATTTTAAGAAACAAAACTAAAAAAAAAAGCCAGTTTTCCTTCCTCTCTCCCCTGGAAGAAACCACTAACCTGAAATTATTGTGTATATTTCAAAAGTGTCCATACTGTTGTACATGGCACTTGTATATTCTGTAACTTCCTCTTTTTTTCCTCAACATTAAGTCTTTGAGAATTAGCCATGTTGATATACACAGCTCTATGGTTCGTTCACTTTCACTTCTGTCTAAAATTATTTGTATTTTACAATCTACAGAAGTGACATGATGTTGGCCGGGCGCGGTGGCTCACGCCTGTAATCCCAGCACTTTGGGAGGCCGAGGAGGGCGGATCACGAGGTCAGGAGATCGAGACCATCCTGGCTAACACGGTGAAACCCCGTCTCTACTAAAAACACAGAAAAATTAGCCGGGCATAGTGGCGGGCGCCTGTAGTTCCAGCTACTTGGGAGGCTGAGCTTGCAGTGAGCCGAGATTGCGTCACTGCACTCCAGCCTGGGTGACAGAGCGAGACTCCATCTCAAAAAAAAAAAAAAAAAAAAAAAAAAAAAAGAAGTGACATGATGTCTAAAATGATACCATATGAATGTACCACCATTTTTCCATTCTCCCATTTGGTGATTCCAGCTTTTTGCTATCACAAAGCTATAATTATCACCTTTGTATATGTCTACAGTTCACATCTGTAAGAGGAATGTATGAGTCACAGGAATGTGCACCTTCCTTTTTCCAGAGGTTGACTGGCCAGTTTTTCTCTTTTGAGAATTCCAGTTCACATCCTTTGCTCGTTTTCCTTCTATTGGACCGTCTGTTGTTTTCTCATTGAGTTGCAGGAGTTCTTCCTGTATTTTGTTTTTTTGAATTGGAGTCTCGCTCTGTCACCCAGGCTGGAGTATAGTGTTGCAATCTTGGCTTACTGCAACCTCCGCCTCCTGTGTTCAAGTGATTCTCCTGCCTCTGCCGCCTAAGTATCTGGGACTAAAGGTGCATACCACCACACTCAGCTAATTTTGTATTTTTAGTAGAGAAAGGGTTTCATCATGTTGGCCAGGCTGGTCTCAAACTCCTGACCTCAAGTGATCCGCCTGCCTCGGCCTCCCAAAGTGCTGGGATTACAGGCGTGAGCCACCGCACCCAGCCTCTTCCTGTGTTCTGGATACTAATTATCTGCCTCTTAAATGCATAGTAAATAACCTCTCTCAGGCTGTGGACTTGTTTTTCACTTTATTTATGGTGTTTTATTGTTGTTATTTGGAGTTGTTGTCTTTATAAATATGTACTTTAATGTGGTCATGTTTATTTATTTATTTTTTTTTCCAGACAGAGTTTCTCTCTTGTTGCCCAGGCTGGAGTGCAATGGCGTGATCTCAGCTCACTGCAACCTCCATCTCCTGGGTTTAAGCGATTCTCCCACCTCAGCTTCCCAAGTAGCTAGGATTACAGGCACCTGCCACCATGCCCAGCTAATTTTTTGTATTTTCAGTAGAGACGGGGTTTCGTCATGTTAGCCAGGCTGGTCTTGAACTCCTGACCTCAGGTATCTGCCTGCCGTGGCCTCCCAAAGTGCTGGGATTACAGGCATGAGCCACCGCACCTTGCCACTGATGTTTTTTCTTATAGTCTGTGCCTTCTGGAGTTTTAAGAAATTATTCCCTACTCTTGACAACACATAGTCTCCTAAAGTTTTGTTTTGCATATTTACCACTTCATCTGGAATTTATCTTTATTTATAGTACGAAATAGGAATATAACTATTTTTCCATATGGATCACCCATATCCCAGCATCTTTTTTTTTTTTCCTAAGACAGGGTCTTGCTATGTTGCCCAGGCACAATCATAGTGCACTACAGCCTCAAACTCCTGGGCTCACCTCCTAAGTAGCTGGGACTACAGAGATGTGTATCTTTTATTTATTAAATAACACAGCATCTTTTTATTAAATCATTCATCACTCCCTCACTGATTTGTAATATTAACTGTCATTCACCAAAGTTCCATGTATGTGAGGACCAGTTTCTGCTTCTCTATCATTTTCCACTGTCTAGGTATTCCTGCACCAATATGACCAATTTCAATGACTGTATCTTAAATTTTATGACTTTTTTTTTTTCCTAACTCCCCAAACTTGTTAATTTTATAAGACTTGATATCTGGCAGGGTCAAGTCCACCTTCCTGTCATTCAGAACTGTACTGACTACTTTTGGCCCTTTATTCTTCTACACAAATTTACAAAGAACTTCTGAGTTCCACAACAAATTCTATTGGAATTTTGATTGGAACTACATTAAATTTACAGACTGGGGAGTACAGGCATCTTTGTGGCATTTGTAATCTTATCAACCACAAACATAGATATATGTCTTTATTAAAGTCTTTCTTTTGTGTTCTTCAGTGATCATTAAAAATATTAAAGCTGAATAGCTAGTAAGTGGCCCTTCTAATATCATGTTTACTGTTAAACCCATTTCTATGTAAGAAAGAATCTTGGTGACCACTGGAGTACATGAACACCAGGAACCGTGAAAAGGATACACGTCTGTACCACTCCGAACTTGAGTTGGGTGAAGAGTCGCACAAAAAAGTCCACAAAGAGACCCACCTGTGAAGAGCAAGAGATCTATCACACAGCCTTATTTCCAAGTGTAGTACAGGTGTAGCACAGGTGTGCTTTTCTTGAAGGCATCTCCTTCCCCACTGCATGTATGGAAGCTGCTCACCAGCCAGCAGCACGTGAATGTGCAGCAGAAAAGCGCAAGAGGAAGAGATCCCTTCTCCAGCCTGGTTCCACTGCCCCTCCAAAGAACAAAGGCAGAGGGTACAGCTAAGTTGAGGGAAGCAACGGAAAACAAAGAGGGAAGCAGGTGCAGAAAAAGATGTGAGACCAAGAAAGACTACTGACACAGGGGTATCCAATCTTTTGGCTTCCCTGGACCACACTGGAAGAAGAATTGTCTTGGGCCACACATAAAACACACTAATGATAGCTGATGAGCTAAAAAAAGAAAATCTCAAAAAAATCTCATAATGTTTTAAAAAGGTGGATGAGGCCGGGCGCGGTGGCTCACGCTTGTAATCCCAGCACTTTGGGAGGCCGAGGCGGGCGGATCACGAGGTCAGGAGATCGAGACCACGGTGAAACCCCGTCTCTACTAAAAATACAAAAAAATTAGCCGGGTGTGGTGGCGGGCATCTGTAGTCCCAGCTACTCAGAGAGGCTGAGGCAGGAGAATGGCGTGAACCCGGGAGGCGGAGCTTGCAGTGAGCCGAGATTGCACCACTGCACTCTAACCTGGGTGACAGAGCGAGACTCCGTCTCAAAAAAATAAATAAATAAATAAAAAATAAAAAAGTGCATGAATCCGTGTTGGGTCAAGGGTTGGACAAGCTTGCTTTAAAACACGTTTATTTAGGTGTATATGCTTTTTCCATGTTCGTTATTAGCAGGTTCTATTGTATAAGTCATTATTTTGACTTAAAATCATCTTTTTTTGAGATGGGGTCTTGCTATATTGCCCAGGCTGGCCTTGAACTCCAGGGCTCAAGATCCTCCTGCCTCAGCCTCCCAGGCAGCTGGGACTACAGGCACACCCCACTGTGCCAGGCTTGACTTATAACCATCTTATAGTCTATAGTTACTCTGGGTAGAGAAAACAACCAAATTCCAGTATTCCACTCTCCAAAGTGCTCAGGGCTTAAAGGAGAACTAGAAACATTTCTAGTTTTATAGATTCAGGATCAAAGGCTTCTTGCCTTTAACTCTGGCTTTCCCTCAAGCCAATGCCTGGAGGCTTTTTAATACTGAAGCCCTAAGTGGCCACACATCAATGGACAAGAGTTGGGAGTGCTGTCATAAAGGCAGGTCTGCCTTCCTAAAATACAAAGGTAGGAGGCAAAGTTGCTTCAGCTTGAGTAACCCTTATCTGAAATGCTTGGGACCAGAAGTGTTTTGGATTTCAGATTTTGTTTTTTGAATATTTGCATTACACTGGTTAAACATCCCAAATCCAAAAATCTGAAATCCAAAATCTGAATGCGCCAATGACTGTTTCCTCTGAGCATCATGTCAGCATTCAAAAAGTTCTGGATTTTGGAGCATTTTGGATTTTCTGATAAGGGACACTTAACCTGTAGTACTGACAAGTGGCAGCTCCAAAGAGTTTGATATAAAAATAGCACAAACACTAACAACTAGAGCCTAATGACTATGCTTATTATAGAGAAATTTGCAATAACTAGAAACATATGCAGCAAAATAAATACCCTGAGATTTCTTTTTTTAATTTTTTTTTATTTTTTATTTTTAAGGAGACAGGATCTCCCTATGTTGCCCAGGCTGGTCTCAAACTCCTGGGATCAAGCAGTCCTCCTGTCTCGGCCTCTCAAAATGCTGGGATTACAGGTGTGAGCCACCGTCCCTAGCCCAACACCCTGAGATTTAAATAAAACAATAAATCAACCCAAGTTTCCCCAAAATGGTATCCATCAGAATATCACTGAAGAGGGCTTCTGAATGCCATCAGTCTCACCTAGCAAGACGTTCCTTTACTTGTGGATTTACTATAGTAAAAATTTGATGCATGCCATGAAAATAAAAATTGTGGTTGGCCCCTGTGGTATATTATACCAAACACATGTGTACATTTTCTAGGCATATCATGTCAAATTAAGTAGGAGGCTTGTGGCCAGTTCAAGAGAAAGGTGGTCAACAGGCTGCTACTGAGGACAGATACCCTATCCCAACACTGTACTGACCGGAATCAGATTTGACATGGATCTTTTTGACTAATGCTGATTTTTCCAGCTTCTCTTCTTCATATTTAACAATGTGAAGTCAGCAGTTTTGGTTCCAGACTTTTTGCTATCCTCATCTTTGGCCATGTTTCCAATCTTGCCCTGTCTTTGATTCACCTGTGAAGTTGCTGCCTCCACCAACTCTGTTCATACAGGCATATCCCTTCACTCACAGCTGCTGGCTCTATCTTCTAGATAACATTAACGACGTACGGGGAGGAGCCCAGGATAGCACCATAAACTCCCTGTATGAGATCAAGAGCTATGGTGTGCCACCCTGTTCACTGGCATGCTGTGCTAAATGAAGGGCATGATGTTCACAGCTCCATACCCACGACTTTGCTTTTTCCCTAAAGAGCGATCTCATGCCTGCCTAGAGTCCTAACCACTTGGGAGGCTGAGGTAGGAGGATCACCTGAGCCCAGGAGGTCGAGGCTGCAGTGAACTATGATCACGCCACTGTGCTCCAGCCAGGGTGACAAAGCGAGACCCTGTCTCTATTTAAATTAAAAGAAAAAAAAAGTGACCTTAACATCCATTATTTACTCTACCCAATGCGTTATCTACCCATTAGGGAGACATGTTATCTAGTTTACTAGGTAGATTATAGATTATGATCCATAATCATATCATAAAAGATAAGTCCTGCCCAAACCTTTGAGCGCTTCAAGAGCACCATCGTCATGTGTCTCGCTTTCATTTCACAAAGCAAAATCAGGGGAAGTGTGAAAAACTGCGCCAGGATTATTCATTAAAAAAAAAAAAAAGGGAAAAAAGAAAAGGCACTCTTCATTATAATGATGCGTTACAGTGTTGTAATGTTATAAATGTTATAATGACAAATGACAATGTTATTCACTAGGCCAGGGCTTTCCCTGTAAGCCCCTCCAGCCCTATGGCCCACCCTCCCTCCAGGCCCTGCCTCCTCACCAGGCCAGTGCAGACTCCAATGGCAAACACCACCATCCACTTCACCGCCTCATACCTTCGACCTTTCTGTTCACACAGGAAAAGACTGATTCAGTTTACAGGGTTATGGTGGCAGAGGGGAAGAAACACATCTTGGCCAACCAGTTTTAAGCTAAATTCCACGTGGAGAGCAGGCACAGTGAAGATGATGTTGGGATTTCAGGTGCTTTACAGTGCAAAAATGATGGACTCTTAAGAGGCTGGGCAAGGTGCACTGACAGGGAACAAGGTGCACTGACAGGTTGGCAGGATAAAGGCCTCGGGAATAAATGTCAACATAGGCCTACCTTGCAGATAGCATGGGTTTGGTTCCAGACCACCACAATAAAGCAAATATCACAATAAAGTGAGTCACATGAGTGTTTTGGTTTCCCAATGCATATAAAAGTGAAGTTTACACTATACTGCGGTCTATTAAGTGTGTAATAGCATTATGCCTACAAAAATGTACATACCTTAATTAAAAAATACTTTATGGCTAAAAAATGCAAACAAAATGCATGCTATTGGAAAAATGGCAACTTGCTCAACACAGGGTTGCCACCAACCTCCAGTTTGTAAAAACTGCAGTATCTGCGAGGTGAAATAAAGCAAAGCACATAAAGTGAGGTCTGCCTGTATCGCATGAAAAGGTTCAAAAAACAAGGGGTAAAGATGTTTACTGGGGCCTTTAGAAGAGAAAAAAAATGCCATGTTAAGACTGATTTGATCCCCAGAGATGAAGAATTGTAAGACTCACCTTATTATCCATGGTCTCCAAAACTTCCAGGTAAGGGTCATTGATACAGCGATCATAATCCAAACTCTGAAAAGAGGCAAAGGTGAGTCAAAAGGTCACGTCAGGTGAGAAGACCTGCAAAGGGACAAACCTCTGGGTTCCTGTTACTCAACGTGTGGATGGGCAGAGCAGTGGTACCTGCAGCACCCAGGAGGAGCTGGTTCAAAATGCAGAATCTGGCTGGGTGTGGTGGCTCATGCCTATAATCCCAGCACTTTGGGAGGTCAAGGCAGATGGATCACCTGAGGTCAGGAGTTCAAGACCAGTCTAGCCAACATGGTGAAACCCTGTTTCTACTAAAAATACAAAATTAGCCGGGCGTGGCGGCACGCACCTGTGGTCCCAGCTACTTGGGAGGCTGAGGCAGAAGAATCACTGGAACCTGGGAGGTGGAGGTTGCAGTGAGCCGAGATCGTACCACTGCACTCCAGCCTGGGTGACAGAGTGAGACTCTGTCTCAAAAACAAACACAAAAACAAAATGCAGAATCTTAAGACTCCTGCAGACCTGCAGCCCCAGATGACTCAGATGCACATTAAAATTTGAGTGGTGTTGCTTTAGGTTCATACTTCATGCTTTAGGAGAAGTTTTAAATTACCTATTTTTAAACTTCCTGTTTTCGCAAAATATTTAAAGACCTTCAGCTATCATCAGCCTTATGAAACTTACTCCATTAGATGTGAACAAAAGTTTCAGTTAGCCAGAACCAAATTAATTTAGAATGTCAATTAGTTATAATTATCTTTTGTAGTTAGTGTCTATGGAAATGAGGTTAGTCACAAGACAAACTAATATGGAAAGTATTTTTAAAAGCAACTTCTACTCTTTTTTTTTTTTTTTTTTTTTGAGATGGAGTCTCGCTCTGTCGCCCAGGCAGGAGTGCAGTGGCGCAATTCCAGCTCACTGCAAGCTCCGCCTCCCAGGTTCACACCATTCTCCTGCCTCAGCCTCCTGAGTAGCTGGGACTACAGGTGCCTGCCAACACACCTGGCTAATTTTTTTGTATTTTTGGTAGAGACGGGGTTTCACCGTGCTAGCCAGGATGGTCTCGATCTCCTGACCTTGTGATCTGCCCTCCTCGGCCTCCCAAAGTGCTGGAATTACAGGTATGAGCCACTGCACCTGGCCAACTTCCCACTTTATGTTAGGAAGAGGCACAGATTCAGCTTGGCTCTCAGCTCCTAAAACTTCTACATCTAAAGCAGCATGCTTTACAACATGCATCACGGAACACAGAAATCCTGCAAGCAACTTGCAGGTATGCCACAGACATTTAGAGAAACAATTCAAAGGAAATCATTTTAGTTGTCTTGTTAGAGAAGCAGCAGTCTGGGCTGGGCGCAGTAGCTCACACCTGTAATCCCCGCACTTTGGGAGGCTGAGGCAGGAGGATCACTTGAGGTCAGAAGTTCGAGACCAGCCTGGGCAAGATGGTGAAACCCTATCTCTACTAAAAATACAAGTTAGCTGGGAGTGGTGGAGCACACCTGTAATCCCAGCTACTCAAGAGGCTAGGGCAGGATTGCTGCTTGAACCTAGGAGGCGAAGGTTGCAGTGAGCCAAGATCATGCCACTGCACTCCAGCCTGGGCAACAAAGCGAGACTCTATCTCAAAAAAAAAAAAAAAAAAAAGACGCAGCAGTTTGGCAAAAAGACGCAGCAGTTTGGCAACAAAGAAAAAAAAATGGTCGGCCATCAGCTCTCCTTCCCACAACCTGTTCCTGTTCCTACCCACATCAGCTGGACATTGGCCGGGTGGCAGCCACACTCCCAGACAATAGTTTCACGTCAGCCAAACACATGTGATGAGTGACAATTTATTCTATCTATATGACTACCTATAGTCCAAATTCTTTTTTTATGAGTCCTGGAGTACCAACAAGTGACTGAGTAAATCAATTATACATCTAAATATAGTAGACTATACACCAATAAAATGATTATAGTTGTCTATATAGAAAGATATGGAAAATGTCCAAAAATTATTCAGCAAAAGAGCGAGATGCAATTAAAAAATAAAAATAAAGCAGGATGGAGAATTAAAAGTATAATATCCCTTTTTGATTAAACAAAATTAGGATTATTTGTACGTCAGCATTCATAATGGGAAAACATCTGTGAGGTAGTGCTTAAGGAGATATTTGTTTCTGGGTGTTGCCTGAAATTCTCATGGCACAAATGGTGTGCTTTTTTATATTTTAAAAAATGATTGGCTGGGTGTGATGGCTCACATCTATAATTCCAGCACTTTGGGAGGCCGAGATAGGTGGATCACTTGAGGCCAAGAGTTTGAGACCAGCCCGGCCAACACGGCGAAACCCTGTCTCTACCAAAAATACACAAATTAGGTGGGTGTGGTGGCACACACCTGTAATCCCAGCTACTAGGGTGGCTGAGGTAGGAGAATTGCTTGAACCCAGGAGGCGGAGGTTGCAGTGAGCCGAGATCGTGCCACTGCACTCCAGCCTAGGCGACACAGTGAAACTCTGTCTCAAAAAAAAAAAAAAAAATCTTTTTTACTAATCAGAAAAGAAACATGGTGAGGAAAAAAGTACTTTTAGAAACTAGACTCATCCATAAGTGATTAAACACATATGCACATACATATATATTATAGCGGCCAAGAGGAAAAGCTTCCCCTTTCACCCTCTGAAGGTCTGCTGAAAGTGAACCGACAAAAGGCAGATTAATGGGAGTAAAGGCATCCACTTATTTAACGTGCATTGCACAGGGGAACCGCAGAATGATTACCCAATAATGCCAGTGAGGTACAGATGCTTCTATACTCTTCTTCACAGGGGAAGGGGAGATGGGGATGTGGGAGGAAATAATTCTTAGTGGGGAATGAATGGATCTTGGAAGCAGATATTATCTTGTGAATGATTCTCTTTGGAAATTGAATGGGACAGTGAACAAATAATGGTTGGGACAGTTTGTCTGGGCTCTAGGTATGTTGTTTAGTCTTCAGTCTCCTCTGTGCGATGAGTTTTAACGTTCCCTGGTTAACGACATTTCAGGAAAGGGATCAAAGACAACTGTGTTCCTCTCTGGTAGGTCCAGTTTCTAGGTAGATAAGGGAACGGCAGAGAAGAGCCTCATCCTGTGCTTTGGAAGAGACAAAGTGTGAGGGTAGAGAAGGTCAGAGAGAGACCCCCAGTCTGTTTCTTTAGTTCAGCATATCAAAGCACCATATTTCCAGGTATCATTTTCTGAGCCCCAACAATACACATACACACACAAACATACTTTGTCTTTTTTCTTTTTTTTGAGCTGGGGTATCTTTTGTTTGCTAATGAGATAAGTGGTGGCTGGGGGCCCTTAGATGGCTTCAGAAAAGGGTCTCGTCACCAGAAAGACCAAGGCAGGATTAGCAGGCTGGGACACCCATTCCTCCAGGGAGGAGACCAAAGCTGAAGGATAAGTTGACAGTTGATTGTCAAGGGCTGGTGAAGTAATCAATCATGACTGCATAAAAAAGCTTCCATAAAACTCCAAAATGACAAGGTTCAGAGAGCTTCCAGACAGCTGACCGTTTGGAGGTTCCTGGAGGGTAGCGTGCCTGGAGAGGGCATGGAAGCTCCGTGCCCCCTCCCACATTCCTTGAATCTCTCCATCTGGGTGTTCTTCTGTATCCTTTATGATATCCTTTATTAATAAACTAGCAAACGTAAGTAGCGTTTCTGTGTTTTCTGACCTGCTCTAGCAAATTAACCAAACTCGAAGAGGGAGGCCTGCGAACCTTCAATTCACTGCCAGTTGCTGAGAAATACAGGTGACAACCTCCTAATTTTTTTTTTTTTTTTTTGAGATGGGGTCTTTCTCTGTCACCCAGGCTGGAGTGCAGTGGCGTAATCTCGGTTCACTGCAACCTCCAACTGCTGGGCTTAAGCCATCCTCCCACCTCAGCCTCCTGAGTAGTGGGGAAACAACCTCCACACGTCGGTGTTAGCAGTGTTGCGTGAGTGGTGCCTGAGAGCAGAGGAGAAACAATACTCTTGCCTTCATCCAAAATATGTATGGAAATTACTGGTCAATTACTTGATTGATGGTTCTATCTAATAACGATATGGTTCCATAAACATTTAGAAGGTTTTTAGATATCTAGAATAGGCAAATAGACAGAAAGGAGATCAGTGGTTGCCTAGAGTCAGGGGCAAGGAGAACAGGCAGTGGCTGCTAATGAGTGCAGGGTTTCCTCTCGGGTCATGAAAATATTCTAAAATTGACTGTAGGAATTAGCTGGGCGTGGCGGCTCACACCTGTAATCCCAGCACTTTGGGAGGCCAAGGCGGGCGGATCACCTGAGGCCAGGAGTTCGAGACCAGCCTGACCAACATGGAGAAGCCTCGTCTCTACTAAAAACACAAAATTAGCCGGGCGTGGTGGCAGGTGCCTGTAATCCCAGCTACTTGGGAGGCTGAGGCAGGAGAATCGCTCGAACCCGGGAGGCAGAGGTAGCAGTGAGCTGAGATCGCAACATTGCACTCCTGCCTGGGCAACAAGAGCGAAAACTCCGTCTCAAAAAAAAAAAAAAAAAACTGACTGTAGGAATGGTTGTACAACTCTATGAATATACTAATTTTTAAAATCCCATTGAATTGTACACTCTACATGGGTGAACTGAATAGTACGCCAATTATAGTGCGATAAAACTGCTAGGAAGGGCATTTAGAAACAACTGCAACACTAGAACACCAGAATCCCTTTTTTTTAAGTCAGGGTCTCGCTCTGTCACCCAGGCTGGAGTGCAGTGATGTGATCACAGCTCTCTGCAACCTCCGTCTCCTGGGCTCAAGCAATTCTCCTGCTTCGATCTCCTGAGTAGGTGGGACCACAGGCAAGCCACCACACCTGGTTAATTTTTTTGTATTTTTTGTTGAGATGGAGTCTCGCCATGTTGCCCAGGCTGGTCTGAAGTCCTGGGCTCAAGTGATCCACCTGCCTCAGCCTCCTAAAGTGTGGGGGTAACAGGTGTGATCCACTGCACCCGGCCCCCTGCTAATTTTTAACAAATTTTTTTGTAGGAACAAAGTCTCACTTTGTTGCCCGGGCTGGTCTTGGACTCCTGGCTTTAAGCAATCCTCCTGCCTTGGCCTCCCAAAGTGTTGAGGGTATAGGCGTGAGCCACTGTGCCCGGCCTTTCTTTTTTTTTTTTTAATAAATTAGTTGAGTTTGGTACTTTGTAAATATGTACCAATGGAATATATGAGCTATTATTAAAACCAAATACTGTTACTTCTCCTTTGCTATGACTAACTTTTTATTTCTGCAGTATATGTTGCTCTTTGGTTTAGGGGACTAACAACTTTTTTTAAAAATAAAATTTTATATGTGTCTTGCAGGGCTGTTACAGGAGGTTATGAGCAAAATGGCACCTGGCCGGGAGGGAGGTGGGGGTTGAATCAGCCCCAATACAACCAGGAAGGGGCATCCTAGTGTTCACACCAAAGCCACCTTCAACTGGCTGTGAGCTAGGGGTGCTGCTATGGCCAGTGGGGGAGGCCTTAGAAATTCTAAGTCTTACGTTCTGAGTGTGCCTCTAATTCAAAGGTACAATATAAACAGACTGTGTGACCTGCATGAAAATGTTCCTGTTTGTAATGGCATGTCTCACAGAAAGTTACTATTTTTCAAACTACCTATAATGAGAATGGATGTCAAAATGGGATTCTAACATTTTGTAAGACCCTAAATTTATCAAATAAAGAGTCAAATATGTGCAATGAACTCTTCCTGAGACAGGAAGAAGGGGCACTTTTTAGAAAGATATTCAACAGAAGGGTTTTCTAGTTGATTGACTATCAAAGAAGGTAGAGAAAAGCCTATAACCCCATTCATTAAAATAACTATGAACACCTTACCAAATATCCTTCTACATCCTTACCCATGCTTTTATACACGCTTTTAACACGTTTTAAATAATAAAAATGAGATTCCACTAAATCAACTATTTTAACCTGTCCCACTCACTCCCCTCTTTATTATACTTTTTGTGTCAAGTGGATTTATTTATTGAATAAATAAAATCCAGACCTTTCTGTTTAAGTGCTTGAATGAATTTGCTCTTACACAAAGCAAATGCTCTCAAGAAGCTCATTCTTGAAGACGGTTGAGAAATATGAATGACTAATATGAAAAGAACATTAACCCATGAAATGTACATGAATATGGCCAGGCGCGGTGGCTCACACTTGTAATTCCAGCATTTTGGGAGGCTGAGGTGGGTGGATCACCTGAGGTCAGGAGTTCAAGACCAGCCTGACCAACATGGTGAAACCCCGTCTCTACTAAAAATACAAAAATTAGCCAGGCATGGTGGTGTATGCATGTAGTCCCAGCTACTTGGGAGGCTGAGGTAGGAGAATAGCTTGAACTCAGAGCCAGGGTGGAGGTTGCAGTGAGCCGAGACTGTGCCACTGCATTCCAGCCTGGGCGACAGAGTGAGACTCTGTCTCAAACGACAACAACAACAAAAATTTACATGAATATGCATATCGGCTGAAGGCAAGTGCATTACAAATGTCAGTGCAACTTAGTAGAAGGGGTGAGGGAGCCTGGGTGTCAATGGGGAAGCCTTGGTGAGCTCCTAGAAGTAGGATGAAGGCTGTGAGACAGTCTTAGTCCTGGTGATACAGTCAGGATGATGTAACAGGGCTCAGTGAGGGAGTACAAGGTGACAGAACAATATGGAATATCTTATACTAATTCCTGCAAACTTCTCAACTATGTACAAGGAAACAAATACTTACAAAACAGAAGAAAATGGCCAGGTATAGTGGCTCATGCCTGTAATCCCAGCACTTTGGGAGGCCGAAGCGGGATCACCCAAGGTCAGGAGTTTGAGACCAGCCTGGCCAACATGGTGAAACCCTATCTCTACTAAAAATACAAAAATTAGCCGGGCGTGGTGGTGGGTGCCTGTAATCCCAGCTACTCGGGAGGCTGGGGCAGAAGAACCGCTTGAACCTAGAGCGGGGTGGAGGTTGCAGTGAGCTGAGATCGAGCCATTGCACTCCAACCTGGGCACCAAGAGTGAGACTCCATCTCAAATTTAAAAAAAAAGAAAAAAAAGAAATAGAAGAAAACACAGCAGTGGATACAGCGCTTTTTGGTTCATTCAAAGCAGTCCCATCAGAGTAGCATATTAAACTATGCAAACAGCTCCAAATGGCAAAATCCAGACAGTAGAAAATCCCAGGGTCCTAATTATGTTGTCAAATAACTTACAAAAAGAAAAAAAAAGATGAAGGAAGAACCTACAGATTAAAAGAGATTTAACAGATTTATCAAACAAATAAAAAAGAATCTTTTTTGGAACCTAATTCAAACAAAGTTAAAATACATATGACATTTACAAGAAAACTGGAAAATCTGGACAGTAGATATTTGATATCAAGAAATTGCTAATTTTTTAGATGTGGTAATAGTATCGGGTTATGCTTTTTAAAAGTCCTTATCTATTAGAGATGCATATTGAATTATGGGTGAAATAATATGATGTACAGAATTTCTTTCAAAATAACATGGGAAGGGCGGCCAGGTATGGTAGGTCATGACTATAATCCCAGAACTTTGGGAGGCTGACATGGGAGGATTGCTGGTGTCAAGGGGTTCGAGACCAGCCTGGGCAACATAGGGAGACTGTCTTCACTTTAAAATACACACACACACACACACACACACAAACGCACACACAAATAAAAAAATAATAATAATATGAGAAAGGAGAAGTGGATAATGAAAGCACAGACAAAAGAAGACTGGGCTTGAGCTAAATCACTGTGGAAGCTGTGTGATGAGGACAAGGGGTTTCAACAGATTATTCTGTTTTTGCATATAGTTGAAATCCTTCATAATGAAGTTAAAAAAAAAAGTGTTACACCACAAATCCTAACGTTGACACTAAATTCTACAGCAAAAGTAAGAAGAAATATTAAAAAGAAAGTTAGCCTGGGTATGTTATTGTCTAGCATATTAATTTTTTTAAGTCCATATGATCTTTTTTTTTTTTTTTTGAGACAGAGTTTTGCTCTGTCGCCCAGGCTACAGTTCAGTGGCGCAGTCTCGGCTCACTGCAACCTCCGCCTCCCGGGTTCAAGGGATTCTCCTGCCTCAGCCTCCCTAGTAGCTGGGATTACCGGCTCATGCCACCGCGCCCAGCTAATTTTTGTATTTTTAACAGAGGTGGGGTTTTGCTATGTTTGCCAGGCTGTTCCTGACCTCAGGTGATCCACCACCTTGGTCTCCCAAAGTGCTGGGATTACAGGTGTGAGCCACCACGCCCGGCCCCATATAAAAACACACTAGATATATACATGATTAATTCCAAAAAGTGGAAGCAATTAAAGATGGACAGGAAAGGATGGATAGATGGATGTTCACCACTATGTAGTTCATGATACAAAAAAGTGAGAAGAAACCCAAGACAGAGCTGGGCGCGGTGGCTCACGCTTGTAATCCCAGCACTTTGGGAGGCCGAGGCGGGCGGATCACGAGGTCAGGAGATCGAGACCACAGTGAAACCCCGTCTCTATTAAAAATACAAAAAATTAGCCGGGCGTGGTGGCGGGTGCCTGTAGTCCCAGCTACTCGGAGAGGCTGAGGCAGGAGAATGGCGTGAACCCAGGAGGCGGAGCTTGCAGTGAGCCGAGATCGCGCCACTGCACTCCAGCCTGGGCGACAGAGCAAGACTCCGTCTCTCAAAAAAAAAAAAAAAAAAAAAAAAAAAAGAAACCCAAGACAGAGTAAATAAATTGTGGCACAATAAAATACTATTCCTGTTTAAAAAGAAATTGTGGGCCAGGCACGGTGGCTCACGACTGTAATCGCAGCACTTTGGGAGGTCGAGGTGGGTGGATTACGAGGTGAGGAGTTTGAGACCAGCCTGACCAACATGGTGAAACCCCGACTCTACTAAAAAGACAAAAATTAGCTGGGCGTGGTGGCATGCGCCTGTAATCCCAGCTACTCAGGAGGCTGAGGCAGGAGAATTGCTTGAACCCAGGAGGTGGAGGTTGCAGTGAGTGGAGATTGCGCCACTGCACTACAGCCTGGAAGAGTGAGACTGTCCAAAAAAAAAAAGGGTTGTGGAAAATTACCTAGTGATACAAAAAGTATAATAAAGGGGGTGAGTGGGACAGGTTAAAATAGATGATTTAGTGGAATCTCATTTTTGTTACTTAAAAAAAGCATGTATCATGTATATAAAAACATGGATAAGGATGTAGAAAGATACTTAGTAAGGTGTTAACAGTCATCTTTTAACGAATGGAGTTACAGGCTTTTCTCTACCTTCTTTAAGTATACAGTTTAAGAATTTAATGATAAAAAGTCACGCATGTTGTTTCACTCCAGCAGTGTTGGCTATACTAAAAACACACACTCTAAGAATCCCATACATGAAAGTTGGAACTTTAATCAAGAACATGTCAGAGAGAAGCTGCTTGAGCAAGAAAATATCTGAAAAGCAAGCTCTCCTAGAAGAGAAGCAAGGCCTCCTTAACAGTTTATGAGCACACACCTGTTAGGAGCACATACTGCCAGTGCCTTTCACTCTAAGTCTCTCTGTAAGCTGTAAAAGCAAACAGTTTAATGGCAAATACATACTCTATCCAGGTTAAGGTGCCACAGATTTATAAACGTGTAAAAACACCAGACCTTGTTTTGGGGTTAAGGTGAGAAAAGGGCTTGCTAAACAGTCTCTTTCCTAGAAGGAAGTTCTCTTACCCACTCACTCCCTGGGACAGAAGGTCAAAGAGCATCTCTGGTTGGAATCATAATGCTTCGGCCTGAAGTGACCAGGCCACTCACTACTTTAGTTGCCCCAGCAGTATCAAAGGAGCTCACCTCATAGTCTTTCCTTGGAAGAATCTCATCCTCCTCCTCCTGTGTTTCTCCAAGGATGGTCTAGAAAAACAGATCCGCAGAGGGAGCCTTTTTTAGTGCTTAAGAGTGGAAGGAGGCAGAAGTATTTACTGAAATTAGCGGCTAGCTTCTAAATTATCTGGAGCCATTATCAAATAGGAACCAGCCCTCAAAAAAAACCTTTCGGGGGTGAGGGACCATGGGGGTGAGGATCTACAGCCATCAGCTGAGCTCTTCATTTCCACTGATACAGTCTCCAAATAATCACCCTCCTTTTCAGGACACCTCAAAGATGTCCAACACCAGCTGAAGAGGGGGGTAAAAATTCAGATTCCATTTGACAGTGTGACGTATCTGAAATCAGAAAGGACTTGTCAACTCTGGGAACACAACTCAAGTTTTCCCAGGACGCTTTGCAGGGGGAAGCTGGACTGTCAGTGACCCAGAAAGGGTGAGGGATAGAGTGAGAAAGGACTGGAGAAGCTAAAACAGCAGCATGATAAGCACAAAGTCCTGTGAGGAAGCTCATTCTGAAAACGCTTGTTTCATTCCAAACTCTTTTCAGATGGAAATAAAATGAAACATGGGTGGGATTTACTGGAGCTGGCCTGGATTGTCCCTCAGATTCCAGGAGGGGTTACGAGAAAAGACCCCAGACTTAGGCATGTGAAGCAGGGTTAGACGCTTCGAGAGCCCGGGCTGTGGTCCCCAGGCCCCATCCGCTGCCACCTGCGGGCCCAGATTGGCCCGGCCCCACCCCCGGCAACGCCTCTCGCAGTCCCTTAGCAACCGCCCCCTCCCCAGCCCAGCTCCGCCCGCTTCTTACCAGCTCCTCGGGGGTGCGGGTCTCACGCTCACCGCAGCAGCAGCACCACCTGCAGCAGCAGCACAGAGACCCCCTGCACCCCGCCATCTTCCTCCTTTACTGCCACTCTGGACCCCTCTAACAACCCCCTCCCACCCAGGATCTGCGCCTCACGTGACTGGCCCCGGGACGGTCACGTGGCCCTCTCGAGCTCTGGGACTGAGACCGGGAGTGGCTGCAGACGGGTGGGGCGAGGGCTCGCGTCACATGACGGTAAAGGCGCGGCCTCCAACGAGACCTGTGGGCACGGCCATGTTGGGGGCGGGGCTTCCGGTCACCCCCACCGGTGGTTTCCGCCCGGTAGGCCCGCCTCTCCAGCAACCTGACACCTGCGCCGCGCCCCTTCACTGCGTTCCCCGCCCCTACAGCGGCAACACTGGTGCGGCCGGCGGCCGAGCGTTCTGAGTCACCCGGGACGGGAGGGTGAGTGACGGCGAGGCCGGGGTCGCCGGGAGGGAGATCCCGGAGCCGGCAAACAACCTCCCGGGGGCAAGGACGTGCTCGTGGGCGGGGAGCGCTGGAGGCAGGCCTGCCTCTCTTCTTGCGGGGGGCTGCCGCCCTCTCCGCGCACCCTTTGCGGGATTAGTTTAACTCCCAATGGCTGCCACCTCCAGCGACCGCCAACCCTCAAGCGAAGACTCACTTTGGCTCCCTGCCTGGACGGAGGGGCCCCTGAGCCAGAGGTGACGATCCCGCCCCTCTGACCGGCCCAGGCCCGTGTCCTCGCCCCCATCGGTGACTCAGTGACCTGGTGACTGGATTCTCGGCCACCTGGGCGCCGAGACGGCTTCCGGCTCCTGCCTTTTAAACCTGCCTCCCCGGCGAGCACCTGGAGAAGAGCGCTGGGCCCCGGGGCACTGCGGTCCCTGGCGCCCACTGCGTCCCGCTGCGCACGGGGGTCTGCCGGGACCTTTCTGGGAGTCGTGGGCTTAGTATCCCAGTGCTTGGCGCAGACTAGGTACTCAGTAAATGGCAAAGGCTTATTTTGAGAGAGTGGCAGCGCCTGGCCCTTTGGCGCTCAGTGAATGTTGGCTATCACCGTGTGCCAAACTCTGGGGATACCCCAGGCAGGACACCGGTCCTGGTCTCAGGGAACTGGGGAAAGAGAAAGAAGACAGGCCTTTTCACCCACAGTTACAACCCAGGGTGCTATGGGAGTCCAGCTGATAACGGATAAATCGTGGGAGTTGGCTTACAAATATGGCACGTGCCTGGCATATACTAGGAATGCAATAAGTCTTTGAAAATCAGAGGGTTTGCAGGTGGTTCAGCTTTCTCCTACTCTAGGTTCTGTTCCAGCAAGCAATTAACGAGGTGCGCCCTTAAACGCTGGAGGAAAGCCAACTGGCTGCTCTTGCTGTTACCCCTCCCCCCCCTGCCCCCGTTCCTCACTCCCCACAGCCATCCCCACTGAGAATCTGGAGTTTGAGGTCAGAATGAAAGAGAGCAGCCCTAGGGGGAGAAAGCTTTGGCCCAGGGTTCTTAGTCTGGAATCAACTCCTTGTCTTTGGATGTATCCACGTGTAGTCTGTGCACCTGTGTGTGTATTTCAGGGGAAGGGAGCAGTACATTTAATCAGATTGTTAAAAGAGTCTAAGACCCCAAATGGTTAGGTACACGGGGTTAGTGGTGGACAGTCTGAAAGAAATGAACCTCACCTGGTCTTTCCTCTGTTGTGCCATGTCACCACACACCGATTCACTACTGTGTGTTTGCCCATTGCTGTGCAAGTATTTTGTTTGTTTTTAAGTGTTTGTCTTATTTTCTTAACCAGACTGCCAGATGGCACTATGCCGTCTGTTGGCCTGGCTGTGCCCTGGTGCCTCTGATTACTTGTTTCTGTTTTTTTTTTTTTTTTTTTTTTGAGACGGAGTTTCGCTCTTGTAGCCCAGGCTGGAGTGCTATGGCGCAATCTTGGTTCACTGCAACCTCTGCCTTCCGGGTTCAAGCGATTCTCCTGCCTCAGCCTCCCGAGTAGCTGGGATTACAGGCGCCCGCCACCAAGCCTGGCTAATTTTTACACTTGATCTTAGCCAAAAGGCCGAGAAGCGATGCCTGGCTAATTTTTATATTTTTAGTAGAGTTGGGATTTCACCATGTTGGCCAGGCTGGTCTCAAACTCCTGGCCTCAGGTGATCCACCCACCTCAGCCTCCCAAAGTGCTGGGATTACAGGTGTGTTTTTTGTTTTTTTAAGAGATGGAGTCTCGCTATGTTGCCCAGGCTGGCCTTGAACTCCTGGGCCCAGGCCATCCTTCTGCCTCAGCCTTACCAGTAGCAGGGCCACTGGTGATTTGAATTGAATTCTGTGGTGTGTAAGAAGACCAGCCTGCAAGGCAAGCACAGATGGGGCAGCTTTTGTTCTGAGAAATTCATGCCCTTACTGAACTTGGGTCTGGCTATTTTTGGAACATGGCCAGCATCCAGTTCTAACCCACGACACGGTCTTTTTGGAGTAACATGAACTCAGGAGAAATCTGGCTGCATAGTCAGTCCCTCACCCCTTCCATCCTGTACACAAATTGTTTCAAGTATCAGATGTTCCAGGCAGAGCCAGCCAGAGTGAGCTGTTCCTTCTCTGGAGGGTGATCTGGTATGCCTGAACGCCTGTTGGCCTCATCTCCACCAACCCCTGCAGTCTCTGCCCCTGAGTCCCCCTCCTTCCATCCGCCTCTCCTTACTAGAGCCTCAGCCCTCCCTCCTCGCCTGGAAGCCTTGCCCCCGCCCCCTTGTGTTGGCTGGAGCTCAAGCCTCTTCCTTTGTCGCAGCTCCGCCCAGTTGAACACACCCGCTGGGGAAGGTGCCTCTGTTCCCTCCCCACGCACTCTGGGCCTGAGCTGACAGAGATGGACCATCGAAAAGCCAGGGTCCTCCCAACTGGGCACTACTGCCCCTCGCTAGGAATATGGGCCTCGCAGGTCGTCAGCGTGAGGTCCTCTGTGCCACCTTCCATCAGGTAGCTGTCACCGAGGAGCATGTTGCAGTGCCGGGTGGGGGCTGCCTTGCATGCAAGGAGCCTGGCAGCAGCGGAGGGCAAGGCTTTGAGTGAGGCGGCCCCGACAGCCGTAGCTGAGGAGCATGGAGCCACTGGGAGGGGGCATGTCACCTTTTTTGGCCTTCTTCCTGTGTAGCAATACAGCGCCTCCGGCTTGAACCTACCACTCAGGTGTCTTGATGTGCCGGAGGTGTGGCTGCCTGCCCCCTGATGCTCCCTGCCCCACCCCGTGCAGCAGGAACCCAGCCATGGTGAACGAAGCCAGAGGAAACAGCAGCCTCAACCCCTGCTTGGAGGGCAGTGCCAGCAGTGGCAGTGAGAGCTCCAAAGATAGTTCGAGATGTTCCACCCCGGGCCTGGACCCCGAGCGGCATGAGAGACTCCGGGAGAAGATGAGGCGGCGATTGGAATCTGGTGACAAGTGGTTCTCCTTGGAATTCTTCCCTCCTCGAACTGCTGAGGGAGCTGTCAATCTCATCTCAAGGTAAACTGATGCAAGCTTAAGGTGGGGGCAGGGAGTGGTGGTGCCCGGGGAGTGAACTGTCAGCCCCGAGGCTGGACTACCCTTTAACCCGGCAGAAAAAAGCAGCCGGAGGGGGCAGGAAGGAGAAGGCAGAGTGGGTCATCTGATCTGCAACTTCTCCGTTGCCTGTAAAAGTCCCTCCACAGTGTCAAGGTATTTTAGACACACTCTTCAATGGGTTAAAAATGTTGATTCTCACACTATATTCTTTGGTGGAACTTGGGGGCTGGATCACGAGTGCAGTTTAGGAAGTCACAAAGCAGTGAGAATGTTTTCAGCAAGTTAGAAATTTGGATTATGCTTCTTGAAATCTAGAAATGCCAACTGAATTACATTAGCACTTCATGAATTGCAGTTTTTTTTTTAAGTTTATGCCCTTTACTGTTTGCACTTCTCACGTGTCAGTCCCAAGTTTTTGAAGTTTAAACGCACAAGGATGTTTAAATACACTATTGATAACTTGTAACACAAGTACTCATGCACATTCAGGCTTTTGAGTCTTGTTTGGGAACTTGGTCTTGGTCTGCACAACTGTAAGGTGCTGCACAGGGCTTGAGGGGTGGCATGAAAGAAAGTTAGTCTGCTGATCCTCTTTCTAACTGTTCCTACAGCGAGGCTGTGCTTGCCACAGTTAGGATTCCCCTAACTCAACCATGATGTCTTAACTCACCCGAGATTATAAACGGGCAAGCGCTGTGAAAAGTCGGAAGTGCTGCTCTCACACAAAATGATAGCGCTGTTGTTGTGTCTTACCTCTGTAATAGTGATCATAATGGCACCTCACATATACTGAGTATCCGGTTTGTACACCAAGCACCGTTCTAAGTGCTGCGGAACCAGCTGCCAGCTGCCGTCATATTCTCCTAGTGTTATGGTTTTTTGATGTTGTTGTTGTTGCTTTTTTTTTTGAGACAGAGTCTCACTCTGTGGCCCAGGCTGGAGTGCAGTGGTGTGATCTTAGCTCATTGCAACCTCTGCCTCCCGCCTCAAGCGATTCTCCTGCCTCAGCCTCTCAAGTAGCTGGGATTACAGGCGCCCGCCACCACACCCAGCTAATTTTTGTATTTTTAGTAGAGATGGGGTTTCACCATGTTGGCTAGGCCGTCTGGAACTCCTGACCTCAAGTGATCCACCCACTTCAGCCTCCTGAAGTGCTGGGATTACAGGCATGAGCCACCACGCCCAGCCTCCTAGTGTTATTATGAAGTGGGTACTACTATCTGCCGTGTCTTATAAATAAGAAAACAGAACTCACAGAGATTAAGTAATGTACCCAAGATCACACAGCTGTAAGTAGCAAAGCCAGGATATGAACGCTGATTGGTCTGTCTCCAACCTTCATTGATGCTTCTCTAACTCCCGGGCCCCATGGGAAGGTAGTGAGGGAGATGGTATTTCCCCCTGGAACCTCTCTTTAGAAACAAACCCCCTACAGGTTTGACCGGATGGCGGCAGGCGGCCCCCTCTACATAGATGTGACCTGGCACCCAGCAGGTGACCCTGGCTCAGACAAAGAGACCTCCTCCATGATGATCGCCAGCACCGCCGTGAACTACTGTGGCCTGGAGACCATCCTGCACATGACCTGCTGCCGTCAGCGCCTGGAGGAGATCACGGGCCATCTGCACAAAGCTAAGCAGCTGGGCCTGAAGAACATCATGGCGTTGCGGGGAGGTGTGGAGCCACCACTCCCCTACACTCTGGGTTCTGGCTTTCCTGGAGGCCACTTGGTAGCCTGAACTTGGTTCCTGAAATGGTCCTTTACTTCTCCCTGGGCCCCACGCTGAGGATGCGCAGGATCCCATCCCCGCCAGTAGTGTCAGTAGGCACTGTGGGTAGTGAGTCATCCTGGGCAACACACACAGGCAGCCACCTCTTCCACCTCTTGACCTCGACGTAGGAGTTCCGTCGGGAATGCAGTCGCGGCCTGATAACCCTCTGCCCTGCCTACACCACTGCATTGATTGCTGGCTGCACCCAGCACTTGGCCCAATCACAGAGTAACAGAGTATCCGGGAGTGAGAATAGCCGGTTAGGCCTCTGGTGCCTGCTGTTGTCAGGCCACCCAAGAGTGGGAAGAGGGAGCCTGATGGGTGGGATCCTATGGCCTCATGCTCCCCACCACAAGTCCCCTTCACTTGAGATGAGTAGAAAATTCTCCCAGGATGCAGGAGCCCCAAGGCCGTGGGATGGGAGAGGGTGGCAAGCGTGCCCAGGTAGAAGTAGGGAAGGGCTCTCCAATCCTCCAGGCACAGCGAGGAGCAGCGGTGGTCTCCTATTCTCCACTGCCAGCACAGGGTCAGCACGCAGTGAATATTGAACTGGTGGGCTGCTTTTTTCCCTCCTGCTGTCTTACCAAGTGCTAGAAAGAGAAGACCCAAACCTAAATAATATGAAGTTTCTGCCTTCCAAGGACTCGCAGTCCTGGGTGTCGGTGCTAGGTAGAGGGAACAGAAGGGCTCCCTGGAGGTTGGGTGAGACCCAGTGACCATGACCTCCACCAACCCTGCAGACCCCATAGGTGACCAGTGGGAAGAGGAGGAGGGAGGCTTCAACTATGCAGTGGACCTGGTGAAGCACATCCGAAGTGAGTTTGGTGACTACTTTGACATCTGTGTGGCAGGTGAGTGGCTGGATCATCCTGGTGGCGGGGATGGAGCTAGGGAGGCTGAGATGCCCAGAGAGCCTGTTGGTGTTCGGTTCAGGACACAGTGATCAGATGCACCCATGGGTCCATGCTGGATGAGGGACATTCAGAGGTGAACTGCACCATGTCCTCACTCCTTTTGTATCACCCACTCCCCTCCTGGGCCTGCCACCATCGATCCTAGCTTTTTGTTCCTCTGCCTGGCTGTGCCCTTAGCCTGCTTCTTGGCCCTATTCTTTTCTTTAAAACAAAAGAGGGGTCTGGGCGCGGTGGCTCACGCCTGTAACCCCAACACTTTGGGAGGCCGAGGCAGGCAGGTCTCTTGAGGTCAGGAGTTCGAGACCAGCCTGGCCAACATGGTGAAACCCCGTCTCTACTAAAAATACAAAAATTAGCCAGGCGTGGTGGTGCGCGGCTGTAGTCCCAGCTACTCAGGAGGCTGAGCCAGGAGAATCCCTTGGACCCAGGAGGCAGAGGTTGCAGTGAGCCGAGATCGTGCCACTGCTTTCCAGCCTCAGTGACAGAGCAAGACTCCATCTCAAAAAAAAAAAAAAAAACAACACCCCACAAAAGAGGGATATGTACTAACAGGATTCCAGAGGGCAGGGAACCCAAGGTCAGGAGATGGCCTCAGACCTCACGAGGCGCTGGAAGAGATCAAAAAGCAAGGCCCTCCCTCATTCCCTCTGGGGCCACAGGGTCCCCTGTCTCCACTTCCCACTGCACATCTGTGCTTCATCTGGGAGACCTGATGCCCATGCTTTTCCACATACCTGGCCTGCTCCTGAGTGTGCAGAGTGTCAGTTCCAGCCAGTTCCCCAGGCTAATGGACAGGCCTCTGTTCCAAATTCCTATCAGGGAGAATCACCATTGGCCACAGCCACAAGACCAGGTTCACCCAACAGAAATGGGTGGGTTGGACTTCTCTGCCACCCTTGAAGCTGAAGGCTGGCATTGAGCCCTCAGCGTCTCAGACAGGGCTGCACCAGGGAGAGGAAGTCCTGGGATTGGCACATTTTCTGGGATGACAGGTTTTTGCCAATGTTTTGGGAGAAATCCTACCATTTTTATATTAAACATGGCTACATTATGGAGTAGCATATAAAGTGATATGAACTAAAAAAAAAAAACAACGCCAGGTGCGGTGGCTCAAGCCTATAATCCCAGCATCCCAGCACTTTGGGAGGCCAAGGCAGGCAGATCATGAGGTCAGGAGTTTGAGACCATCCTGTCCAACATAGTGAAAGCCCTCTACTAAAAATACAAAAATTAGCCGGGTGTGGTGGCACGTGCCTGTAGTCCCAGCTACTTGGTAGGCTGAGGCAGGAGAATCGCTTGAACCCGGGAAGCGGAGCGTGCAGTGAGCCGAGATCGCGCCAATGCACTGTAGCCTGGGCAAGAGAGCGAGACTCCATCTCAAAAAAACAAACAAAAAAACCAAAAAACAAAAAAACCACGTGGCTTCAAGAAAATTACATGTTGTGGGTGACTTTGGCCTTGTCCCTAACTCCCGATGGACATGTCCATTCTGTCAACAGGGGTGTTTAGGTGCTAAATCTGGGAAGCACTGAATAGGAGTCAGAGAACAGACATTTCCAATTGTTAAACTGTCATCGCTTGTATCAGCCATAATATAGTCAGTTAATGGGGGAGTGTGCACCAGTGATGGGCGTTAGGTGATAATGATTGGAAACTAGTGAAGCTGTGAGCTCACAGTTGCTGAATAGTTTCTGACTTTGCTTATCAAGTGGGTATTGAAGATCAGTGGATTAGAAAACACCAACATGTTGGATATGGTAGCTCATGCCTGTGATCCCAGAGCTTTGGGAGACTGAGGCAGGAGATCAAGACCAGCCTGGGCAACATAGTGAGACCCTGTCTCTACAAAAAATAAAAACATTTTAAAAAAGAAAGCACTCAGCTGTTCATGAAAGAAATATAGAGTAAATAGTAAAATCTGTATGTAATCAAATTCAGTGATATTTAGGTATTGTAGCTATAGTTTTCAGCTATTAAAAAGCCTTGTTGTTTCTGAAACTCCTACTGGGAAAATAGTTTTGTTATTGAAAGTATGAAGCCCCATTGCTTTATCCCCCACTCCCTTACCCCTTGAAACAATAGTTTTTATATTCATTTTTGATGACTCTGGGTTTCTTAAGAACGGAACTGCCTTATCAGAGTAAAGCAGCTTGGCTTTCCGCCTGGCTCTAGGTCCTGCCCTGGGCTTGGGCTGATGAAACCAGCACTCCGTGTAGTTTCATGAAGGCCTATGGTTGTCCTGCTTGCCTGACCGAGCAAGGCTGCTAGTAAGTTTAGTCATTGAGGAAAGGGGTCAGAGAGTTCACAGAGCCAGTAAGGAGCCTATGGGACATCTGGTCCCACCTCCCAAGCGATTCCGGAATCCCGTCTTCGGCATCCACTGCCCTTGTGTTTTCAGACTCCAGGAGCTCATTGTTTTGTGGGTGGCTTATAGTACTCTAGGCAGCTCTCTGAACCGGATGCTGGTTCTGCCATTAGAAACAACACAGAATATGACTAATAAAGAACTTCACTAGGGGGCTGGGTACAGTGGCTCACACCTGTAATCTCAGCACTTTGGGAGGCCAAGGTGGGAGGATTGCTTGATCCCAGAAGTTTCAGACAAACCTGGGCAAGATAACAAGACTCCATCTCTAAAAAATACATAATTAATTTTAAAAAAAGTTTTTTAGTTAGCCAGATGCGGTGGCTTGCATCTGTAGTCTAAGCTACTCAGGAAACTGAAGTGGGAGATCACTTGTGCCCGGGAGTTCAAGGCTGCAGTGAGCCATGATTGCACCACTGCACTCTAGCCTGGGTGACAGAGCGAGACCCTGTCTCTGAAACAAAACAAAACAAAACAAAACTCACCTATGGTGGATGCTTTTTCCCCAGGACAGACCTGTGGACATTTGAAAGGAGTTTCTGTATTCTTTTCATTCTTTTTTTTTTTTTTTTAGACGGAGTTTCGCTCTCGTTGCCTAGGCTGGAGTGCAATGGTACGATCTTGGCTCACTGCAGCCTCTGCCTCGTGAGTTCAAGCAATTTTCCTGCCTCAGCCTCCTGAGTAGCTATTACAGGCACGCACCACCACACCTGGCTAATTTTTATATTTTTAGTAGAGATGGGGTTTCACCATGTTGGCCAGGCTGGTCTCGAACTCCTGACCTCAGGTCATCCTCCTGCCTTGGCCTCCCAAAGTGCTGGGATTATAGACGTGAGCCACCGCACCCTGCCATCCATTATTTTCTTTGAACAAAACATCACTTTCTTCAGTTCTTCCTTGTGTAACTTGGTTTCTAGCTTTTCACTATCTTGGACCCCTGAGTAATTTCAATGTTACATTAAAAACAATGTTTAATCCAGTGCCTAGAGAAAAGTCAAGCTTAGTACCCCAGATGCTGCCCAGCCAGTGCTAACTGTAGCATTTTCTCTTTTCCGTGGCCACCAAGTGCAGGCCTGATTTGCTTGGCTGCTCAAGGCAGGACAGTGTGGGAGTTTGGAGCAATCCACCCCCACTCTTGGGAGAGGGCTCTGAGCCACCTCCCCTGAGAGTCATCTCTGGGGTCAGAAGCATATCAGTCATGAGTGCAGCCACTCACCGTTTTAGTTCAAGTCGTGCTGTGCTGTTGGAAGGTGCAAGATGGGAGCCCCCGAAGCAGAGGGCTCTCTCTGCCTAGTCCCTGTGGTCTGTTCATCCCTCGCCTTGAACAGGTGGAGGCCAGCCTTTCCCGACTGTCATCCCTATTGGCAGGTTACCCCAAAGGCCACCCTGAAGCAGGGAGCTTTGAGGCTGACCTGAAGCACTTGAAGGAGAAGGTGTCTGCGGGAGCCGATTTTATCATCACACAGCTTTTCTTTGAGGCTGACACATTCTTCCGCTTTGTGAAGGCATGCACCGACATGGGCATCACTTGCCCCATCGTCCCTGGGATCTTTCCCATCCAGGTGAGGGGCCCAGGAGGGCCCGTAAGCTCCCTCCACTCCGCTCCCACCGCACCGTCCTCGCACAGGCTGGGGGCTCTGGAGTGCTGAGTTCACTGAGTTCTTCCCAGATCTCCTATCAGGTCCAGAACTTGCACAGCGTTGCTTGGCCACCCCATTTTGGTTACCTCTAATTTCCCCCCCAAAAGCCAGCAACAGTGTCTGTTGAGGGGTTTGTTGTATTTTGGCCGACAAGCATCACCAAAAGGGATTCTAATTCTCATTACAAATCCTGCTTAAATCAGTGTTTCCCAAAGGTGGCTGTCATCAGAACCACTTGATAAGCTTTTTCAAAAAATGGATCTCCAGGTCCCACCCCTGGAAGTTCTGACTCAGTAAATCTGAGGGAGGTCCTCGGAATGTGTGTTTTACTTCTTGAGCTTGGCAGGTGATTTGGATGATCAGTACAGCATGGGAACAGCTGGGTTAGATGACATCATGTTACCAGTAGACGCATCTAGGGCTAAAAGGCTGGCTCAACCCAAGGCTGGAATGCTTAGGGCAGCTGCTCTACTCTGTAAAAAGTGGGAAGTCTGGGCATAGTGGCACGTGCCTGTAGTCCCGGCTACTTGAGAAGCTGAGGCAGGAGGATGGCTTGAGCCCTGGCATTTGAGAGCAGCGAGACCCAGTCTATAAAAACAGAAAAAAAGGGCAGAAAACAGCAGGCCAAGCCCAGGTGTGCTCCTGGAATATGATCGGACTTTCCTGGGTCCCTCTGCCTAGGGGGAGAAGTATTTAGGGTGGGAGATGGGCTGGCTGATGGCTGCCACAGCCCCTCGTGTCTTGGACAGGGCTACCACTCCCTTCGGCAGCTTGTGAAGCTGTCCAAGCTGGAGGTGCCACAGGAGATCAAGGACGTGATTGAGCCAATCAAAGACAACGATGCAGCCATCCGCAACTATGGCATCGAGCTGGCCGTGAGCCTATGCCAGGAACTTCTGGCCAGTGGCTTGGTGCCAGGCCTCCACTTCTACACCCTCAACCGCGAGATGGCTACCACAGAGGTGCTGAAGCGCCTGGGGATGTGGACTGAGGACCCCAGGTGAGGGCAGTGGCCCAGAGATCCCCAGAGGAGGGTCCAAGAGCAGTCCCGGCTGCAGTGCTGGCTCCCCACGGTGGTACAGACAGATGTCTGTGCCATGGCTAGCTGGGCACACCGAAGTCTCCAGTCTCAGAGGGCATCAGATGAAAGAACCCAGCCTCAGTGGTGCTCCCCTGCTTCCGGCTCCCTCTAGCCAATCCCTTGTCTCAATTCTCTGTCCCTATCCTCTCCCAGGCGTCCCCTGCCCTGGGCTCTCAGCGCCCACCCCAAGCGCCGAGAGGAAGATGTACGTCCCATCTTCTGGGCCTCCAGACCAAAGAGTTACATCTACCGTACCCAGGAGTGGGATGAGTTCCCTAATGGCCGCTGGTGAGGGCCTGCAGACCTTCATTGCAAATACATCTTTGTTCTTGGGAGGAGGAGGGCAGACGTTGTTTGCTTGCTTGTGGTTGACCTGGGAGGAGTCAGGGGCAGGATTTACAGGAATGGCCTCCTGGGCATGTGGTGGCACTGCCCTCTGTCAGGAGTGTGCCCTGACCTCTGGGCACCCCTCTGCCAGGGGCAATTCCTCTTCCCCTGCCTTTGGGGAGCTGAAGGACTACTACCTCTTCTACCTGAAGAGCAAGTCTCCCAAGGAGGAGCTGCTGAAGATGTGGGGGGAGGAGCTGACCAGTGAAGAAAGTGTCTTTGAAGTCTTTGTTCTTTACCTCTCGGGAGAGCCAAACCGGAATGGTCACAAAGTGAGTGATGCTGGAGTGGGGTCCCTGGTTCCTCCCCTGCCCCTGGCCTGACCCCAGCTGCAGGCCAGGCTGTGGGGCTGTGACTTCCCCACCCTGTGCCCTCCTCTCCATGCTGTGGACATGGCACCTTGGCAAAGGGAGAAGGGTAAGTTGGGAGACCTCCACCTGGAAGGGCTTAGGGAGGCAAAGACAGGCTGGGTCTTTGTTGGGGGCTGTGAGAGGGACTCAGGGTGCCAAACCTGATGATCGCCCCAGCCAGCTCACTGTCTCTCCCAGGTGACTTGCCTGCCCTGGAACGATGAGCCCCTGGCGGCTGAGACCAGCCTGCTGAAGGAGGAGCTGCTGCGGGTGAACCGCCAGGGCATCCTCACCATCAACTCACAGCCCAACATCAACGGGAAGCCGTCCTCTGACCCCATCGTGGGCTGGGGCCCCAGCGGGGGCTATGTCTTCCAGAAGGTGTGGTAGGGAGGCACGGGGTGCCCCCCTCTCTTGACCGGCACCCATGGGTTCCCCAGAGCTTAGGGCAGAGCAACCTGCCTCTCCTGGGCTCTTAAATTTTGAATGAGCATGGATTGGAGCAGATGGGAGCTCATGCTTTAAGTCAGACAGACCTGGCTGGGCACGGAGCCCGGCCAGCACTTTGGGAGGCCAAGGTGGTGGATCACTTGAGCCCAGGAGTTTGAGACCAGCCTGGGCAACATGGTGAAAACCCTTCTCTACAAAAAATACAAAAATAACCCAGGCATGATGGTGCACACCTGTAGTCCCAGGTACTTGGGGGGCTGGGGTGAGAGGATCGCTTGAGTCCGAGAGGTTGAGGCTCCAGTAAGCCATATTTGTGCCTCTGCACTCCAGCCTGGCCCACAAAGTGAGACCCTGTCTCGAAAAAAAAAAGATTGGCCGGGCTTGGTGGCTCATGCCTGTAATCCCAGCACTTTGGGAGGCCGAGGTGGGCAGATCGCAAGGTCAGGAGTTCGAGACCAGCCTTACAAACATGATGAAACCCCATCTCTACTAAAAACACAAAAATTAGCCGGGCGTGGTGGCGGGTGCCTGTAGTTGGAGCTACTTGGGAGGCTGAGGCAGGAGAATCGCTTGAACCCGGGAGACGGAGGTTGCAGTGAGCTGAGATCATGCCACTGCACTCCACCCTGGGTGACAGAGCAAGACTCCATCTCAAAAAAAAAAAAATAGAAATCAGACCTATGGAGGCAGGTCACTCGACCTCTCTGGGCCTGGTTTTCTCGTCTGTAAAATGGGATGTAGCTTGTGTTCTGGGCATGCAACCTAACAAAGCATGTAATGTGCTTGGCGCATGGGAAGAGCAGGAAGCACTCCCTGAAAGGCAGCTGCTGTTACTATCCTCAGTTGACACCTTTCTCCCAGGGCTGCTGGAGTTAACATGTTCTGATCTAAGGCCCACAGGCCCTGGAGCAGAAAGACCTGAGTTGAAGGACCAGCTCTGCTGTTTACTGTCAGAGTAGCCAACGTGCTCAACTTCCCTGAACCCACTTTCCTCATGTGGGGATCACTGTGCCCAGCCTCTAGCAAATGAGTTTGAGTAAACCCAGCTTAATCCCTGATAGGCACTGGTCCTAGAGGAGATGTCAGTGTCATTCTCACCTTGCAGTGACTGGAGAGGATGGAATGTGTGGGGCCTCTCTCCCGTGGCTCAGCTTGTCAAACCAGTTGCTGCTATTCAGAAATGGCTTCTTCGTGGAGTCTTCCCTGACTGATTGGGAGAGGGGTGGCCAACAGCCCTCGGACCTGTCCAGACTGAGAAACTCAAGTCCCCACTCCCCTCACCCTTTGCTTATGGACGTGCCAACGCCACAGTTCATTATTCCGCCCACATGGCCACTAGTAGTCCTGATACCTTAGGTGTCTGCGAAAGGGCGTCTGGCAGGGCTGGGGTTGGTGACAGGCACCTGTCTCTCCCACAGGCCTACTTAGAGTTTTTCACTTCCCGCGAGACAGCGGAAGCGCTTCTGCAAGTGCTGAAGAAGTATGAGCTCCGGGTTAATTACCACCTTGTCAATGTGAAGGTAGGCCAGGCCCCGGGGTTCCCACAGAGTACCAGGTCCTTCGTTCAGCAAACACCCAGCACCTAGCCTGGGCTAGGCATTGTGCAAGACAGAGAGATACAGGCAGAACTGGGGCCCTGCTCTTAAGGAGCTCCCAGCCTAGTGAGGGAGGCAGATCAATGTGTGACCACCAGCCAGTGTAAGTGGGAAAATCAAGTTCAGGAGAGGATGCTGTCGAGTCCAGAGGAGGGATATCTCACCTGGGAGGCCAGGGAAGGCTTCTCAGAGGGGTCATCTGGGAATCACTAAGGACAAAGAGGAGTTGGCCAACAGGAGAGAAGGGTATTCCTGGGACAGGGCAGAGGACAGGCAGAGGCAGTGAGCTGCACCATCTGGGGAAACCGGGAACACGAGCAGGAAGCGGCGGGAGTGTTAAGCAGGGGCCAGGCCCGCAGAGGTCATGGTTGTCCTGCTGGAATTTGAGTTTTCCCTAAATGCAAGGGAAGCCTTTCTCCAGCAGTGGAGTGGCTTGGTTCCTGCTTTATTTTAGGCAAATCACAGTGGATAGTCATACAGATGATAGAGACTGGGGAAGGCTAGAGCCAGGGAGGCCAGCGAAGAGACCCCTGGAGTGACCCAAGCCAAACACAGTCCTGGAGGTGGGCTAGACAAGAGGGAACGGATCAGAGAGTGAGCAGGGGGTGCTCAGGGAGGAGAGGGGAAGTGGCCAGGGCGCCTCTAGGTTCAGGCTTGTGTGGGGAGAGATATCATTCACAGATGCAGGCAGAGGAGGCCAGGAGTGGAGGCACAGGGAGAGGGGAGTGGAGGCGCAGGGAGAGTGGAGGCCGGGAGTGGAGGTGCAGGCAGAGGGTATTGAGCCCAGACAGCCCCAGTGAGTCAAGGCTGTCCAGGCAGTGGGACTCCAGTTGTCCTTGGCCCAGGTCTTACCCCCACCCCACATCCCCTCAGGGTGAAAACATCACCAATGCCCCTGAACTGCAGCCGAATGCTGTCACTTGGGGCATTTTCCCTGGGCGAGAGATCATCCAGCCCACCGTAGTGGATCCCATCAGCTTCATGTACTGGAAGGTAAAGGAGCCGGGAGCAAGCTTGCCCCACCCACCTGGAAAACCGTGGGGAGGGATTGGGACCAAGTCCCAAGCATGTGCTGATGGCCACACTGGACCCAGCCTTCAGGGCACACCCGGCTCTGACTCACCCGTGTCACTGCTGACGCAGGGTGTTTATTTCTGGGCAGGGGTGGGAAGTGATACTGGCAGTGGGCCTTGTTCTATTCCGGGAAGTGCCCTGTTGAGCAGAGCCCTTGGAGAGCCCTGTTAATCTTGCCTCTGTGTGTGTGCGTGTGTGCATGTGTGTGGGGGTATGTGTGTGGTATGTGTGTGTAGGACGAGGCCTTCGCCCTGTGGATTGAGCGGTGGGGAAAGCTGTATGAGGAGGAGTCCCCGTCCCGCACCATCATCCAGTACATCCACGACAACTACTTCCTGGTCAACCTGGTGGACAATGACTTCCCACTAGACAACTGCCTCTGGCAGGTGGTGGAAGACACACTTGAGCTTCTCAACAGGCCCACCCAGAATGAGAGAGAGACGGAGGCTCCATGACCCTGCGTCCTGACGCCCTGTGCTGGAGACACTCCTGTCCCACCTTCCTCCTCCACAGTGCTACTTCTCTTGGGAACCCCACTCTCTTTCGTGTCTCCCCCACCCCTGGCCTCCACTCCCCCACCTGACGATGGCAGCTAGACTGGAGTGAGGCTTCCAGGCTCTGGCTGGACCTGAGTCGGCCCCACATGGGAACCTAGTACTCTCTGCTCTAGCCAGGAGTCTGTGCTCTTTTGGTGGGGAGCACTTCCGTCCTGCAGAGGACCACAGTGGGTGGCACCTCCTGAGAAGGCGAGGAGAGTGGTTGTTGCCAACTAAGCCCTCGAACCAAGGCAGCCTCCAGAGCCAGCCTGGGACTCCCAGTGAACTTACACTTGGAGCCCATGCAGTACAGGCGAAACACTCATGGGCACCAGGCACTGGTGGCATCGTAGAAGAGACGTGGCAAAGTGCTGTACCCTTCCACCTCCTAGAGGTTGGCAGCTGGGCCCCACCTACTTGTGACTGAAGGGGCACACCACTGCCCTGCCTGCCCGCTTAGCCGTCCATGGCACCAGCCCCCTGGATGGGCATTGGGCTGACACCTACCATGCTGCTTTTTGGCACAGTTGTCTATTCTGAGCCTTGAGAGAAAAAGTGCCCCTTAAGGGTTGAAGGCAGTCTGAACCCTTGTGCTTGGTGGAGCTCGTGGCCTTCCCCTTTTGCCTGGAGGTGGAGGCCTGATGCTGCCCCATTCCCTGTCAGAGGCCAAGATGAGATTCTCCAGCACAGGGGCCGCAGATCTGCCTGGGCCTGTGCAGCAGCCCAGCTTCCTGGTGTATTTTTCAGGTAGGCCCTTGTCCTGCCAGCTGCCCTCCTCATCCCCTCGTCCTGTCCCAGAGGTTATCTGCCTGGCATGGCTCCCCAGGAGTCACCTGCAAGCCCCATGGCCTGGGGGCAGTGACTGGCAGGTGCAGATGGGCTGTTTTGTGTCCTGGATCCCAGCAGGCTGGGTGGGGTGCGGTGGGCCCAGAGCAGCCTGGTGGCCAAGGGGATGGACGCAATTGTGGGATGTCCTCTTTAATCCCTCCCTAGCCTCACTGGCTGGGGCAGAGGGGCAGCCACTAGGAGAGACTGAAAGAAGCAGCTAGGACTGAGGAGTGGGTTTTATTGTCCTTCAGAGCTCTTCGAGCTATCCCCTCTGTCATCACTCCCTGGATGTGTGGGGCATGGTTCCTTCCCTGGGAAGGCTGAGTTCAGTTCTGCTTTTTATTCTATGGGAACAAGTCACAGCTGCAGCTGGGCCCGTGCGCTGCCCCAAGCCCCCAACCCCGTGGGGCTCTGGTGGCTTCCTGTCCATTCTCGGGGCCCTTGGGGCCTGGCTTGCTCCAGGGTCTCAGGCTACTGGCAGCGCCTCTCCTTGGGCTCCTGGCTGCCAGGCGTTGGTGCCACTTCTTAAAGGCCTGGAACCGGGGAGGGGAGGAAATGCTATTGTAGGCTCTCTCCGGGGTCTGTGCTGTGCCTGCTAGAGCAGCCCCTGTGCCCAGCTCCTTTTGTCCCCAGGGCCCCTCCTGCTGCCCCAAGCAGCCAGCCAGTCTTGCCCAGGCGAAATGCACAAGCTCAGAATAGATCTAATGGTGAGCTGGGAAGCTGTACTCAGAGCAGAGCAAATGAGGGAGGGGGCGCTCAGGACCCAGGCCCTCCATGGGCTAGTGAGTGGCAGCCACGCCTTCTTCCCAAACTGAGGGACCAGGTGGGCCTGGCCTGAGCTGGGGCCACAAATCAAATCAAGGGCTCCAGCATCCAGCCTGTGTGTTCTGTAATGGAACTGACCCCCTCCCCTGAAAACGAAGGGGCCCTGGGGCTGGCAAGCAGGGAAACCTCAGCTCCGCGGTGCCCAGCTGTGGCACAGGCTTCTGGAAGGCTGGCTGGGTGGAGTGCAAGGAAGAGGGCAGTACCTGGGAAAGGACCCAGCCATCTTCCTGCTGCTGTAACTGCTGAGCTGCTCGCAGTCGCAGGATCCGCTGCCACCATGTCCGCCAGGCCGATCTCAGGTGCCACTCCCTGAGCTTTGGGGACAGTTGGCAGAGAAGGCCTCTTGTGCTCACGCTCCCCTGCAGTCCCCAGCCCTTCTGCCTTTCTCCCCCCACACCTCTGCGGCACCAAAGTGAAAGGGCTATGGCAAGGGGGTGTCATCTGAGGAGTATTAACAATGCAGATTCCTGGGCCTGTCCCCCAAGGTTTTGGAGTTAGTAGGTCCAAGGGCCATACTTTTGAGAGGGGTTAGGGTTGAGTATGAGGTGAAATGGGAGATGGTCAGTGTGGAGAGGGGCGGGCCCACTCACCAGGGTCCGTGCCAGCTGCTCTGCCCCTTGGGCATCCACCCAGTGCTGCCATGCCGCTGCCAGGCACCTGGCCCGCTGGGAACCCCGCAGCCCGTGAAGCAGTGCCTCAAGGCACCAGTGCTGCAGGTACTTCCTCCTGATGGCCAGAGCATCGTGACCCTTCAGGGCCAGAAGGAGGGCAGAGCCATGGGCCTGGGCCTGGGCCTGCTTTTCCAGGATCCTGCAGGAACGAGCACTGACCAGAGAGGGCCCAGCTGTAGCCATGGCTCAGGCAAGCCCCTCAGCCCTTGCCCCCATCCCTCGGACCCACCAAACTGCACACACAGCTCCTCTCACCCTGGCCTCCTTTTATGGGCCTCGCTTTGGGCTTTGAGGGCTCTGGGCTCAGGGCCGGAGTGCCCTCTTGGTCCCTGGTCCCTTGTCCAGGGGCAGGCCTGGGACCCAGCTACTCTGTCCAGGCCACTGCAGCCAGAGCTGGAAGGCAGGGCAGAGGGAATGTTCTCTGCACCCTGGAAAGGGGAGTTGAGTCAAAAGAGGTTAATGTGGGTCCGGGAAGGCAGCTGCTCTTAGTGCCCGCTAGGAGTTGAGTACAGTGAGGAGGGTGGACGAAGGTGCTGAGCTCAGCCTTGTGCCCTGCCCCCATCTCCCCAGGCCCCCAGCCTCTCCGGGCTGCCGCCCAAAGAGAAATCACAGGGGCGGGGCAGGAATGCAAAGTGTTTTCTCAGAACAGCTGAAACATTCCCAAGAGGGAATGGATGGGGAGAATGGTCAATACCTGTAAGACGGTGTCTCAAGGAGCTGATTTCCAGGCACCTGAGGACTGGAGACCGCTTCATCCCCGCACTTCAGACACCGTTTGTCCCCTGGGGCAAGGTCTCCTTACTCTGAGCCCAGGCCGTTCCCCTTGGCTTCTTCCTCTGTCCACCCAGGCTGCACTGCAGTGATGGCGAGGGGGGCACCAGCTCTGTGGCCTGTGTCCAGCAGCTGCAGGTCTGAAGGAACAGCCAGAGGAGCACCTGAACCCCATGGGCTTCGACCTCCTGGGGCCCCGCTGGGATTTCTTTGCTGCTCTGGCTGGCAGGACACATCCCGGCCTTTTCTTCCACCCCTTCCCCCATGTGGCTGAAGACATTCCAACAATGGGGTGGGGCCATAATAGTCCTCATTGTCTGGAGCACAGCCCCGGGAGTGGGGTATTTCTCTCCCTGCTTAAAACATTTCAAAGCTGAGTTACTTGTCTGAGGCCTCGGAAGTGGTCTGACTCCAGAGTCCAAGTCCCCGGCTAGTACTCTACAGAGAGGGGGCTCTCCAAAGGGGCTGCTGAGGCATGTGTGCCTGTGGCAGAAAAAAGGGGGCCCTGGAATTAAGCACCCTAGGTGCCATTCCCAGCGTTTAGTTTCTAGAGGCCTCAGTTTCTTCATCAGCATATGGGATCCTTGTCTTTACTGACAAGAATGGAATAGAAATATAAAAGTGCTGTGAAAAGCAATTGCCCTGTAACTTGTCTAGAAAGAAAAGACCCTGAGATTCCAGAATCTGCTGTTGCCATAGCCCCATATGTGTGAATTCTGCAACTAGCCAAGGCTAGTTCCTTTCAATTCCATTTAAAAAACAAAAACCAGCAGGTGTGGTGGCTCATGGTGTAATGGGCCTGCCCAGTGCTTGGGGAGGCCAAGACAGGTAGATCGCTTGAGCCCAGGAGTTCGAGACAAGCCCTGGCAACACAGTGAGACCCCATTTCTACAAAAATAAATAAAATTAGCCGGGTGTGGTGGCACACGCCTGTAGTCTCAGCTACTCAGGCGGCTGAGGTGGGAGGATCATTTGAGCCCTGGAGGTTGAGGCTGCAGTGAGCTGTGATTGTACCACTGCACTCTGGCCTGGGTGACAGAGTGAGACACTGTCTGAAAATAAAAAAAGACTGAAAAAAAAAAATCACCTTAGCTTTTTCTCTGAGAATCTTTTCTAAAATGTATTCTTTGTGGCATTCTGAAATAGGATTCATGATGATGCCTGTTGATCTTAGGGACACTACCTCACCTGCCAGTATCTTTGGGGCTGTGTCCTTCAAGGATATGTCCCCAGACTGCTGTGCAGTGTCATTTTTTGTGTTTGGTTTGGTGGTGGCTTCTTCCCTCTTGCTAGGCCATCAACCTCTTATCACCATTTGTTGGTGTCAGAACTAACTGCTTCTGGTCTGGAGAGGGACTGACCGATGCCTCTGGGTAGAGAGAATTATGAAAGAAATTTTGGTATTTTTCTACTTTATATTTTCTGACTTTTCTGTAATAAGCATATTTCACTTTTCCAATAAGAAAAAAAAAAAAAAAAAACTTGGCCTGGCGCAGTGGCTCACACCTGTAATTCCAGCACTTTGGGAAGTTGAGGTGGGAGGATCACTTGAGTTCAGGAGTTCGAGACCAGCTTGGGCAATATGGTGAAACCCCGTCTCTACTAAAAATACAAAAATTAGCCAGGCGTGGTGGCGTGCACCTGTAGTCCCAGCTACTCAGGAAGCTGAGGCGGGAGGATCGCTTGAATCCAGGAGGCGGAGGTTGCAGTGAGCTGAGATCACACCTCTGCTTCAGCCTGGGCAATTGAACCAGACTCTGTCTCAAAAATAAAAAAACTTGACAAAAAAATGCTACTGTCCTCGTGTACCTATCCTGATCCTCGACTGCACTGTGAGAAAGCATGCATTTCAGTGTCTCCCTAACAGGCTGTGACCCAGCACGCTGGTCTTTGCGGCCGGACCTGCAGTGGGCTGGCACTCGAGAGGCGCCGGGTTCATCTTTGCTGATGGATTCAGAGTTGCTTGTCAGAGGGTGACTGAGAACTGGGGAGAGGTGGTGTGTACAAGGCTGCTGGGCCCCTGGGGAGGCATCCAGCCATGCTGCCACCACGGGCTGAATCAAGCTGATTCTAAGGCCGGTGGTCCGAGGGTCATTTTTGGACCTCCCGTCCTGCCTAGGCTCCCTTCACCTGCTTCCAAGGGGCTGGGGCGTCCAGCAGCAGGCTCCCCCTGCTGGCCATCCGGGGCCAGAGCGTGAGGTCAGCCTGGGGCTTGGGGCGTACCTTGCTGGCCCCTGGGGCCTCGGCCCGCAGTCCCAGCCGCACCCTGAGCTGCGCCGTCCGCAGGAAGCGCCTGAGCTCAGCCTGCCGGAGCTGGGTGACGATGGCTCGCTGGACACCGCCGCGCGCCGCCGACTGCGCGGAGGCCTCTAGGACCCTGCGGGAGAGGGAGGAGTCTGCAGCCAGGGCCATCAGGGCTAGGACTCTCTGCAGGGAGCCCTCCCAGTGCCCTGCGGGAGGGGGCCCTCCAGGCCAAGCCCCATGCTGGGGCCCACCCACCTCCCACACTCCCTCTTCTGGAGGGAGAATCTGGGTAAACAGGATGGAGAGCGGCCTGGAAGGAGAAAATCACAGACGGGAACAAGCATCCGGTTTAGGGAGAGAGGGGACAGTCCTGCCAGTGCTTCCCTGGCAAGAGCGCGTTTATGGCGCTTGCTGAGTGGCTAGCTGTGCTGGTGACTGCAAGGCAGGACCATTAGAGACTTCCCCAAGGAGGGGACACACAGCAAGAGGTGGTGCCAGGATGTGGCCCAGGACTAGATGGCCAGGGCGGCCTCTCCCTGTCACCCCCAACCACCCTCTTGAGCCTTTGCCCTGCCACCCAGCCACGAATTACGCTCTACCCCTGCCAAAAACAGGCTTGAGGCCTGAGCTGGAAGCACAGAGTGGGGCTGCGCTTAGACCACGGCACTCACCAGGCTCGCGGCTTCCAGGAAGCATGGGCTCGGCTGACCTGGCCCTGACAGGACTCACGCACCCACAGAGCCCAGCACCGAGTCCAGCACTGGGCTGCCTGGGCCCCAGCGCTCGCTCCTGCCTGCTGCTGGGCCCCACGGTGCATGCCCGGGGCCACTGGCCATGCTGGGAAGGGCTGCGGGGCCCGGGCCTTCTTCTGCTGCCCATCTTCCTGGCCTTGCTGCCCGCAGCTTCTCCAGCAGGCAAGGGAGGCCTGGGCCACACGCTGCTCCTGTGCCCCAGCTGCCGCTTCCTGGGCTTCCCGCCATGTGGCAAACACGGCCCCCAGTGCCCTTCTCTTCAGGCCATCCTGAAAGGCTTGATGCTGGGCCCGGGGCACCCCCGTGTCTCTTACAACTTCACACCAGGCCTGGAAGTAGCTGCAAAACAGATGCATTGGGCCAGGTGTGGTGGCTCATGCTTGTAATCCCAGCACTTTGGGAGGCCAAGGTGAGTGGATCACCTGAAGCCAGTTTGAGACCAGCCTGACCAACATGGTGAAACCCTGTCTCTACTAAAAATACAAAAATGAGCCAGGCGTGGTGGTGGGCACCTGCAATCCCAGCTACCTGGGAGGCTGAGGCAGAAGAATTGCCTGAACCCAGGAGGCAGAGGTTGCAGTAAGCCGAGATCGCGCAACTGCACTCCAGCCTGGGTGACAAGAGCAAAACTCCATCTCAAAAAAACAAAACAAAACAAAACAAAAATAGATGCATGGGAGGCCTTGTCTCATTCTCAGAGTCAAAAGTCACATTTATTCAAAGTTACACCTGCAAATCTCCCACAAAACAGTAAACGACCAGTAACAGGTGAAAGCACTGGCTTTCCATCTTGGAACCTCAGCTTCAGAGGGCAGGGGCTGCCCTTCGAGGGGATGGGAACCAGCAGTATGGGTTCAAGTCCCACATCAGCCATGCCCTGCCTCCCATCACATGCCTAGGTGGTTGGTGAGGGAGAGGAACACCATCTCTCACTCACTGAGAAGCCAAGAAAAAAACCATCTATGGCCGGGCACAGTGGCTCACACCTGTAATCCCAGCACTTTTGGAGGCAGAGACGGGTGGATCACCTGAGGTCGGGAGTTTGAGACCAGCCTGACCAACACGGAGAAACCCCGTCTCTACTAAAAATACAAAATTAGCCAGGCGTGGTGCCAAATGCCTGTAATCCCAGCTACTCAGGAGGCTGAGGCAGGAGAATCGCTTGAACCTGGGAGGCAGAGGTTGTGGTGAGCCGAGATCACGCCATTGCACTCCAGCCTGGGCAACAAGAGCGAAACTCTGTCTCAAAAAAAAAAAAAAAAAAAAAAAGCCATCTACACCCTCAGATGCAAAAACACAGACGTCAGCCATTCTCTAGCCAACAGTTCACTGCCCCTATGGGGACACTGAACATTCGCAAATTTGTACTGAGCTGTGGGAGGAGCCATTCTGTGTCCCTCTGCTTGGTTTTACAATATGCATTCATGAACTGTATCTATGTTCCACTAGAACATCTTTACTTAAATGAAGACTTCACTCTCTTCTCTTAGCGACAGTGTACAGCAGAATTCTCCTTGCTATAACTCCTCACAATGGGCGTTATGGTAGATTTCTGAGGAGTGGATTTCTCCTTCTCCTTTTTTTTTGAGACAGAGTCTCACTCTGTCGCCCAGGTTAGAGTGCAGTGGCACAATCTTGGCTCACTGCAACCTCTGCCTCCTGGATTCAAGTGATTCTCCCGCCTGAGCCCAAGTAGCTGGGACTACAGGCACCTGCCACCGTGCCCATCTAATTTTTCATATTTTTAGTAGAGATGGGGTTTCACCATGTTGGCCAGGCTGGTCTCGAACTCCTGACCTCAAGTGATCCACTTGCCTCGGCCTCCCAAAGTGCTGGAATTATAGGTATGATCCACTGTTCCAGCTGATTTCTCCCATCTTAATCATATCCTCTAAAACCAAAGAACTGACCTGGACAGGAGCTGGATTCCCGGGGCTTGTTGGGGCCACAGGTTAGGGTTGGGGTTTGCCACCACTCCCAAAATAGATAATAAGGTGTCAGTGGTCATGGCCCTCTGTTTCCAGGCTAGGATCTCCCTTCATGCCCCTTTTTTCCCAGGCCATAGGCCTCCTATCTGGGCCACCGTCTGAGCTTCCCACTCCCTGGGTGCTCTCCTTGCTATTCCTTGGGTGGGGAGGACCAACACCCTCACACCCCCAGGCCCACCCACCTCTGCCGTAGTAGCTGCTCTGGCCGGGTCACTGTGCGTCTCTGACGAGCTGCTGCCTGCGCCAGCTCCGGAACACCGCCTTCTGCAGGCCCTGGAGGTGGACCTGCACCCATGTCTGGCACTTTTCATGCAGGAACTGCTGCCCTGGGGCCAGAGAGATGCTGAAGAGCCACTGGGTGCTCACCCCAGCCTCTCCCCATGGGCCTCTGCTCAGCCAGCCCTTCGCCCCCTACCAGGCGGGAACAGAGGAGGCCGCCCTGACTGTCTGGGTTAAAAAGCCTCTATTACAGGTGTCCTGCTGGTGACCAGACCAGCCCAGCTCTTAGAGTTGTTGGGTTTGTTTTTGTTTGTTAATTTCGCCACAATGTTTTCGAATCTGGAGAATTCAGGTAAAAATCTAATTTTTTTCTTTTTTTTTTTTTTTGAGACAGAGTCTCACTCCGTTGCCCAGGCTGGAGTTGGAGTGCAGTGGCCTGATCTCGGCTCACTGCAACCTCTGCCTCCCGAGTTCACGCCATTCTCCTGCCTCAGCCTCCCAAGTAGCTGGGGCTACAGGCGCACACTACCACGCCCAGCTAATTTTGTGTATTTTAGGAGAGACGGGCTTTCACCATGTTAGTCAGGATGGTCTCGTTCTCCTGACCTTGTGATCCGTCAGCCTCCGCCTCCCAAAGTGCTGGGATTACAGGCGTGAGCCACCGCACCCGGCCCAAAAATCTAATTTTCAATTTTTCTGTAAAAACTAGAAGTTCTGGAAACACTGGCTCAGTGTTCCTGCCGGGGAATGATTGGGCTGCATAAGTAGCTGTCTCCAGCGGACAGGACGTGACTTTCCAGAACCACCACAGCCCTGCCTGCCAGCCCATTAATGCGATGTGTTGGTATAGTGGGCAGCCTCCAAGATAGCATCCTGTTTCGTGTCCTGGGCAATGCCCCGCCTTGAATATGGGCTGGGTTTGTTAATTTGCTTCTAACAGACATAATTTAGCAGAAGCAATGGGATGTCACTTCTGATATCAGGTTATAAAAAGACTGGTTGGGGCCGGGTGCGGTTGCTCACGCTTTTAATCCCAGCACTTTGGAAGGCCGAGGCGAGTTGATCACTTGAGGTCAGGAGTTTGAGACCAGCCTGGCCAACATGGTGATACCCCATCTCTACTAAAAATACAAAAATTAGCCAGGCGTGGTGGCAGGTGCCTGTAATCCCAGCTACTAGGGGAGCTGAGGCAGGAGAATTGCTTGAACCCAGGGGGCAGAGGTTGCAGTGAGCCAAGATTGCACCACTGCATGCCTGGGCAACAGAGCGAGACCGTGTCAAAAAAAAAAAAAAAGACTGGTTTCGCCATGTTCACTAGGCTGGTCTCGAACTCCTGACCTCAGGTGATCCACTGGCCTCGGCCTCTTAAAGTGCTGGGATTACAGGTGTGAGCCACCGCGCCCAGCCAAGGACAGAATTCTTAACCCTGCAACTGCTGGCTTCCATTCCTCCTGACATCCCCTAGGGGAAGCTGGCTTCTGATCGACACCCTCCCCTCACCTACAGCCTTCGTCTGGGCTCTGAATTCCAGCAGTGATCATCTTGTGTGGGGGCAGCACCAAGGTCTCACCACAGGACCTTTTTGCTCCTGACTCCCACTGGGATTTACAGCAAGCTGCTCCAGCCCTCTGAGCCTCAGTTTCTCTAGTTGTGTAATGAGGCCAATGGGAGAGGAGATAAGAGCTTGATCCCTGGCTCCTGCCCTTGTGCCTTTACATTATTTATTCTGTGCCTGCAACGTGCCAGGCACCTGCAGGGAGCTGGGAGCCAGCGGTGACAGCCAGACAGACATGGTTCCTGCCACCAGGGACTTACACTTGGCAGGGAGACGGGCATTCACTAGGGTTCCGGCCACCCCTGTAGAGCTCCATGTCTGCGTCTCTGGCAGCCCCCTGGTCCCCAGTGGCCCTCTGCTCAATCACTGTTCCAGTGTCCCTAGGCCACCTCCCAGGGCCTGACATCGGCTGGGCACCGCAGTGTGCCAGGCCCTGTGCAGGACCACGGGGAGGTGTGGGATGCAGTTATTGCCCTGTGGGATATTCCTCCCACATTCTTCCTGGTGCTGAGCACTGCTCACGTGCCCACCCCACAGCCCCCAGACCCAACCCCAGGTCACAAGCTCGAAGACACCTACTTGGCCCACTGGCGCTGGAAAAGCCGCGTCTTCCACAGCAGCAGCGCCCGGCAGAGGTCCAGTGTCCGGCAGGCATCCTGCAGGGAGCCCCGGCCTTGTTCCTGCAGCCCCTGGGCCTGGCCCACTGTACCCAGGCCACAGGCTCCAGGGCCTGTGGTGTAGAGAGCCTCACGTCCTGAGAAACCGTCAAGAGTCCAGTCAGCTGCCTCCCCACTGACCTCACTCTGCCCACAGCCATTGATAGCTGCTGCCTCGGGCCCCTCTTGGGAGCTCTCCCCTCTTGTCCCATCCCACTGCTTCCAAGCCTTCCCCTCCAGGTCACCTCAAAGATCCTATCTTCCCCAGTTAAGTGTTTTTTGTTGTTGTTGTTGTTGTTGTTGTTGTTGTTTTGAGACAGGGTTTTGCCCTTGTCGCCCAGGCTGGAATGCAATGGCATGATCTCAGTTCACTGCAACCTCCGCCTCCTGAGTTCAAGCGATCCTTGTGCTTTAGCCTCCCGAGTAGCTGGAATTACAGGCACGCGCCACCACACCTGGCTAAGTTTTGTATTTTTTAGTAGACACAGGGTTTCACCATGTTGGCCAGGTTGGTCTCGAACTCCTGACCTCGGGTGATCCACTCTCCTCGGCCTCCCAAAGTGCTGGGATTACAGGCGTGAGCCACTACACCGGGCCCCCAGTTAAGTTTTGGGGTGGGGGTTAGGGTGCGTGTCCCCCATCACACCAGGAGCTTCCCAAGAGCAGGGCCCACATCCCTTACGGGCGGGATCTGGGATAACCAGCACCGAGAGCGCCTGCAGTGGGAGGAGCAGAACCAAGTCTCTCACCCACAGCAGCTCATGATGGGACATAGGGATGTGGCTCAGCCAGGGCCTGCCCACTCTGGGACCCCTCCTGCACCCTCCCAGGCCTACAGGCTGCCCTCCTAGAAAGCCCCAGTTCTATCACCTCCCACAAGAATTCACATATTCAACTGGGGACCACTGAAGAAGGGGCTTAAGTGACACAGTTTGCTGGGGCGGAAGCCAACACTAGCTCACCTGCTTTCTGCCGGCAGAGGGACAGCTGGGTCACCTTTGCCCCATCTGATTCCCGGAGCTGCTTCATCCGCACCCACTGTTCCAGGCATTTCCTCAGGGTCCCCGTCCGGCAGTCAGCCAGGTGGTCTCGGTACCGGGACCCTCTTTGCACGAACTGCTGCCAGGCCCCAAAGCACCTGGGAGAACAGAGGGAAAGTACCCATGTCAATTGCAAAGTCTGATGACTGCGGCTCCAACTGCCTGCCGTTGCCAGACACACTACCCAGGCCTTGGGTAAGCCACTTCATCTCTCTGAGCCTCCGTGTTTTGTTGTTGTTTGTAGACGGAGTTTCGCTCTTTTCGCCCAGGCTGGAGTGCAATGGTGCGATCTCTGGTCACTGCAACCTCCGCCTCCTGGGTTCAAGCGATTCTCCTGCATCAGCCTCCAGAGTAGCTAGGATTACAAGCATGCACCACCATGCCTGGCTAATTTTTTTTTTTTTTTTTTTTTTGTATTTTTGGTAGAGATGGGGGTTTCTCCACGTTGGCCAGGCTGGTCTTGAACTCCTGACTTCAAGTGATCCAGCCGCCTTGGCCTCCCAAAGTGCTGGGATTACAGGCTTGAGCCACTGCGTCCGACCAAGCCTCCATTTTCTCATCTGTAAAATGGGGCTGCTTTGAAGATGCATTGCATGTCACCTGCTCAGGCCATGACACTATCACCTCTGGCAGCATGGGGGCCTCAGCAGCCTCTGACCTGGCCTCCCTGCATCCACTCTCGGCCTCTTCCAGTCATTTCCTATTCAGTAACCCAGTGGTGTTTTTCCAATCTCAAATCAAATCATCATAGTCACCTGCTAATCCTCCAGCGGTAGCCTCCTTGCTCTACCATCAAATTTCAACCCCTCCCCACGGCCAACAAGGTGCTGATCTGGCCCCCACAGATTTTTCCAATCTCATCTTCAACTACCCTCAGCACCCCTGTACTAACAAGGGTCCAATTCGGCTCTGCTACGCCTCAGGATCTTACACTCCTGGCCAGAGGCCTCTGAACACTACCCTTCTCTGACCTTCCTCCACCAGGCAACTCTTCATCCTTCACATCGCCACTGAACCTTGGTCTAGGTCAGCTTCCTGCACTAAAAATTCTCACGGAAAACTACACCCAGGGGGATGTAGTCAGCAAAACGCAGACAGTGGGAAACTAGCAGACAAGCAAGTTGGTTTCTTCAACAAATAACGTGCAATGAAAGAAAAATGAAGGGGAGCCTATAGTTTATAAAGATTTTAACAGGCCGGGCCTGGTGGCTCACACCTGTAATCCCAGCACTCAGGGAAGCCAAGGTGGGAGGACTGCTTGAGCCCAGGCTGGAGTGCAGTGGTGCGATCATGGCTCACCAGTGGGACTCTGTCTCTACCAAAAATTTTTAAAATTCGCCAGGCATGGTAGCTCACACCTGTAACCTCAGCACTTTGTGAGGCCAAGGTGGGCAATTCGAATTGCTTGAGTCCAGGAGTTCGAGGCCAGCCTGAGCAACATGGCAAAAAATTAAATCTCTACAAAAAATTTAAAAATTAGCCAGGTGTGGTGGTACGCACCTATAGTCCCAGCTACTTGGGGGCAGAGGTGAGAGGATCGCTTGAGCCTAGGAATCTGAGGCTACAGTGAGCCATGATTGCACCACTGCACTCCAGCCTGGGTGACACAGTAAGATCCTGTCTCTAATTTTTTTTTAATTAAAAATAAAAAGACTTGAATGACTTATCAACCAACTGCCATACAAGGACCTTATTGCAAACTCTAATACAATATATACTTGCAAATGTGAATACTGGCCAGATATTCGTGAGTATTAAGGAACAGTTGTTTCATTATTTTTTAGGTGTGAGAGTGGTATTGTGGTTATGTTTTTATTTACTTATTTCTGAGATGGAGTCTCACTCTGTCGCCTAGGCTGGAGTACAGTGGCACGATCTCGGCTCACTGCAACCTCTGCCTCCCGGGTTCAAGCAATTCTCGTGCCTCAGCTTCCCGAGTAGCTGGGATTACAGGTGTTCACCATCACGCTCAACAAATTTTTGTATTTTTAGTAGAGACGGGTTTCACCATGTTGTCCAGGCTGGTCTCGAACTCCTGACCTCAAGTGATCCACCTGCCTCGGCCTCCCAAAGTGCTGGGATTACAGGCATGAGCCACTGAGCCCAGCCTATTTATTTTTTGAGAAGGAGTTTCACTCTTGTTGCCCAGGCTGAAGTGCAGTGGTGCAACCTTGGCTCACTGGAACCTCCACCTCCTGGGTTCAAGTGATTCTCCTGCCTCAGTCTCCCGAGTAGCTGGGATTACAGGTGTGCGCCACCATACCCAGCTAATTTTTTGTATTTTTCGTAGAGACGGGGTTTCACCATATTGGCCAGGCTGGTCTTGAACTCCTGACCCCAGGTGATCCATCAGCCTTGGCCTCCCAAAGTACTGGGATTACAGGGGTGAGCCACCGAATCTGGCCTGTTCTTTAGGTTTTGACTCTCTTTTATCTGTAGTAAAATTTTTTTCCTTAAAGTCAAATTTGTGGGATATTAATTTAGTACCACCAGTTCCACTTTGGTCCCGATTTGCCTGGTATAACTTTTTCATCCTTCTACCTTCAGCCTTCCCACGTCCATAATTTTAGGTTTGTCATTTGTAAACACAATATAGCTGGAATTTTAAAAAATCTGATCTGACAATCCTGTATCTTGAGTTTAATTCATTTACAAATGTATGATTTTGACATATTTGTTTTAACCGTCTTATTTTTGTGCTTGCTAGTAGCCAGAGTTTTCATCTTTCTCCTTTCTTGCATTTTTTTTTTTTTTTTTTTTTTTTTGGAGATGGAGTCTCTCTCTGTCGCCCAGGCTGGAGTGCAGTGGTGCCATCTCAGGTCACTGCAAGCTCCGCCTCCCAGGTTCATGCTATTCTCCTGCCTCAGCCTCCTGAGTAGCTGGGACTACAGGCGCCGGCCACCACACTCGCCTAATTTTTTTTGTATTTTTTAGTAGACACGGGGTTTCACCGTGTTAGCCAGGATGGTCTCGATCTCCTGACCTTGTGATCCGCCTGCCTCAGCCTCCCAAAGTGCTGGGATTACAGGCATGAGCCACCGCACCCAGCCTCCTTTCTTGCATTTTTAAGAATTGATCAAGGTTTTCTTTTTCTTCAGGTCCCCCCTGCTCCTCACTGGCTTGGAAACTGCACATTTCATATCTATTCTTTCTATGGTTTTCCTACACACACACACACACACACACACACACACACACACACACACACACAGACACACATATTTAGAGACAGAGTCTTGCTGTATCCCCCAGGCTGGAGTGCAGTGGTGCAATCTTGGCTCACCACAACTTCTGCCTCCTGGGTTCAAGCAATTCTCATGCCTCAGCCTCCTTAGTAGCTGGGATTACAGACACCTGCCACCATGCCCGGCTAATTTTTGTACTTTTAGTAGAAACTGGGCTTTGCCATGTTGGCCAGGCTGGTCTTGAACTCCTGACCTCAGGGGATCTGCCCACCTCAGTCTCCGAAAGTGCTGGGATTACAGGCGTGAGCCACTGTGCCCAGCTCCAAGATATTTTAATATGTATATTTAACAAAATCTAAAGTTAATTGCCAGTATTTAATCTCCTTTTAGGTCAAAATAAAGGGCTTCAGCACACTCTGTTTCTGGTCAGATCATCCTGAATTACATATTATTGTCTTGGAGACTAAACCACGTTTACTATTTCCTTTGTGCATCTCAGATCTTTCTTCTGAGAAAAATTCCATGTGCCATCAAAAGATTCTTCAGATGTTTCTATATCAAACATCTATGGGTGATAAACTCAACTGTATTTTTCTCAGTATCTTTATTTTACCCTCATCCCTGAAAGATAACTCACAGGTGCATAATTTTAGGTTGACAGTTATTTTTCTCACCACTTTGAAGATATCATTTCACTGTCTTCTGACTTCTATTGTTGCTGTTGAGACATCAGCTGCCAGTAATTGTCAATATTTTTGAGATAGTATCTTTTCTATCTGGCTGCTTTTGGGAGCTTAATTTTTGTCTTTGGTGTTCTGCAGCTTTCATTCATTCATTCATTCATTCATTCATTCTACAACTTTTATAAAGCATTAACTGGATGCCATGGGTACCAGCACTGTTCTAGGTGTTGAAGGTATAGAAGTGAATGAACCATGTTCTGTTAGAATGACTGTCATCCAGGCTGGTTGGGGTGCAGTGGCGCCATCACGGCTCACTGCAGTCTCGAACTCCCTGGGCTCAGGTGATCCTCCCACCTCAGCCTCCTGAGTAGCTGAGGTGGGCCTACAGGCACTACTCTTGGCTAATTTTTGTGTCTTTTGTAGAGATGAGGTTTCATCATGTTGCCCAGGCTGGTCTCCAACTCCTGGGCTCAAGTGATCCACCTACCTTGGCCTCCCAAAGTGCTGGGATTACAGGTGTGAGCCACTGCGCCCGGCCTCTTTTTATTTATCCTGTTGGGGAATTGTTTAGCTTCTTGAACCTGAGCTTTGCTGTCTTTCCATTTTGGAAAATATGCTGACATTATTTCTTTGAATGTTGCTTCTGTCTCATCATCTCCTTCAGGAACTCTGGCTATATTTATATTGTTCCTTCTCACTCTATCCTTTGCGTCTTCTTTTTTTTTTTTTTTTTCCAGAGACGGAATCTTGCTCTATCACCCAGGCTGGAGTGCAGTGGTGTGATCTGGGCTCACTGCAACCTCCACCTCCGGGGTTCAAGCAATTCTCCTGCCTCAGCCTCCCGAGTAGCTGGGATTACAGGCATCTGCCACCACGCCCAGCTAATTCCTGTATTTTTAGTAGAGACGGGGTTTCACCATTTTGGCCAGGCTGGTCTCGAACTTCTGACCTCGTGATCTGCTCACCTCGGCCTCCCAAAGTGCTGGGATTACAGGCATGAGCCACCATGCCTGGCCTGTGTCTTCTTTTTTGTATTTTCTGTCTCTTTCTACTGCATTCTGGGCGATTTCTTCAAATTTATCTTCCAGGCTACAATTTCTCTCTTCAGATGAATCTATTCTATGAATTAACCTAGGCATTGAGTTTCTGATTTCAATCACATATTTTTCATTTATACTTCTGTTTCATTCTTTTAAAACTCCACTGGCAATCCTGATCTCTGCATTGCCACATTCCAGCTCTGAAATCAAGTCTCCGTGTGCCCTTGTCCAAGGCTGTCCCTTCTGGGCCTGTGTGTAGGAGATTTAAGATCTAGGAGATTAGCTTTCACATTGTGCTCTGGGGATCCCTGGGTTCCCTGGTATTGATGAGAGGGTACTTGATCAGACCTGCTGCCTCTTATATATTGAATATTTCTTTTAAACAAAGGATTTGAAATATTTTTTTTTTTGAGACAATCTTTGTCACCCAGGCTGGAGTGCAGTGACGCAATCTCAGCTCACTGCAACCTCTGCCTCTCGTGTTCAAGTGATTCTCCCACCTCAGCCTCCCGAGTAGCTAGGACCACAGGCACGAGCCACCACGCTCGGCTAGTCTTTGTATTTTTAGTAAAGACATGGTTTCGCCATGTTGACCAGGCTGGTCTTGAACTCCAGGTGATCCTCCCACCTTGGCCTCCCAAAGTGCTGGGATTACAGGCGTGAGCCACTGCGCCTGGCCTTGAAATAAAAGTATTTTTAAAACCACCTGGCTAGGGGAGGTCTAAGTTTCCTTCAAGTTCAAATTTGTGATACTGAATTTTCATCTCAGATATGACAGTGTTTTATGACAACCTGTTGACTCTATAGGTAGTTTCTGACTTAGAGGTGTGCACAAAAGCACCTGACCACCTGGAGAACTGGGTCCTGAGCTCTGTTGCTAGTGAGGAAAATCTGTTTTACTTCCTGAAAAATTTTCCAATCTTTTGAAAACTCGTAGAAAGCCCTCAAGAAATGTTCATAGAATTGGGTCAGAGATGAATTGACTTGCCCGAGATCGCACAGCTCAAAGCTGATGATGCTGGGATCCACACCTAGGCAGCCGAGCCCAAAGCCAGGCTCCAGGCCACTGTGCCATGGCCTTCCCCATAGAAGCTGAGCAGAGGGACACCAGCCCCAGGCCCACGCACTCCTCTCCATCTCCCCTCCCAGGCACAAGGGCACCACATTACTGTATCCAGACAGCCTCGGAGGCTGGGGCTGGATCCAAGGCAGGGCTGTAGGGCCCCAAGTACCCCACACTCCTCACGCCTATCCCCTCCTCTGTACATTCATCCTGGGACCCTGAAAAAGTCCCAAGGGCTGCAGGCCTCAGCTTTCTTGTCTGTCCAAAGGGAGAAACGTTCTGGTGCCACTCACCTGGGGGCAGGTCTGGCAGCGATGAGGTCAGCCAGGGTGGGAGGCCCCCGGTCACTCCTGCCCTCGACTGGCTGGTACCAGTCACAGGCCACTTGGACTCCTTCCCTCTCTAAATGATTACACAGTCATACAGATAATGAGATCTAACATTTATTAAACACTGATGTTTCACCATTTTCAGTCCTCGCTAATACCCGAGTCAGGCACTATTATTGTCCCCATTTTCAGATGAGGAAGCTGAGGCACAGTGAGGTTAAGAGATAGTGTCTCTTACACAGCCAGTTACAGAGTGTATAAGGGATTTAAACCAAGGCTCACTGACTCCAGAGTCCGTTTAGAGACACAGTGTGAGAGTTGGCATTTCCAGGCCATTCTGGAGACTCTGAGAACCGGCCTGAGGTGGGGCCCTGTAGGTACTGCAGCTCTGGTCCAGTTCTGGCCAACAGGAGAAGGCAGTGACCTCCCGTGGGGCAATTTCTCTGGCTTCCTCACATGGAAGGCTCAGCTTTGTGAAAACAAGAAATAGATTTGCAAACTGGACAAGTGTGACTTCAGTCCTGATATGGTTTTTGCTGTGTCCCCACCCAAATCTCTCCTTGAATTGTAATAATCCCCATGTGTCAAGACCGGGGCCAGGTAGAGATACTAGAATCATGGTGGTGGTTCCCCATACTGTTCTGGTGATGGTGAATAAGTCTCATGAGATCTGATGGCTTGATAAATGGGAGTTCTTCTGCAAGGGCTCTATCTCTTGCCTGCCTCCATGTAAGACGTGACTTTGCTCCTCATTCGCCTCCCACCTTAGTAATGGTGAGGCGTTCCCAGCCATATAGAACTTTGAGTCCATTAAACCTCTTTCCTTTATAAATTACCCAGTCTCGGATATGTCTTTATTAGCAGTATGAGAATAGACTAATACAAGCCCTCCCCAGCAGGAGACCAGAGGCAAGAGGAATTTGCTTCCTGTGGTTGACAGCCTCTAGAATGTCAGACACTATATAAACCTGCAGGGTGCCCTACTTCCAAGTCCCTACAGACACGGGCCTTTCAAAAGTTGCACGGTGGTGAGAATGTCTAGTTGGAAAGCCTCATTAGCACAGTGCAGCCTGTCCACGGCTGAAGCCCTGGCCTTATCCTGGACCTGCCATCCCATGTCCTCCCTCCTGGCTAGTGGCAGCTCCAGCCTTCCAGTGAGGCCCACATCTCACAGTTCCGGGCTCGTCTCTGCATCCTCATTCCAGCCCATCACAGGTCCTACTGTTCTGCCTTCAGAGAGTGTCCAAGAGTTGACCACTTGTCACCACCCCCACCTCTACCCCTATCCAAGCCACCAACATGGTCGTTTTAGAATGCAAGCCAGATGCAGTGGCTCATGCCTTAATCCCAGCACTTTGGGAGGCTAAGGCGGGCGGATCACCTGAGGCCAGGAGTCCAAGAGCAGCCTGGCCAACATGGTGAACCCCATCTCTACTAAAAATACAAAAGTTAGCCGGGCATGGTGGCAGGCACCTGTTATCCCAGCTATTTGGAAGGTTGAGGCGGGAGAATTGCTTGAACCTGGCTGCAGTGAGCCAAGATTGCACCACTGCACTCCAGCCTGGGCAACAAGAGCAAAACTCTGTCTCAAAACAAAACAAAAAAAAAGCCGGGCGCAGTGGCTCACACCTGTAATCCCAGCACTTTGGGAGGCTGAGGCAGCCGGATCACGAGGTCAGGAGATCGAGACCATCCTGGCTAACATGGTGAAACCCCATCTCTACTAAATATACAAAAAATTAGCCGGGCATGGTGGCGGGTGCCTGTAGTCCCAGCTACTCAGGAGGCTGAGGGAGAATGGCGTCAACCCGGGAGGCGGACCTTGCAGTGAGCTGAGATTGTGCCACTGCACTCCAGCCTGGGCGACAGCGCGAGACTCCATCTCAAAAAAAAAAAAAAAAAAAAAAAGAATGTAAGGCAGACCTTGCCCGGCTCTGCCCAACACCCTCCAGGGGCTCCCATCTCATTCAGCCAGAGCTAGAGTCCTCAGAATGACTTGCTAAGCCTGTACATCTGACCCCAGCCACCTTCTGACTTCATTGTCTTCTTCTCTCCCCCTCCCACCCTCTGCTCAGCCACTCTCTGCCTCGGGCCTTGTTAGCTGTCACCCTGCCTAGAACCTCTCATGCTAAATGGAATGCCCCTGGGTGACTTTTCCCGCACCCCGGCATCCCCTGCCTCTGGAACACGGCCTCACTCACAGTGGGCTCTGGGGCGCTTGTTGTATGTTAGAAGCTTTCCCTGTTGAGCCCGCTGTGTGGAAGGGGCAGCCACACGGGTGCCTCCTCCACCATTTCTGTCTGCCTCTGATGGCCCTCCGGCTCCCGACTGCCTGCACGGTCAGGGGGGCACAGTGCCTGCAAATCTAAGCCACCCTCTCCCACTCCCTGAGCAGCTCCTGGCCAATGACCGGAAAGCCCAGTGCCCTTGTTTTCATCGCAGGCTCTGCTTCTGGGGCACACTCCCAGACAGGGGCTTTCCTCTGTCCTCTCCAGCAAGGAGCCGGTTCAACCTGGGGGTCTGGGACGATGAGGAACCGAGGTCTCTGGATACACTCCCCTGTGCGTGGCCCAGGCTGCATCATCTGCCCCCATTGCCTGGGCCAAGCCCGTGCCCTGGCTTTTCATTCCCTTTGGGAATCTGACACATTCATGACGCAGGCACACAGGCCTTCCTGGGGCCAGGATGCCGTATACACAAGATAAATGGACTTGGGACTTAGTCCCATTCCCCTCGGGTCACGCCCCTCCTCCACCTAGGGCGGCTATAGTCATGAACCTGACAGATGTCCTTCTAGTCCATGCTTTTCTATTTTACCACACATACACCCAGGAACAACATATGGCATTGCTGTGAGGTCTGAAAATTCATCCCAATGCCATTCTGCAGTCTGCTTTGTTCACATTTGCGGGGGGCCAACGTTGGTGGAAATAGGTCTGGTTTAACAGCTGTAACTGCTGCACTGTGCTCCATAATGATGAATGGACCGTGGCTTACTGGTCCGTACTCCCTATAATGAATGGACCGTGGCTTACTGGCCCGTACTCCCTATAATGAATGGACCGTGGCTTACTGCACCATAATCTCTATGATGAATGGATGGTGGCTCACTGCATCGTACTCCATACGATGAATGGACCGTGGCTTACTGGTCCGTCTCCTGACAGCGAGGCTGTTTCCAGTTTCTCACAACTGCAGCTGCTCAGCAGCCCTCTGCCCGGAGCACAGCCCCTTCCCCACAGCAGCCTTCCTCCCTGACCCAGAGGTCCATGTCCCCTTCTTTCAGGGCTCTTGCCTCTGTCTGTAATCCTCCAGGTGGGAAGACTCCTAGGTTGAGAGAGCAGGCCCCCAAGGTCACCACTGCAGCCCCAAGCCCGCTCGGCACCAGGCAGGTACTGAGCCTCTTTTGATTGACAGATGGACGCAAGAGAATGATGGGGGTTGTGCACTAGGCCTTGACCCTGTGCCAGGGACAAGCCAGGATGGCCTGGGAAAGCCCTGGCACTTGGTGCCCAGGGGGCAGAAGAGCAAGCTGTGAACAGCTAGACCTGTCCGTGGGGTGGGCCCGGGCCCTGGGGAACTTCTGGACGTATAAGCCCAAGTTGGCTGTGACCAGACACAGGGGCCGCCAGGAAGAGGTCGCCCCTGCCTCCTAACCTAGCATCGTCACTGGCCCGAGGAGCAAGTCCACTGCTAACAAGTTCGCCATTACTTAGGGAGCCCTCCTCACACCAGGCACTTTACACCTGGAGCAGGCACCAACCCTTTCTAGAAGACACTGAAGGCATGCAGCTAGTAAGTGGCAGAGCAGGATTCAAAACAGTGCCTGGGTCATCTGGTTCAGAGAAATGGATGCCCACGCACCACACCCACCAGTGTCTCTCTCTGCTGTGGCCTCTGCTAGGCCAGAGCCAGGCACAAGCCCAGCTCAGCCAACGCACATGCCCGTTTCCTCCTGCCATGACAGAATGGGGCAGCACAGCGCAGGCTCCACCTGGGAATTGGCAGGAGAAATCTTCCCAGGAACAAGGCCAGGCCCCAGCCCAGCCAGGAGATTGAAAGTGGCTCAAAACACAGCCCATCTACACAATTCCCCAAACTTTAATGCTGTGGGTCTGAAAAGGGAGGCTGGAGGTTGTGGTGGGTCACAGTGTTGCTGACACCTCTGGCCTCCAGCCCTGCATCCCTAGGCACCATGTGACCAGGCAGTGAGAAGGATGGGGCCTCACTCCCATGCCAGACTGCTCCTCGGGCTGAGCAGGACCTGAAGCTCTCAGGGCTTCCACCAAAGCCCAACAAACTTGGGGGAGGCCTAAGGGGGCATCAGCGGTCCTTAAAGGCCTGAGCTTGCAACACTCAGGCAGGACTCGGCTGAGGGCCTCTGTGGTGCCACGATGGGGTAGGAGGTAAAGAGAGACCATGGTTCCAGCCTGGGAACCAGTGGGTGCCCTGAAGGGAAGGGAGGCCTCAGGGAGTTCGGGACAGGAGTGTGCATGGCACTGGGCGGCCCATGGGGGCTCCTGGCCTCTTGGTTCAGGCAATCCCTGAGCTGGGGACACATTCCATCTTAGGTCCAAGAGACGGAGGTCAGGAGCATCCCTAGAATGACCTCCCAGGCACGAGGAAGGCCCGGGGCAGGGCCGGGCGCAGCGTGGCTGGCTTCAGTACCCTCGGGCATCTTGACCCCTGCCCTCTGGGACAGCAAAGGGATCTGCGGGCGCCTCTGCTGAGTCAATCGTCTGGTAGGCACTATGGTCCTGAGAAGAGCCAAGGAAACCTGGGTGACAGGGGACATGGTGGGAAAGAAAAATGAAGGGTGAGAACTCAGGACGTTCAGCTGAGTCCAACCCAAGATCCACCCCTGCTACCCTCGGGCTGGGTATCCTGACACGATGCACAGAGACAGAGGCAGCAGCCCCAGGCCCTAAACCTTTAGCATGTATTATTCAATCAATCCTGCCGTATCCCTGTGCAGCGGGTATTTTTACTGTCCCCACTTTACAGATGAGGAAACTGTGGGTCAAAGGGATGAAGTGACTTGCTCGAGATCACACAGCTCAAAGCTGATGATGCTGGGACCCACGCCTAGGCAGCCGAGTCCAAAGCCAGGCTCCTGGCCCCTGTGCCGTGGGCTTCCCCAGGCAGCACGTGCTTAGGAACCTGGGCAGAGGGACACCAGCCCGGGGCCCACACACTCCTCTCCAGCTCCCCTCCCAGGTACAAGGATACCACATTACCATATCCAGACGGCCTTGGAGGCCGGGGCTGGGTCCAAGGCAGGGCTGTAGGGCTCCGAGTACCCCACATGCCTCACTCCCATCCCCTACTCTGTACATTCATCCTGGGACCCTGAACAAGTCCCAAAGGATGTGGGCCTCAGTTTCCTCATCTGTCCAATGGGAGAAACATTCTGGCACCCATCACCTGGGGGCAGACCCAGGCAGTGCTGAGGTCAGCCACTGTGGGCAGCCCCAGGCCATTCCCACCCTCAACCAGCTGGTGGCAGTCACAGGCCACCTGGGGCATCTCATCTCAGGAGTGAAAGGCAGAAGGCCACACCCCACCACCTCCCTCCACTCCTCTCAAAGAGAGAGAGAAAGGAAGAGAGAGAGGTGTCAGAGAGCAGGCAAATGGCTCGGCCACCAGGAGAAGGGGTACAGGAGTTCAGAGAGAGTGTGGGAGAGGGCAGGTGTAAGGCTGGGTGAGTGGGGAGGGGCCGGTGGGCAGGGAAAGTGCCCCCTGTTCAGGGCTGTCTTCACTGAGGCTCCCACAGCCTACACTGGCGCGGGCTCTGCCCTGGCCACCTAGCAGTCTCTGCAGCAGGAGAAGGAAGACCCCATGTGGCAGGAAATGGGGTTCTAGTGATGGGCCCCGGTGAGAACAGAGAGGAGACCTGTAGGTGCCCGTGGCCCTCAGGATGGAGACAGCCCAGGGCTGCCCCTGGGAACTAAATGGTACCCCCAGCTGTTCCTGTGCTCTGGGCTGAGAGAAGGGCCCAGCCTCAGCTTCACAGCAGAAGAAGGTCACGGCAGACCAGGACAACCAGGGGGCCCCGGGGCTCCTGCAGCAGAGACTAGGACCTTGGACCTGTCCACCCTGGTACAGAGCACCCATGCCACACTCTCCCTGCACCTTGAGCCCTGGCCCCATGGGGCAAGGCTGGCTCACTGAGGGAGAGGCTGGAGGCCAGGCAAGGGACAGACGGGAGCGGTGGGGAGCTGGCTGGAGGTGGTGGCCTCACCAGTGTGGACCAGGAGCTCACCCCCGCGCTCCCGGTACATGTGGTAGACGAAGCAGCAGGAGAGCGGCTTGAGCAGCAGGCTGAGGATGGCCATGCCCGCACCAAAGCGGCCCGTGTCCGTGAGGCTGACCCGCGGGTAGAAGATGCTGATGTGCACGATGTCCAAGAAGATGGTGGCCAGCAAGCCACCAAGAAACTGCAAGACACACCACACCGATGAGCACAACACCCCCACCACGCTCCGTGGCTGCCCCACCATATACTGGATGGGAAGCTGTTTCATGCCCCGCTGTGTCCTTGGGGCTTGCTGGAAAACAGATCAAGCAAGCAGGCAGGGCCCGTTGGGGAGCCGCTGGCTGAGACTGCAGTCTAGGGGCAGGGATGCCGGGGGCCCAGGTCTCGGTTCCACCAGAGCCTCCCTCCCCACCCATTTCCCGTCGCCTCTAAGGCCATGATGGGCACAAGACTTGGCTCTAGAACTTCCATAGAGGAAGGTTCCTTGGAGTTCACCCAGTCCTTCTCCAACACAAAGAAAATCTCTTCTCAGTCATCCTGAGGCCCTGGCCTCGGCTTGAAGAGCCCGTGTGGGAGCACTCACTGCCCCACAGGGCTCGGTGGGTGCTGAGAAGCTCCCCCTGTGGGAGGTTTCGGTGGGGCAGGGTCACCTCTACTTCCTAAAGTAGTGGAATGCCCTCTTGGCTGGGTCTCCCAGCCATATCCCCTCCCCTAAAAGAGAGCCACAGAGGGAGGTTACAGGGGATGTTCCACTGCTCTTGAGAAGTGGCTAATCTGAGGCACTGGTGGGACCCACCCCATGGCTTTCCTTGGGGAGATAATGGCAGACTTGGGGTTCTCTAAGCCAGACAAGAGCAGCAGCAGGCTGGGCTCCTGAAGACAGGCATGGGCCGGAGCCCAGGAGGCTGATGAACAGGCTTTAGACAATGGGAAGTGGCAGCCCAAGGAAGAGGGGGAAGATTGGGATGGGACGGGGTAGCAGAGCCAGGCTATGTCTTGCCCTGTGCTGCGGCCCCTCACCCTGCCGCCTCTCCCCCACCCTGGCTCACCATGCTTATGGCGTCGATGGAGTCCCGCTGAGCCACAGCCCACACGCCCAAGGCCAGGATGGTGAAGTTGGCCCAGGCATAGGAGCCTGAGAATACAATGCAGCCCCTGTAGGAAGAGGTAGCTCAGTCCCATCAGGCGGACACCACCCCGCAGGTCACCTCCCTCCTGCTCCGGGGTCTCAGGGCCTCCTCCCAGAACACACCATAGTCTTCGAGGCCACCCAGCTGTGTGCCAGCAAATCCCGTGGGCTCTGCCTCCCACCCAGACCCTGGATCTGGCTGTGTCCCTGTAGATCCAAAGCACCTCCCTCTCCTGCCAGATGACAGCCGCAGCCACCCTGTGCCAGCGTCCTGACTGCCACTCTGTTCTCTAAACAGCAACCGGTAATGTAGTCAGATGCTGTGACTCCTCTGCTAAAAATCCTCCAACAGTTTTCTGTCCCATTTGGAATAAAATGCAGACTCTTCACCAGGGCCTAAGGGGCCTGTGGGATCCCAGACACTGCCCTGCCCTACTGACCTCCCAGCCACTGCCCTGTGAGGCGGGCGCCCTCTACTCTGACACCTGGACCCCCTTTTGTCATTCACCCTGAGACTCGAATGTTCACCCTGAGACTCCTTCCCTCGCCTACCGGTGCTAAGTACAACTCCGTCACTTTCCTAACACAAGGCCCACCCTATTCTATTTTTAGGGTATTGCTACTGACATTGTTGACTTACTTGTCAATCCAATCAAAATCATAGTGAACACAGATCACTTGCTAGTACCTAGCATGGTTCTGTTTTAAATTAACTCATTTATGTACGTTTATGTTAATAACCATAGGAAGGATTATTGTTATCCTCACATTAGAGATGAGGAAACTGAGACACAAAGAGGTTAAGCAACTTGCCCAAGGTCACACAGTTGCTGAGCAGTGGGGCTGGGATTTGGAGTCTGGCTGGAGAGGCCATGCTCTTGCTCACCCTGCTGTGCTGCAAGGAAGACTCAGGAGGACAGGGACTGAGTCTACCTCGTTTATTACCAAACCCACTGGGCCTTGCCTTCCCCTGCATGCAGCGGGCGCTTCCTAGATTTATAGGACATTCACTGAAGTGTAGCATGCAGAAGACATGTGCAAGGCAGGTGTGGAGTGCCATTTGGTTCAATAGGTCTTTGAATAAACCATCTTATCTTTTGCTTTTAAGAAAGCAGGTGCCTGGGTCCCAGCCCAGAATCACCAACTCAGAATCTTGGGGAAGTGTGACTAAGAAATCTGTATTTTGGCCCTGCTTCTCAAGGTCGTGAACCATGATGGTTACGGTTCACATTACTCACAGCTGTTGCCCTGTGTGCTGCACTTCAAAGTTTGCAAAATGCACAGGTGAGCTCAATGGTTTCCAATCTTGGTTTGGCAGAGAAATGTCTCCAGAAGCTCAACAGATTAAAAGAGATGGTAAAGGTGAAAATCAAGCTGCAGTGCTGAGGCCTCACTGTGGGCAGGCCCTGGGGAGCTCTGATGAGCACTTCCACGTCTCCCTCCCAGCTCCTGCAGGGTGTGCAATCCTTATGCCTATTGTACAGATGGAAATCAAGACCCGGAGAGGCAGAGCTGTTTGGCCCAAAGTAACCTGGCTAAAACATGGCAGAACCAGGACCTGACCCGGCTGATACAGACCCTGAGACCGCAGGAGACACACAGATACCCACAGAGTCACTTACCAGGTTGTCAGCAGCCAGTGACCTAGGAGAATCACCTGTGGCACAACAAGGGCGGGAGAAGAGGTCTGTGAACATGACCACCACAGGGGCAGGAAAGCGTCGGGTGCAGAAAACACAGGAGGCCCCCACGCCCAGCACCTCTGAGGGCCTCAGTAATGTCTGTTGAAAAGGCACACCAGCAACTGCAGGTGGCCCAGGAGTGAAGGAGGAGGAAGAAAGCAGGCCAGGCCAGGGAGGGGCTGCTTCATGCCTTCACCCCTCCCATGCGGCAGCTGACACCCACACCCCTTCCAAGCATCAGAGGCGTACGAACCAGAGCAATTCCATCTTGAATAGGAGCTGGGTGAAATAAGGCTGAAACCTAGTGGGCTGCATTCCCAGATGGTTAAGGCATTACAGGATAATAGGAGGTCAGCACAAGGTACAGGTCATAAAGACCTTGCTGACAAAACGGGTTACAGTAAAGAAGCCAGCTAAAACCCACCCAAATCAAGATGGCCACGAGAGTAACCTCCGGTCGTCCTCACTGCTACACTCCCACCAGCACCGTGACAGTTTACAAATGCCATGGCAATGTCAGAAACTTACCCTATATGGTCTAAAAAGGGGAGGCATGAATAATCCACCCCTTGGTTAGCATATTATCAAGAAATAACTATAAAAATGGGCAACCAGGCTGGGCGTGGTGGCTCACGCCTGTAATCCCAGCATTTTGGGAGGCTGAGACGGGTGGATCACCTGAGGTCAGGAGTGCAGAACCAGCCTGGCCAATATGGTGAAGCCCCATCTCTACTAAAAAATACAAAAATTAGCCAGGCATGGTGGTGCATGCCTGTAATCCCAGCTACTTTTTTTTTTTTTTGAGACAGAGTCTCGCTCTTTCACCCAGGCTGGAGTGCAGTGGCGCGATCTCGGCTCACTGCAGGCTCCGCCCCCCGGGGTTCACGCCATTCTCCTGCCTCAGCCTCCCACGTAGCTGGGACTACAGGCGCCTGCCACCTCGCCCGGCTAATTTTTTTGTATTTTTAGTAGAGACGGGGTTTCACCGTGTTAGCCAGGATGGTCTCGATCTCCTGACCTCGTGATCCGCCCGCCTCGGCCTCCCAAAGTGCTGGGATTACAGGCGTGAGCCACCGCGCCCGGCCTTATTCCTTTACTTTCTTAATACACTTGCTTTCACTTTACTCTATGGACTCGCCCTGAATTCTTTCTTGTGTGAGATGCGAGAACCCTCTCTTGGGGTCTGGATCGGGACCCCTTTCCTGTAACACAAGGGCGGGAGGCTCTTTGTGGAATGCAGGGAATCTGCTCTGAAATCAGAAGAGGCCTCGATGGGAAGCGGATCGGTGGAGGCTCACGTGAGGGTGATTTCTTGGGACACTGGAGCTGGGGCACTGTGGGGGGCAGAGGGGAAAGCAGCTGTTGTGGCTGGAGAGAGCGGGCAAAGGGAGGGCTAGGGACAGGTAGGGGGGCCTGAGGGCCTCGGAAGGGAGCATGGGCTTCACGCCAAGTACAGTGAGAGACACCACTGAGACTTTTCTACAGGGAGATAGCTTGGTATGCCTTATAGTAAGGAAAAACAACAACAACAAAATCCCCCTGGCTATTTTTCTGGATTTCTGCAATATTCTACTTTTTTCTTTTTAAATTTTGAGACACGGTCTTGCTCTGTGGGTCAGGCTGGAGTTCAGTGGCGCCATCACAGCTCACTGCAGCCTCGAACTCCTGGGCTTAAGTGATCCTCCTGCTTCAGCCTCCCCAGTAGCTGGGACTACAGGTGTGTACCACCACGCCCAGCTAATTTTTATTTTTTTGTAGAGACAAGGTCTCCCTATGTTAACCAGGCTAGTCTCAAATTCCTGGGCTCAAGCAATCTACCCACCTTGGTCTTCCAAAGTGCTGGGATTACAGGCAGGAGCCACTGCACCCAGCTACAATATTTTACCCTTTTTAATGTCCTCTGTGTCCTTAAAATAACAGCCTCCTCCCCTGGAACTGGTCTCTACTACGGGACATCAACAAGGCCCTGACTGGAAAGCACATAGAAAAAGGGCAGATGGAGGCGGGGCGCGGTGGCTCACGCCTGTAATCCCAGCACTTTGGGAGGCTGAGGTGGGCAGATCACCTGAGGTTGGGAGTTCAAGATCAGCCTGACCAACATGGAGAAACCCCGTTTCTACTAAAAATACAAAATTAGCCGGGCATGGTGGCACATGCCTGTAATCCCAGCTACTCAGGAGGCTGAGGCAGGAGAATCGCTTGAACCCAGGAGGCAGAGGTTGCAGTGAGCCGAGATCGTGCCATTGTACTCCAGCCTGGGCAACAAGAACAAAACTCCGTCTCAAAAAAAAAAAAAAAGAAAAAAGAAAAAGGGCAGATGGGCTGGGCGCGGTGGCTCACGCCTGTAATCCCAGCACTTTGGGAGGCCAAGGCAGGTGGATCACTTGAGGTCAGGAGTTCGAGACCAGCCTGGCTAACATGGTGAAACCCTGTCTCTACTAAAAAGACAAAAATTAGCTGGGCATGGTGGTGGGCACCTGTAATCCCAGCCACTCTGGAAGTTGAGGCACGAAAATTGCTTGAATCTGGGAGGCAGAGGTTGCAGTAAGCCCAGATTGGGCCACAGCACTCCAGTTTGGGTGACAGAGTGAGACTCCATCTCAAAAAAAAAAAAAAAAAAAAGATGCCTCGGGAGGGCAGGCAGCTGCAGCAAGAGCTTCCAAAGGGAAAGGACCCAGGCTGAGCACAATGTATGAGCGGGACTTGGCCAAGCAAAGGTGGGGCCAAGCCCCAGGCCCTGCATGGGTGGCAGTGGGCATGGAGATAACTGAGGTCGGGGTGGGGTAGAACAGAGACTTTGGGAGGCCGGGAGCCCCAAATTGGGAGCTTCAATGGGCCTGGTGGTCAATGAGGGCCCTAGAAGAAGTTTACTCAAGGGATTGAGGGGTCAGGCTGGAAGGGTGAGATGCCACATGCCTGGGGCAGAGGCAGCGTCCTGGCGCAGACACGGGCAAGGTTTGCGAAGAAGGCCAGGGTTTCTGGCCTGGGTGGAAGGACAGAAGGAGCCCTCGCCACCTGCAGAAAAGAACTCTGGGCCAGGTCTGGTGGCTCACGCCTGTAATCCTAACACTTTAGGAGGTGGAGGGAGAAGACTGCTTGAGCCCAGGAGTTCGAGAACAACCTGGCCAACAAAGTAAGACCCTATCTCTACAAACAATCAAAAAATTAGCCAGGCATGGTGGAGTACACCTATAGCCCCAGCTACTTGGGGGGCTGAGGTGGGAGAATCACTTGAGCCAGTGAGGTCCAGTATGCAGTGAGCCAAGATTGCACCACTGCACTACGGCCTGGGGGACAGAGCAAGATCCTGCCAGAAAGAGAAAGGAAGGAAAGAAAGAAAAGAAAGAGAAAGAGAAGGAAGAGAGAAAGAAGAAAGAAAAGGAAGGAAAGAAGGAAGGAAGGAAGGGAAAGAAAGGAAAAGAAAGAAAAGACAGACAAACTCACTCTGGCAGAGGAGGAAAAAGCATTTCTAGAAGAGTTACTCTTGACCACACACCAACTATGTGCCAGGCCCTATGCCAACCATCTCACATGACCTTATCTGGACCTCACAGCAGCGTCTGGAACAGATACTATTATTCCCATTTCACAGATGAGAAAACAAGACTCAGAGATAAATTATGTTGATTAAGACTCCACAGGTAGCAAGTGGCAAAACTGGAATTAAATTTCAAACTCGCCTCCAAAACCAGTGCACCCAACCTCCCCGCTGGGGGCACAGGCCTTCAGCTGGGAACTGTTTGGGCTTGTGAGAAAGGTCCACAGATGGGGGCAGATCGAATCCAGAGCTGGCGGCTGAGATACTTCACCTTCACCTCCAGGGCCCAGGGCCAGAGTGAACCACAAGGGGCCTGGCTCTGTGGCCCAAAAGAAATTCCTCTCCCAGCTCCAAGAGACTAGGAAAATAATTCTGTAAGGACTGATGCACCCAACTTTAAGAAGACCTCGAGACTCTGACCAGGCTGAGTAGTGTGTTACAGAAGGCTAGCTCTAGAAGGAATCTTCCCCATCACCTCACCTACCTTCATCTACTATTGAGCGCTTCCTATGTGCTAGGTGCCATTCTAAGTGCTTTCTGTATATAAATGCACTATCCTTACAAACGTCTGAGGTCTTATCATCCCCATTTTACAGCTGAGAAAACTGAGGCTCAGAAGGAAGTAACTTGCCCAAGGTCACAGAGCAGGCCAGTGGCAGAGCCAGGACTCAGACCCAGGCTGTGCTGTCCAGCCATTAGGCCTCTCCCCATTACAAAGATGGGGAAACTGAGGCAGGAGAGGTGTAGTCGTCTGTGGATTTAAATCCCCAGGGGCTTGAAGTGATAAATGGTGTTAAGTTTCTTAAACATTTAGTGTCACCCAGCATCACTGGCACCTGCTTTTCATCCACCCTGGGGAGTCAGAGGTGTGCACAGCAGATTCGGAGCTGTGCTCTCAGTACTGACATCGCTAACCAGGTACTCTGCCCTAGGAATGGAGGTGCAGTGAACCCTCATTCTGAAGGAAAGCTATAGCAAGGGAAAGGGCACCTGATTGAACAGCAGGGAGGCTGGGGTGGTCAGGGGCTTCTCTGAGGAAGGGATGGGGGAGGCAGAGGGGGAAGAAGAGCATTTTGAGCAGGAGAGGCGGCACTCACAAAGGCTCTGTGGCAGAAGAGGGGCATGGAACTTTCTGGAAACTGAACAGAAGCCAGTGTGGCTGGAGTGGAAGGTGAGGGGAGGGGAGTGGAGGAGGGAGGGACAGGAAGTTGGGGGCAGGCAGGGGTGGGCATGAGGACGATTCTGATCTTTATCTTCAGAGCTAACCACTGTCCCCTCCAACTGATAGTAAACCCTGGACCACAGACAGGAAGGAACTCGCTCAGGGCCACACCACACAGTCAGCCACAGTGGTCCCAACATCTAGCTTTTAAAGAAGACACCGAGGAAAGAGACAGAGGGGAGGTAGCTCCCATCACTCCTTTCCTCCCCAAAATTGACACCTAACTCTTCCCACTCTGGGCTTGTTTTGGAAATGATCTTCATTTTCAATGCCCTGGCTCCTATGCCTAGACTGTACACATAGTAGGTCTTTAATAAATGGGCCCTGCAGAGCCCTGGATTATTCCGGAGAGAATGGCAGCATGAAAGGCTGAGTCCCAGGGGGGCCTCTGATCCGCAGGGTACCCTAAGGGTCATGTTTACAACCTGTGAGATAAAGACCTTTCCTAGCGCTGGAAGGGCCTGTAATAGAGTGAACACGCAGCTGGGTCCACACCTCTGCCATCTCTGTTAGAGAAGAAAACAACGTAACCTGGAAATACTGCAGATCCTTAGAACACACACAGTCTCCTCTGCGTGACGTCACTTTGGTTTGATAAATATGAAGAAAGCACCATTTGCTCCTTTAAACCCCTGGGAAAAGAAACGTCCGGAAGCCTAAGCCTCCCCTGCCTCAGTTTCTTCATCTGCGTAACAGGAGGACACCCAGAGAGGCCTTAATGTGCAGGAAGGCTCCAGGGAGAAACTGAGCCAAACGGGCCCTGCACTTCCTGGCAGCCCAGGGAAAGAGGGGCCAGTAACTGTCGGGACAAAATCACTGTCTGCTGGCCCTGGGGGAGCTTCCTGGTAGCCAAAGAGACACAGGATTCTCAGGTACTGCCTGAAAGAGGAGCTGGAAGCAGGGGAGGAACCTGAGCTAAATGGGTGGCAGGGCCAGGACAGGACCTTTCCCAGCTGGACAGGAAGGACGGACCTGAGCCCCTGGACTCTCACTACAGTGCTCAGCCCAGGGGAGGCCGCCCAGCTCTTTCCCAGACAGGGGTCAATGGGCCAAGGCAGCAGAGGGTCCCAGGATGCTATGTTGGAACAGGAGACCAGGGTGCTGGTCCAGGCAGCAAGGCCTCAGGCTCCTTTCTGCAAAACGGAGGCAGTACCCATTTGTCCCACGGGGTGCCTCAACTGCCAGAGACAAGCATCTATCTGGACGGTCACTGTAAGTATCCGTTTACTAGCTGTTAAATACCTATGTGGGGCAGGGATCCTGTATCGTCAACGACAGCAGCAACTCCTGCTACTGACAAGCACCTGCCTGCCATGCATCTACACTGCACTGCACCTAACTCTTGTCATCCGTGTAACTGTATGGGGTAGAACTGAGGCTCTGAGAGATTAAGTAAATTGGCCAATTCATAAAGCTTATAAACAACAGAGCCCAGACACAAATGTCAGAATCGATCTATTCAGCCGGAGTTTTTGTTTGTTTTTTGAGACAGAGTCTTGCTCTGTCGCCCAGGCTGGAGTGCAGTGGATCTCGGCTCACTGCAACCTCTGCCTCCCGTGTTCAAGTGATCCTCGGTGCCTCCACCTCCTGAGTAGCTGGGACTACAGGCGAGCACCACCATACCTGGCTAATTTTTGTATTTTTAGTAGAGGTGGGGTTACGTCATGTTGGCCAGGCTGGTCTCGAACTCCTGACCTCAAATGATCCGCATGCCTGGTCTCCCAAAGTGCTAGGATTACAGGTGTGAGCCACCAAGCCTGGCCCAGCCTGAATTTGTAACCCTAATTCTAGACTACGTCCTGGACCATGGATCCATCTTCCTAGGAGGTAGGGACTGTATTTATCTTCTTTTTACAGTGAAGAAATAGATACTGAGAGAGTTCAGAAACCTACTCAAGACCTTGAATGCAGACCTGCCTGCCCCCAAAGCCTGTGCTCTGTCCACTGTGCTACACCATCAGGATCTCGAAGAGCCGTAGAGGGCGGATGGCAATGAGGAAGTCTAACTTGGAGAAGGAAAGGCTGAAGAGAAACCAACGGGGCATGCAGACCAAGACTTAAACCCTTTGTTTGCCACTAGAGGACCCATGGCGGGGTAGGACTTCCCAGAAATGGAATATACTCCTACCAGTCCTGTGCAAACACTTGGTGGCCCGTTATATGTGCTAGTGAGATCCCCCAGGGTGGCCGGGGCCCAGGGACACCAGTCAGGGCTGCCACGGATAGGAGGCAGAGTCATGCAGCGGTTAACTTCGTGGGTACTGGAAGCGAACAGGTGGATCTGATCCTGGCTCCATGACTTTAGAACCTAGTGACCTTAGGCAAGTCACCTGACCTCTCAGAACAGCTGTTTGCTCTTCTGCAAAGCAGGGCAGTAATGCCTGATTCAGTGTTGTTGCGTGGATCCAGTGGTACAGGGAGGTGGGGAGGTGTGGGAAGTGCTCCACACAGTGCCTGTCAGGAAGTCAGCCCTCCATCCCAGCAGTCCTCATTACAGAGTTCTTAACCCTAATGCTACACGACTACCTCCTAGACCACCAGATCCTCCTCCCAAGGTCTTCTTCCCACAAGACCTCTGTACCCAAGTCCAGTCCTTTCCAAGCTCATCACAATGTCATTCTTGCAGCTCAGGACCTGGCTTCAAGAGACATGGACAGGGCTTGGTCAGGAGCTGCCCTTTGTGCAACGGGCCTGGGGCAGCTGTTTCTTCTCACCTGGCACCACTGCCCACTCTGGCTGAGCTGGGCAGAAGCAGGCACTCAGCCCTTGCCCAAGGAATATACAAATGAGGGAGTGAGGGGGGAGTGCAGGCCACAGGGAGCAGATCCCCACCTCCTGAAGGGCTCTGAACTCAGAACATACCCTAAGTGCCTGCAAGCAAGGAGTCAACAGCTGCCCTCCACAGGGTGGCCAGATTCAGCAAACAAAAATACAGAACACCTAGTTAATTTCCAGTATCAGATCATGAATAATTTGTTAATATATCCCACATATTGCCTGAGACTTACTCATACTAAAAAACTGTTCGTTGTTGATCTGAAATTCAAATTCACCTGGATCCCCTATATATGACCTGGCAACCCTGACCCCTCAGGGCCTCCCAGCACTTTGTTGTCTCTGACTGGTAGCAGAGACTGGGGTCTTGTTTGCCAAGTCAAGGGGAGGACCAGCCTTTTCATCCTGGGTACCGAAAGCCAGCATAGCTCATACCTGTGGATGCTCTTAGCCTGTCAGGCCCAAAAAGTTGCTCAGAAAAAGCCCCAAAGAGACTAAGCCCTCCCAAAGGACAGAAAAAGCCAACGTTAAAGTCAGCCCTAACTAAGCTGGTACCCCAGAAAGGACCTGGCCCTGGAGTCTGATCCCTATGGGTTCAAATCCTGATACTGTCACTTATTCCCTGCGGGACCTTGGCAATTTACCCAGTCCAAGCTGAAGTTTGCTCATCTGTAAAAAGATGACCATATCAGCTTTCTCATAAGGCTGCCGTTATTAAATAACCTGGCACACCACAGAAGCCGATAAATTAGAGCTCTGTCCCTCCCACTGCCCTCACCTGATCCTCTGTCAGCAATTATTTTAAGCAAATCCCTCATCAGAGAAAAGGCAGTTGGTGTTAACCCCACATTGCCTGGAATAGAGTGCATATTGATACCAACAAACCTCGGTTGCTGTCACGTAAATTTCTTCCCAGCTGAACGTTCCATCCAAGCCCATTCCCTTGCTCCAGCCATGTCTCCCCACCACCGTTGACTGGAAGCTTCAGGAAGGTTTGCTGAAGCAAGTATGATTAAGAAGGGAAACGTGCCCATGGCAAGTCATAGCACAGATGTTGTGTAATAATAAAGTGTATTAAGCCATTGTTTTGTAACCATCTATTTCTCAGGTTCCATTTAGTCCCAGACACCAACAGGGAGCTAAATGCGTTGTCATTCATGAGTAAGAGGACATTCCTGGATATTGCCTCAAAGGAGGCTGCACTAAGACCCAAAATGGCCGGTTTGGTCCAAGGTCCACACCTGCCTCACCAGCTAAAGCCCCTAGCCCCTCTAATGCAAATGGAGCCCAGACACGTGGGCGGCGGGGCTGGGCGGGGAGAAAAAGAACAGCCGCTGGCACCCAGCACGGCTCGGGAAATGAAGACACCAGAGGAAGCCCTGCAGCGTTCTTCCCAGTGCACAGAGTTGGGGTTTTCTGCTTTTAAGTAATTTCTGTTGGAGTTCGTGCTTCTTGATTATGAAATAAGAGCGCTGGATGTGTAAACTTTATAAAACCAACTGCTTGGGAACATCGGATTTCCTTAACCCGACTTAGCAAACAAGGAGGCTCCTAGAACGGTGCTGGGACCCAGGGGGCAAGCCCAGTCCCTGACCCCCGCGCGGGGGAGGTGAGCCGCCTACAAGCCCCTCCCGCGCACCTTCCTCCTCCTCCAGGGGAATTCTGGGCGTGCAGGCAACAGCAATGCTGGGACCGGCGCTAACCGCTGGAGAGTCTGAGTCCGGGAGGGGGCGGCCCTTGCCCTCCGCTGCCACCTCCAACGGCGCCTCTACGTCGCCCTGCTGGCCTGTGCCTGGATCACTCTCCCTGCTGTGGCCTGCCTGCCCACCTCCTTCTCGCGTGGGGTCTGTACCTTCCCTTCCTCCCTACCATCCCTCTTTCCCCAAAACTCCCGGTCCTTCCTCCCACCTTCCTGGAAAATGCAAACGTCCCACCTCCCCCCACAAAGGGGACCCTCCCCCCAGCCCGTCGCCACCTTCAGGTTCACAGCAGGCAGCTCCATCCCGACCCAGGCCGAGGGCACCTGCGCGGCAGCCGCGGGGGCTCCTGGGCTCCGAAGTCGGGGAACAAACTTGCCTAGCCCCGCCCCGCCCCGCCCGTTGCGGCGACTCCAACCCCAGCGCCGCTCAAGACCACGTGAAGCGGGCTGGAGCGGGTCACGTGACCGCCGCTCGGTTGCTAGGAAACGGCGTCCGCAGCTCACGCCTTCAGCCAAGCTCCAGACTCCCGCCACCGCCCAGGCAGTACCTGGGGGCCGCTGGCAAAAGCTGGAGTTTCTGTCGCCCAGGGCGTATCCTGCCTGGCTAATATTCCAGGAAGCGGGCTGTTGGGACTGCCTGCAGCCAGGACAACTTGGGGACCGTCCAGGCGCAAAGTGCTGATGTGGCAACAGCTTGTGTCTCGTCCTTGGGGGCACCCTCTCTCCTTCCCACTTCCCTGTGTAAATGGGCTATTTAGGATACCTACCTCATATGATCCTTATGAGGATTAAATGAGCTAACCGCTGTTGTTAAAGAAAACGTTGTTGGGACAGTTGTTAAACCAGTACTGTTCAAGACTTGCTGTAGGGTTATTGCCGTGGAGTGAGAGTTTGGGCTCAACACCGAATACAACAAGGACCAAGGAGGGATTTATAGCCAGAGCAGAATGAGGGAGCCAGGAATGGAAGATTCCTAGGAGGAGACATCAAGGATGGGGGGCGGTTCTTGCTAACTTAGCAGGACTCTTGCTGAAACTGGTTTATGCAGGCTCAGGCCCAGCAAGGACAGGAAGACACAGAGGTCCAAGGTCGAGGCCTAGTCAAGATAAAGGATTCAGAGGAGCCTAACTACGGTTTGGTCTAGGAGAGAACAGTGCCTGGCACTTAGTAAATGGGCAGGACACACAAGCTATTGTTATTACCAACACAAGATGAGGCTGGGCGCACTGGCTCACCCCTGTTATCCCAGCACTTTGGGAGGCCAAGGAGGGTGGATCACCTGAACTCAGGAGTTCGAGACCAGCCTGGCCAACATGGTGAAACCCCGTCTCTACTAAAATACGAAAATTAGCAGGGCGTGGTGGTGCGCACCTGTAGTCCCAGCTACTCAGGAGGCTGAGGCACGAGAATTGCTTGAACCAGGGAGGCTGCTGTGAGCCGAGATCACGCCACTGCACTCCAGCCTGGACGACAGAGTGAGACCTTGTCTGGGAAAAACAAACAAACAAAAACAACACCTGAGGAGCCAAATTGGTGGGAGCCCACTTTAATCAGCGTACCAAAAGTTTTAGAAAACTCTAGCTGAAAAACCATAAGAAATTCCTCCCCCAATTGTGCATGAGGAAAGAAATGGCTGTCTCCTGCCTCGCCTGGCACCTCTCTTAAAGATTGTTGACCACCACATCCCCCCCACCTCAACAAGAACATTAATCCGCTCTACCTCCAGGTCCCTTCCTAACATCAACTTTCCTTTAGAGAACACCAGCTTTTGTTTAGTGTCACCTAGGTATGGAAACCTTCAGGGTACACCTGAGCACTTGGTCTTGTTCCTAGGATGGGGGAAACCAGGTGGGAACCTACAAAACTGCCTGGGTGAGTCCTTAGATAATATCAAGACCCATAGTCTCTCCAGATGCAAAGAAAGCGTTTCTCTGGATGGATGAGGAGAGTTTTGCAGGGCTGCAGGGCCCATAGGCCTAACTTAATGCCCTATTAGGAGGCACAGATCCCCCCAGTCTAGGGATAAATTAGAGAACAGCCAAATGGCTACATCCAGTTTGATTTAGGACTGGTTGCTATTATTATTATTAGTCCATTATTGGTAATTAATTATTGTTATTAGTAAAGTACTTAGAAGAAAGTAATTTCTCAGTAAGCAGTCAAGATTAGAATATTATGTTATTATTATTGTCAGGCCTCTGAGCCCAAGCCAAGCCATCGCATCCCCTATGACTTGCACTTTTACATCCAGATGGCCTGAAGTAACTGAAGATCCACAAAAGAAGTAAAAATAGCCTTAACTGATGACATTCCACCATTGTGATTTGTTTCTGCCCCACCCTAACTGATCAATGTACTTTGTAATCTCCCCCACCCTTAAGAAGGTACTTTGTAATCTCCCCGACCCTTGAGAAGGTTCTTTGTAATTCTCCCCACCCTTGACAATGTACTTTGTGAGATCCACTCCTGCCCTCAAAACATTGCTCAACCTACAAAAACTAATGATAATCCACCACCCTTTGCTGACTCTCTTTTCGGACTCAGCCCGCCTGCACCCAGGTGAAATAAACAGCCATGTTGCTCACACAAAGCCTGTTTGGTGGTCTCTTTACACGGATGCGCATGAAAAGTATCTTTTTTTTTGAGTTGGAGTCTGGCTCTGTCACCCAGGCTGGAGTGCAGTGGCGCGATCTCAGCTCACTGCAACCTCGGTCTCCCGTGTTCAAGCAATTCTCCTGCCTCAGCCTCCTGAGTAGCTGAGATTACAGGCGGGTGCCAACATGCCTGGCTGATTTTTGTATTTTTAGTAGCGATGGGGTTTTGCCATGTTGGCCAGGCTGGTCTCAAACTCCTGACCTCAGGTGATCTGCCCGCCTCGGCCTGCCAAAGTGCTGGGATTTCAGGCGTGAGCCATGGTGCGTGGCCTGATCAATTTCCTTCTAAAAAATATTTCCCATACACTCCAGATTCTAGAGGGATTTAATCCAAGCCTTTAGGTATATAATAAAGTTGTGATCACTTTGTGAGGAGAAAATGAAAAACAGGCTGGGCACGGTGGCTCACGCCTGTAATCCTAACACTTTGGGAGGCTGAGGCCGGTGGATCACTTGAGGTCAGGAGTTCGAGATCATTTTGGCCAACATGATGAAACCCCGTCTCTACTAAAAATACAAAAATTAGCCGGGCATGGGGGTGTGCACCTGTCATCCCAGCTACTTGGGAGGCTGAGGCAGGAGAATTGCTTGAACCTGGGAGGTGGAGGTTGGAGTGAGCCGAGATCCTGACACTGCACTCTAGCCTGGGCAACAGAGTGAGATTCCATGTCCAAAAAAAAAAAAGCAAAACAACTCCTAGGATTAGAGCTGACATTTACTAAGTACTGTAGGGGCGGAAGGGTGTGATACCTTTCCTCACCCATCATAAAGGTCACAGCCCACACTCCTGTAAAAAAAGACTGCTTAGCCAGGCGCAGTGGCTCATGCCTGTAATCCCAGCACTTTGGGAGGCCGAGGTGGGCGGATGATGAGGTCAGGAGATCGAGACCATCCTGGCTAACACGGTGAAACCCCATCTCCACTAAAAATACAAAAAATTAGCCGGGCGTGGTGGCGGGCACCTGTAGTCCCAGCTACTCGGGAGGCTGAGGCAGGAGAATGGCATGAACCTGGGAGGTGGAGGTTGCAGTGAGCCAAGATCATGCCACTGCACTCCAGCCTGGGCGACAGAGCGAGACTCTGTCTCAAAAAAAAAAAAAAAAAAAGACTGCTTCACAAGAGAAAAGCGTACCAAGTTTAGTTAAGCAAAGCTTTATGTGACATGGGAGGCTTCAGAGATGAAGACTCAAAGGCCCTGGGAAATCTGTCTGTTTTTGTGCTTAGTTTCAAGGAAGAATGAACAGCCAGCCCTGTAGCAATGCAATTGGATAAAAAGAAAATGAACAAGTCTTGTCCAGATTCTTCTTGGGCTCTCCATGCAGCAGTCCTTCCTCCTGGGTATGGGGTAGATCCCCTCTGTAATGAGGTCTTCAAAGAGAAAAGGGAGAGAGCCATCTTTCTAGGTTTTATGGCTACTTTGGAGACACGAGTTCTAGTTTCTGTGACCCACCTTGGAGAAGGAGGATTTTTTTTTTTTTCTTGAGACAAGGTCTTGCTCTGTTACCCACGCTGGAGTGCAATGGTGTGATCATGGCTCACTGCAGCCTCAACCTCCTGGGCTCAGGTGATCCTCCCACTTCAGCCTCCTGAATAGCTGGGATTAGAGGCACCTACCACCATGACTGGCTAATTTTTGTATTAGGGCTTGCCATGTTGCCCAGGCTGGTCTCAAACTCCTGGGCTCAAGCGATCCACCTGCCTCGGCCTCCCAAAGTACTGGGATTACAGACTTGAGCCACCTCGCCCCCTGTCAAAGGAGGAGTTCTTGTTCTGTGACTGCCTCAGGGGAGAAGGAGGGGCTGGAGACAGGAGGTCAGGAGGGGGTCACAGAGACCTTGCTTTTGAGGCCTCCAGTCTTCTGTAGTTCATAGTACTTAGCATGCCAAAGCACCAGATATTGGGGTCACATTTTCTGAGCCCCAACAGTAGTTGTCTTGTGGCAGTGTGAAAGGGCTTCATAGTGGGCCGGGCATGGTGGCTCACACCTATAATCCCAGCACTTTGGGAGGCCAAGGCAGGTGGAACACCTGAGGTCAGGAGTTTGAGACCAGCCTTGCCAACATGGTGAAACCCTGTCTCCATTAAAAATACAAAAATTAGCTGGGATTATACATGCCTATAATCCTAGCTACTCGGGAGGCTGAGGCATGAGAATCGCTTGAACCCAGGAGGTAGAGATTGCAGTGAGCCGAGATCGCGCCACTGCACTCTAGCTGAGAGACGGAGCGAGACCCTGTCTCAAAAAAAAAAAAAAAAAAGAAAGTTCTTCATAGTAAATGCTCACAACAACACTGTGGCACGCGCTGTTCTTATTCCCGTTTACACTAAGGCAACTGAAATCAACAGAAGTTAAGCAGCTTGCCACAGGCACAGCACTAATTGCTGCTGGAACTGGGATGGGACCCAGGAAGCCTGGCTCCAGGACCCTGACATGTAACCACACAGCAGAAAAATCCAGCCAGGGCTGAAATGAGAAGGATAGAGTGAAGCAAGGAGGGGAAGACAAGGATCGGAAGGCAGCACAAGGCTGGGCCTGTGGAATGAATGTCCCTGTGGCTCAGACACTGACACTGTATTCATCTCGACCAGCTGGGGCCAGAGGCAGAGGGAGGAGGGCACGAGAAGACCCAGCTGGCTGGGCGGGCTTGGCAGGCTGGTGGGGTGGGGGGGATGAGGGGAAGTGGAAAGCACGGAGAAATAAAAGAAAGTGAAACTGTCCGTATCGTCAAAGGAACCGGAGTTCCTGCAACGACCTATTCTTGCCTATGGAAGGACATAATAGACCCCCACGTGGCATTCCACAAGGCTTGGGGTCATGTATTGAGTGAGTACAGACACTCCCCAACTTACAATGGTCTGACATGATTTTTCTACTTTCCAACCGTGTGAAAGCGATCTGTGTTCAGTAGAAACCATATTTCCAGTCCCCAGTATAACCGTTCTGTTTTTCACTTGCAGTATAGTGTTCAATAAATTCCATAGGGTTTTCAGCACTTTATTATGAAATAGGCTTGTTTTTCATGATTTTGCACAACTGTAGGCTAATGTAAGTGTTCTGAGCATGTTTAAAGTAGGCTAGACTAAGCTATGATGTTCAGTAGGTTAGGTGTATTAAATGCATTTTATTTTCTTTTTTTGAGACAGGGTCCTGCTCTGTCACCCAGACTGGAGTACAGTGGTGCAACCTTGGCTCGCTGCAGCCTCCAACTCCTGGGCTCAAGTGATCCTCCCATCTCAGCCTCCCAAGTAGCTGGTATTACAGGCTCACACCACCATGCCCAGCTAATTTCGCTTTTTAAATTTTTTTTTCTTGAGATGAAGTCTCACACTGTTGCCCGGGCTAGTGTGCAGTGGGGCAATCTCGGCTCGCTGCAGCCTCCACCTCCCGGGTTCAAGCAATTCTCCTGCCTCAGCCTCCCAAGTAGCTGGGACTACAGCCGCGTGCCAACACACCCGGCTAATTTTTGTATTTTTAGTAGAGACGGGGTTTTACCATGTTGGCCAGGCTGGTCTCGAACTACTGACCTCGTCATCCGCCCTCCTCGGCCTCCCAAAGTGCTGGGATTACAGGCATAAGCCACCGTGCCCGGCCTAATTTTGCTTTTTTAGAAAGTTTTTCATGGAGATGAGTTCTCACTATGTTGCCCAGGCTGGTCTCAAACATCTGGGCTCAAGCAATACCCCCTCCTCCTCGGCCTCCTAAGGTGCTGGGATTACAGGCATGAGCTACCTCACCTGACCTAAGTGCATTTTGGATTTATGATATTTTCAATTTAGGATGGGTTTATGAGGATGCAACCCCACTGTAAGTTGAGGAGTACCTGTACACTTTTGGAATTCAAGTTTAAATTTTTCATGTCCCTTTGCCAACCTATCTGTCTCAGTCAAGTTTGATATTTGTACCTTCAATAAAGAAACTGACATGTAGGATAGATTCATTCATTCATTCATTCATCCATTCAGCAAATAGTTATTGAACACCTACCTGGGCAAATACCTAGAAGCGAAAAAGCCACACACACCTGCTAGAAAGCAGAGCCCTCAGGCCCGGTGTAGTGGCTCATGCCTATAATCCCAGCACTTTGGGAGGCTGAGGCGGGTGGATCACCTGAGGTCAGGATTTCGAGACTAGCTTGGCCAACATGGTGAAACCCCGTCTCTACTGATAGTACAAAAATCAGCCAGCCGTGGTGGCACACACCTGTAATCCCAGCTACTCCAGAGGCTGAGGCAGGAGTATTGCTTGAACCCGGGAGACGGAGGTTGCAGTGAACCAAGATCGTACCATTGCACTCCAGCTTGGGCAACAAGAGTGAAACTCCATCTCAAAAAATAAATAAATAAAATAAAAAATAAAAATAAGAGAGCAGAGCCCTCTACAAGAAGCACATCAGAGAAAGCCCCTTTAGTGGCACAGGAATTGTCAATGGGATTCTGTCTAGAGCTCCTTCCTGTGATATTTCCGTTCAGCTCGTCACAAACACACTGGCTGTGTGTTTCTGGCCTGAGGTCTGGCAGGACTGGGGAAGGCCTGTGTGTTTTGCTGGGCAGTGTTGTTCTTTGTGTCTGTGGACGTGTTCTCTTGTGCACTGAGGGCCAGCTACCATGAGCAGCAAGGCAGGAGAAAAACCGAGGCAGGGGAAGGGGAAGGAAGCCAGTGGAACACTGTAGGATTGGAGTCGGGTGTCTTGGTGGCCCTGCTGACCTCCCAGACCTCATCTCCTGCCCTTCTGCCCGCTTTCTGGTTGATGCCAAGATTCTCAAAGCATCAAACACCATTATGACTTGTTAGCACCATGGGCCATGTCCACACCCCATTTGCTGACAGCCAGGAGGGAAGCATCCTGGCGGGATGTGGGCACGGAGGGAGGCAGCGTGGTGGGTTCTTTTATTTCCTTCTTCCTGTGTTTTCCAGAGGAGCCTGGACACTGCTGGGAGGTGTGAGAGCCCCCACTTCCCGCTTCAGTGGAGACATTTCTTTCTGTGACTACTTAAAACTAATGAGGGCTGACTCTGAACAATTTGTCCCGATGGCACAGAATTCAATCTTACAGCGGCATCCCTTGCTGACACTTATGGACCCCAGCCAGCCTCCGTAAATACTCCTCCTTGAGCTTTAAAACACAGGAAATCATGCCTAATGTTCCGACTGCTCTGCCATCTCATCAGGGTCCTATGAAAATTACTGCCGGTTAAGAATGATCCCCGCCAGGCCTTCCCAAACATGTGGCAATAGTGCCCTGTCCCTCCAGAGACCTTGTGCTCAGAGAACCCATCAGAATGCCCTATGGAACCCTTGGCGATTGTGGAAAAGGCAGAAAAGGAAATTGCCTGTGCCCTGTTGGAGTCCAGGAAGCTGTGGTTGTGTTAGAAACCACCCAGAACGCAAGCGGAAGTAAGAGGCTATTGCCCAAGAGGAAGGAGAGGGCACTTCAGCTACTCTCGAATTCTCTGACCTAGGGTATTTCCTTCAACCCCTGCTGCATACAGCAGCAATCCTCTTATTTTATTGTGTGTGTGTGTGTGCCCGCACATGTGTGGGTGCGTGTGTGTGTGTGCATGTGTGTAGGTGTGCATGCGCATGTGTGTGGGTGTGCGGGTGTGCGGGCGCACGTGTGTGCGTGTGCGGGTGTGTGTGTGCGTGTGCACGTACGTGTGTGTGTGTGTGTGCGCGCATGTGCATGCTCACGTGCTTTCCTCAACTCTGAGCATCTTGTTCAGAGCTCAACTCCAGCCCCTGGCCCAGGCCCTGCACGGAGCGAGCCTCAATGTGTGCTGCTTGCCTCCCACCTCCCGTGGCCTCTCCTGGTTGTGTCATAACTTCAGGCTGCTTCCTCCTCCTCTCTTCGTTCTCCCATCTTTCCACGTGAATGCTGCTGGAATTCCAAGGGAGGCATTGGAGGGCTCTGGTTGCATCTGAGTGATGGCTCAGATACACACACGAGGCCTGTTGTGGCCGCTGAGCCCGACGGCCTGAGACGCCTATCTGCCGTGGGGTTTATCTTTGGTGTTTGCTTTCACTGCTTTCAGCCTTCACGGGCGGTGGCTTTCACGTCTGACTCTGCTGCAGGCTCTTCGAGGTCTCATCTTCCTCGCAGGGGGCCAGTGGCCACGGGGAGAGAGAAGAGAAGAACGAGGAAGTGGGTGGGGGAGGGGGAGGGTGCTTCCTCTGGCTCTCTGGAAGGAATCCAGCCCTCTTCCTCCCTGGGGGGGCCAGCCTGAAGGTGAATCCAACTTCGGTCCTGGCGGCCCCCTGCCTGACAGCAGCCTCGGTGGGTCCTAAGTGAGTGGCGCAGTGCCTGTGAGGTGGGAGTAGGGGTGAGATCAGTGATCACCTCCTAGTAGGTGCTCAGTAAACTTGAGGTATTTGAGAGGCAACACGGGATCATGGACATGATCAGGTTTTGGAGTCAGGCAGACCTGGGGGAGGGGGCCTCTCCAGCACCACTTTGGGCAAGTGGCCTTAATTCCTTTGTGCTTCCATTTTCATGCTTGGCAAAAGAGGGTCTAACAATTCCCAGTTACACAAGAGGAGGGGTGCCTCACGCCGTCAATGGAGGCCAGGGCTGTGTCTGGAGGAAGGTGTTCCCTCTGTACACAGGTATTCTGCTCTGTGCCAGGCGCTGGCACAGGTCAAGGTCGGGATGCACAGCGCCAATTCAGGACCACAGCATGTAGCGCTGTCCAATGTGCCCTTGCCGCACTGCCTAATCGCCAGCAGGGACAGAGCCCAGGCTCCTGACTGCGGTTCCCCAGTGCAAACGTGTGAGTTTCAGGATATGCCATTGCGTGTTGGGGGAGGTGTGATGAAGGGACGGGGCAGCTCTGTTTAGTCATTTGCTGACCCAGTCAGGCATCCATTCATATTCCTCCTCATCCGATCCTTCCCCACCCCATCCCACCCCAAATTGCAATTTCATGTCCTGACACTGGGTAGACACTGGTCTGGGCCCACCGCAGCATGTGTGTCCATGTTCATGACCAGGGTTGGCCACTGCTACACTGAGGCTCAAGCTGCCAAACAGAGTGAGGAAGCCCAGAGCTTCTTGACCCGCCATTGTCAACTGTGCCGCACGTCCAGTCACAGGGATCCGAGCTGGGGAGCTGAGCTCCAGAAACCTCCATGATGGTCAATTTCGTGTGTCAGCTTGGGCAAGTTCTAGTACCCAAGGTTACAGTCAAAAAAGAATGTAGGTGTGTGTGAGGGCATCTGCAGTCAGTTGGCATGAAGGAAAGGAGGGTACCCCTGAGAATGTGGTGGGCCTCATCCTATCAGTTGAAGGTCTTAAGAACAAAAACTGAGGTCTTGGGAGAAGAAATTCAGCCTCAAGACTGCAGCATTAACTCCTGCCTGAGTTTCTGGCCTGCCTGCCTGTCCTACTAATTACAGACTTGCCAGCCCCTACAATCATGGAAGCCAATTCCATAAAATAAATCTCTTTATATACAGTCATGCATTGCTTAACAGCAGGAATACATTCTGAGAAATGTGTCATTAGACAGTTTCATTGATGGGCAAACATCATAGCGTTACACACTGCAAACATCATAGTGTGTACTCACACAAACCTAGATGGTGAAGTCTCCCACACACCTAGGTTCTCTGAGATGGCCTGTTGCTTCTGGGCCACAAACTTGCACAGTATGTTACTGTACTGAATACTGCAGACAACTGTGACGCAATGATGAGTATTTGTGTATCTAAACATATCTAGACATAGAAAAGGTACAGTAAAAGTATGGTATTAGAATCTTATGAAGGCTGGGTATGGTGGCTCACGTCTGTAATCCCAGCACTTTGGGAGACTGAGGAGAGGATCACTGAGGCCAGGAGTTTGCGACCAGCCTGGGCAACATAGGGAGACCCCGTTTTTATAAAAAATACAATAATTAACCAGGCTAATTACTGTATTTATAATACAATAATTATTATTGTATTAATAACACAAAACTTCGGAGGCTGAGGCAGGAGGATCATTTGAGCCCAGGAGTTTGAGGCTGCAACGAACCATGATTGTGCCACTAGACATTGTGTCATGGTTGTGCACAACCTAGACATAAAGCCAGATTCTGTCTCAAAAACAAAACGAAACAATCTTATGAGACCACTGTTGTATGTGTGGTCTGTCATTGACTGAAATGTTTATATGGCACATGACTGTGTGTATACACACACACACACACAAACACACACATATATATGAGATATATAAATACATAGATATTTTAAGATATATAAATATAAATATCCAATTGTTTCTGTTTCTCTGGAGAAACTTGACTGGTCCTCCCCAGTGCAGCCACCTGCCCTCCACCAAGGGCTGCACCCAGGCTGCTGGCACTGAGAGCTGACATCCTGTGGCCTTGGGCTTGACTGGCCCTAACCCCTTATCTCAGCACTGTTCTGACCTTTATCAGTAGAAATGGGTTCCAGTGGACATCCCAGGACAGAGGGGTTTGGCTTTTAGATGGCCAGCATGCCTTTCTGTAACCTTGGACCCAGGGGTCAGTAGTACAGACTGGGGTCAGCAAGCTACAGCTCCTGGACCAAATCCGGCCCGCTGCCCTTTTGTGTAAATAAAGTTTTGTTGGAACGCTGCTGTGCTCACTCATTTGCATGCATCTGTTTCTGTGTGATCCATGGCTGCTTTCATACCACGATGGCAGAGTTGAGTAGTGGGCAGAGAGTGTATGACTTGCAAAGCCTCTTGGAGGGGGACAGGCCTTCTGGGCTTAGCTCCTCAGAACCATGCCCCGTGGGAGCTCCTCCAGCCACCTGGGGCTGTGTGGGGAGGACTGTGAGTTCTCAGCAGATTTGGTGCAGCAGCTCTCAGACTTGAGTTTCAGTTGTGCAGATTCTCAAGCCCATGCCTGGAATTCTGAGTCAGAGGCCCAGGTGGGACTCAGAAACCTGGGCTTGCTGTCCACAGGATTCTGATGCTGGGAGTCCGAGGACCCATGTTTTAGGAAACCCTGGATTTGGGAAGCCTGGTTTTCCCTGTCCTGGCTAGGCAGAGACATCTCTGAAGGTATGGACACCAGGCTCTCAGGGCGCCCCACCTCTGTGGTCACCACGGCCCCCAGGGGTGTCTGGGCCCCACCTTGGCTTTAGGATCAAGGTCACGGGGAGACATAACAGCCTGCCCGAAGAAGCCCTGGTCAGCAGAGCTGGGCAGCATTGGCTGGAACTGCCACCACGATAAGAGATGTCCTTCCTGGTGCCAAGCCAGGCCACCCCCTCACCAGTTCACCCCCTCTCCCAGGATGGCAACTGTCCCTGCCCCAGCCCTGGCTTCCGTTGAGCTGCCTTGTCCTTTCTTATCTTGCAGGAGTCCCGCATCTGCTCTTCTCTGCACTCAGCCACCTTGGCTCTGAAGGAAGCTGCTGGGGATCAGCCTGCTGCAACCCCCCTCAGAATCTCTTTGGGACCTCAGCTGCCCCAACCCTAAAATGGGTAGGGAGATAAAAATCTGGGACTCCAGCCAGGTGCGGTGGCTCACACCTATAATCCCAGCACTTTGGGAGGCCGAGGTGGGTGGATCACTTGAGGCCAGGAGTTTGAGACCAGCCTGGCCAACATGGTGAAATCCCATCTCTACTAAAAATACAAAAAGCAGCCTGGCGTGGTGGCACACGTTTGTAATCCCAGCTACTCGCGAGGCTGAGGCACGAGAATTGCTTGAACCTCGGGGGCAGAGGTTGCAGTGAGCCGAGACCGTGCCACTGCACTCCAGCGTGGGTGACAGAGCAAGACTCTGTCTAAAAAAAAAAAAATCTGAGACTCGCAGTCAAGAGGTCTGGCTGAGGGATTATGATGAGGACCAGGCGAGGGCAGGAGCCCTGTCTGCCTTGTTTGCTGCTAAGCTCAGGGCAAATGCTCAATCCAGTGTTGAGAAGTCACAGGTGGAACACCAGGCTTAGGATCCCCTCCAAATGCCTCTGTAGAGCTCACTACCAGCACAGACAGACCATCTCCTGGAGGAACAAATACAGACACCAGGTGGGCTTTTTAACCATCGTCTCTTTATTTACAGCTCGAGAGCACATGCAACATGACATCATGAAACTACAAGGGCGTGGCACTTCCCCCTCCCCCTGCCGCTCCCCAACTTTAAAGAGGAACTACAGCACCCTAGGAAATTGCCTAAGAGTCAGAAAACCCTACACTGAGGGTCCCAGGCTGAGGTGCTCCATTCATTTCCTCCAAAAATAAAGACCAGTTGCAGCCCAGGAGGCTGGGCCTCAGAGCCTGGGAGTTTGTCATTGCTGGTAATTAGCTAGGCAAAACGGGTCTCGGATTTGCCAACTCACACCTGAATACAAATACCCCGAATTATCCGAATGTCCCTGACCACCCCACATTTCTGTTTTCCCTGTCGTATCTTAGACGTGTGATTCTCAAATTTGATCGTGCCCAAGAATGACCTGGAGAACTTGTGAAAAACCAAATGGCTGGGCCCCACCCCCAGAGATTCTGGCTCAGTAAGCGTGGGGTGGTGGGGCCCAAGATTCTGCATTTCTTTTTGTTTTTTGTCTTTTTTTGAGATAGAGTCTTGCTCTATTGCCCAAGCTGGAGTGCAGTGGTGCAGTCATGGCTCACTGCAGCCTCGACCTCTTGGGCTCAAGCGATCCTCCCACCTCAGCCTGGAGAATAGCTGAGACTATAGGTGTGCACCACCATGCCCAGCTAATTTTGTTACTTTTTGCAGAGACGCGGTTTCCCTATGTTGCCCAGGCTAAGATTCTGCGTTTCTACCAAGCTCCCAGGTGCTGTTACTGGCCCGTGACCGTAATCTGAGTGTCTAAGGTCTAGAAAGCCTCTTGCACCCAGAAGTGACCTGGCCATGGATCCTGTATCAGACCGCTTGTTCTGACTTAGAATTCAGAAAATTCTGCACTCCCTGCAATATAAACCCCTGGTTTTGCAAGCCGCCCTTCCCAGGAAAGGCGACCTTCCCTGCCGACCTCCTCCCCAGGAAACACACACGGTCACCATTGCCTGTCAGAGTGAAGACTATCACAGAGGTGACGGGACTCAGTCCAACCCCATGAAACCCCCGGTGAGGAGGCACAGTGGTTTGCTCCTCTGGCCTCTCCACTGTCTGTCCTAGCACCATTTTCCTGGCTGTTCTGTTGTTTTATAAACCTGTTCCTTGCAGGTTTCAAGTATGCTGTCTCTCCAGCTGCAGAGTGAACCCCACCGCAGGGGCCGTGTGCCCACCACCTCAATGTTAGGTTTTGTTGGGTGGGTTGAATGTGGCTTGAAATAAGGACCCACCTCCAGCGGCTCAGTGGTAGAAGGGGTTGTGGCTTTAGGATTTACTTTGTGGCTTGGTCACTCCTCAAGGGGCTGTGAAGCTGTCGTTTTCCCACAAGCCTTGGCCCTCATGTCATTGCATGCTCAGCCTATTCCCAGCAGGCATGGAAACCACTCTTGGTGTCTCCAGATAAACCACGGGAAGGCAGCCCTGTGGGAACAGCAGGTATTCCTGGGATCCGCGGTGAGACTCCAGCTGGAGGAGTGCAGGAGGGCTCAGGCCACGGGCCCAGCAGCTACTGGTTGCCACCTGGCCTCCTGCTCAGCTCCCCCACTCCACCCAGGATGTCTTTTTAGACTGCAGCACCCATTTTATTGCAAAGCCACTTACTCCTCCGGCCCTGCCTCGGTGCCTGGAATCTGCACATGCTGCCAAGGGCTGAGGCCAGAACAGTTTTCCAAACCTCTTTGACCACGGGAACTGTACCCTGACCCTTTTAATGGAGCATCTCATGGTCGCAGTGTTCTATGGAACACACTTTGGGGAAGGAGCTTGAATAGTGACTTAGAAATGATCTCAGAGTATGTGATGGGTCATTGTCAAAGAACTGACATCTCCTATAATTCTCCTAGAATAACGAATTAGCTAACACTGGAGGTTTAGTAGGTGCTAGGCACTGTTCTAAACACCTTATAAGAATTCTGCATTCACAGGCCAGGCACGCTGGCTCACGCCTGTAATCCCAGCACTTTGGGAGGCTGAGACAAGTGGATCACCTGAGGTCAGGAGTTTGAGACCAGCCTGGCCAACATGGTGAAACCCTATCTCTACTAAAAATACAGACAGTAACCGGGCGTGGTGGTGCTTGCCTGTAATCCCAGGTACTCAAGAGGCTGAGGCAGGAGAATCACTTGTACCCAGGAGGCAGAGGTCGCAGTGAGCCGAGATCGTGCCACTGCACTCCAGCCTGGGCAACACGAGTGAAACTCTGTCTCAAAAGAGAAAAAAAAAAAAAAAAAAAAAAAGAAAGAATTATGCATTCACTACTCACAACAGCCCTATGAAGGGAGAGTTATTATCCCCATTTTACAGATGAAAAAATCAAGGCACAGAGACCTTAAGAAACTTTCCTAAGGTTGACAAGGCGGTGAGTGGTGGAATAGGTGGATTTAACACCAGCCGCACTGCTACAGATGGAAGGGGAGAGCAGAGACTCTCAGCCCCAGCTGCACCTGGAGTTACCTGGGGGAATATCTATGAAGCCCAGACCAAACAAAACAGAAGCCTTGTGGGTGGGCCCCAGGCCTGTGAATGTTCCCCGATTATTGCAACGTGCAGCCAAGGTTGACAGTGAGCAGGCTTGAACAGGGGTTGGCAAACTGTGGCCCTTGGGCCAAATCTGCCCCACTGCCTGTTTTTGTGCAGTTAGCAAGCTAAAGAGCAGTTTTTGCACTTTTAAATGGTTTTAGAAAATTAAACTAGTAGGCCGGGCGCGGTGGCTCACGCCTGTAATCCCAGCACTTTGGGAGGCCGAGGCGGGCGGATCACGAGGTCAGGAGATCGAGACCATCCTGGCTAACACGGTGAAACCCCGTCTCTACTAAAAATACAAAAATTAGCCGGGCGTGGTGGCGGGCGCCTGTAGTCCCAGCTACTCGGAGAGGCTGAGGCAGGAGAATGGCGGGAACCCGGGAGGCGGAGCTTGCAGTGAGCCGAGATTGCGCCACCGCACTCCAGCCTGGGTGACAGAGCAAGACTCCGTCTCAAAAAAAAAAAAAAAAGAAAATTAAACTAGTAATATTTTGTGGCCAGGTGCGGTGGCTAACACCTGTAACCCCAGCATTTTGGGAGGCTGAGGCGGGAGGATCACCTGAGGTCAGAAGTTCGAGACCAGCCTGGCCAACATGGTAAAACCTTATCTCTACTAAAAATACAAAAATTAACCAGGTGTGGTGGCGCATGCCTGTAATCATAGCTACTTGGGAGGCTGAGGCAGGAGAACTGCTTGAACCCAGGACGCAGAGGTTGCAGTGAGCCGAGACTGAGCCACTGCATTCCAGCCTGGGCAGCAGAGCAAAACTCCATCTCCAAAAAAAAAAAAAGAGAGAGAATAATATTTTGTGACATGTGAAAAGTATATGGAATTCACATGCGTGTCCATAAATAGTTTTCCTGGAGCATAGCCATGAATTCATTTACACACTGTCTGTGGCTGCTTCGAGCTATGGCAGAGCTGAGTAGCTGGTGGAGATCGGATGGCTTGCAAAGCCTAAAATATTTATTTGGCCCCTCACAGTAAAAGTTTGCTAAACCCTGGATTAGAGGAAATTGGCTTCTGTATGAGCAAAATAAATTTAAGATAGACCTAAGGAAGAACTTCCTGGCAGAAAGGTTGGTTAGACACTTGAGAGGGCTTTGGGATTCCCAGCTCTGGAGTTAAGAGGTTCCATCCACCCATCCCTCTTTGGAAATGTCAAATAGAGATAGCTAGGGCAAAGAGATGGGCCTTGAATTTCCAACCATGGAACTACCCTGGCAACCAGTGGCAGTTCTATGGGCCTTTTAGCTTTGTCCTGACCCTCTGTGTTCTCCATGGCTGATGTCCTAGGACCATCTAACAGCTGTCCCCCAGCCATAGTAATGCTAGGCTTTCTTCCTGCGGTACTCCTTAGGGTTCTAGCCCCATAGAGCCAGCACAGTCCCAAGTCACCACTTAATGTGAGGCACACAGAGCATGTGGGTTGTCTGGTCTCAAGTACGAAGCTGCTGGCAGATCTGCCGTTTTAAATTTTTAAGTGTTTTATATTTTTGGAGTCTCACTCTGTCACCCAGGCTGGAGTGCAATGGCGTGATCTCAGCTCACCGTAACTTCCGCCTCCTGGGTTCCAGTAATTCTCCTGCCTGAGCCTCCTGAGTAGCTGGGATTACAGGCACCTGCCACCATGCCTGGCTAATTTTTGTATTTTTAGTAGAGATGGGGTTTCACCATGTTGGTCAGGCTGGTCTCGAACTCCTTACTTCAAGTGATCTGCCTACCTTGGCCTCCCAGAGTGCTGGGATGTCAGGCATGAGCCCTCGTGCCCAGCCTTAATTTTTGTATTTTTGGTAGAGACAGGGTTTTGCCATGTTGGCCAGGTTGGTCTCGAGCTCCTGACCTGAAGTGGCCCGCCCACCTCGGCCTCCCAAAGTGCTGGGATTACAGGCATGAGCCATTGCGTCTAGCCATATCTGCCTTTCAGCTAGCCTGCTTTGATCTCCCAGTTCCCCTGCCCCCCCACTCCCTCCCCACAAGGTTCCCATGCCCATCAAACTTGGATAGGGAGAGAACAAGCATATTTAGTTTCTTCTAGATCTGCCTGCTTTCCTTGGTGCCTGACCCCTGACCCCGACTGATTTTTCCAATGCAGTAAACATCTCTGGCATCTTATGGGCGTGATCCAGGCCAGTGAGGAATTTGGCCAGGAAAGTCTTTTGTCATTCGCAACCTGGTTCGCCCTGGAACAGAGGGTTGGCCAGGAGTGAGATGCCAAGTGGGGGGATTTAAATAGTTCTCCTGAAGTGACCCCTGAAGCCAGCTCTGCTGGGACAGATGTTCTGGGTGGGCATTGTGAGTTGGCCTGTTAGGGGCAGTTAGCTTCAGATAGCACCTCAATTTCAGGCGAGCCTCAACTTCCCAGTGGGCTCTGCTGCAAAAATGTGGGGTGGGGTCCAGGGATGGTTTTGTGGTCCTGGAAATCACTAAACAGTATGCAAAGTGGGTAAACATGGGCAATATGTGTGGGGTTTTTTTGGATTCCATGCTTGCATCAGAACCCCTGGGGTGGAAGCTCTCCAGAAAACTGTAAAGTGCCTGTCCAGGACTGGGTGAGCAGGACCACAGGGACATAAAGGCCAACATGATTCTTTTCCCCAAACACTTCTTATCCCAGGATATCAGCTACCAGACCACAGGGATCAACCTGCCCAACTTATTCCTGCAAGCAAGTATGTGCTTAAGTTGTATTTTGTTTTGTTTTTAAATATAATACACCTTTGTCCAGGGAAGGCGGAGAACAGTCAAGTTATTGCAGCCACAGAGGAAGGGAATACCAGGGTGCGAGCCTCTCTTGCCAAAAGCCTTGGGGAATCTGGAAGAAATTCTTGGCTGTGGAGCAGCAAGAATGTGAGCCTTGGAGCTGGACAGCCTTGGCCCAGGTTCATGTCCTTGCTCTGCCATGTACTTCCCAGGACTTCTCAGTGGGTCCCTGGGCCAGCAGCCTCGTGTTCCCTGGGAGCTTGTTAGAGCACAGAGCCCACTGAGTCAGATGTGCTTTTTTCTTTTTTTTTTTTTTCTGAGATGGAGTTTCACTCTTGTCCCCCAGGCTGGAGTGCAGTGGCATGATCTCTGCTCACTGTAACCTCTGACTCCCAAGTTCAAGCGATTCTGGTGCCTCAGCCTCTGAGTAGCTGGGATTACAGGTGTGTACCACCACGCCTGGCCTAATTTTTGTATTTTTAATAGAGACGGGGTTTCCCCACGTTGGCCAGGCTGGTCTCGAACTCCTGACCTCAGGTGAGCCACCCGCCTTGGCCTCCCAAAATGTTGGGATTACAAGCGTGAGCCGCTGAGCCCGACCAGATGCACATTTTTAACTGGACCTCCAGGTGACTCTTAGCATGTTCAGGTTTGAGGAGCATTGACCTGGGACCCTGGGCAAGTCAAGTCAAATAACTCCAGTGTGCCACACGGTCCTCAACCTTTCGCATGGTGATAATGCCTATTTGAAAAGGTCGTTGTGATAATTCAATGAGATAATGTATTCCAGCACTTAGCACAGTGCCTGGTACATAGGAGATGTTCCATATTCATCTCCTGCTGGTGGACCTTCTTTCGGGAAGTTTAAATTTCTTTTCCACTCTCAAAAACGCCTCTTGGTTTTGAACTTGAAGCTGTTGCAGTGCTGGAGTCGGACAGTAGAGGGCACTCTCGGCATTGCCATCGCGGAGAGCAAGACACGCGGGATGGAAGCTGCGTGGGTCCGGACTTCGGGTGTGCAGGTGCTGCGGGCCGGCTCCTGGGCACCCACCCAGCTCATTCGCCGAGCGGCTCTCCTCCTGGGGTTGAGTGTCCTGGGCCTGAGTCTGCAGCCTCAGCCATCTGTTCCCCGACTTGATTTCCCACTTCTAGTTATAAACAAATCGCCCGGCTTGTGCAAACCTCCCGGGCTCAGTCCCCAGTCCCGCCGGGGACACTAGACGTTGATGAAGGATCCCTGGTCGCCGTTGGCCGTCTCGGGCTCCACACAGCGCCCTTTCCTCCGTGTAACCCTGCGGTTCCGGTGGAATTTGGCATAGCAGCGCAGCCCTGGGCGAGTGGAGGCAAGGGGGTCAGAGGTGCGAAGGCCCGTGCCCTCCCCTTCCTTCCCCTGCACACTCGGGGTCAGCCAGCTCTCTCCTGCCTTCTTTATTCTGCCCTGCAACCCAGCCTCCTCACGGCAGCCCCAATGAGCTTAAAACACACGAATCCGGGAGAGGGGAGGAATGAACACAGAAGGAGCACTGAGAAGACTCAGGGCGGTGAAAATATTCTGTGTGACACGTAATGGTGGGACAGGGCATGTATTTGTCAAAATCCACAGAATGCACCGCAGAGTGAAGTATAACTTACACTATGACTTCAATTCGTAATAATAATACATCACTATTGGTTCGTCAAGCAACAAATGTACCACGGGAGGCCGGGCACGGTGGCTCAGGCCTATAATCCCAGCGCTTTGGAAGGCCAAGGTGGGTGGATCACTTGAGGTCAGGAGTTCAAGACCAGCCTGGCCAACGTGGTGAAACCCCGTCTCTACTTAAAAAAAAATACAAAAACTACCCGGGCGTGGTGGTGGGTGACCGTAATCCCCACTACTTGGGAGGCTGAGGCAGGAGAATCACGTGAACCCCGGAGGCGGAGCTTGCAGTGAGCCAAGATCATGCCACTGCACTCCAGCTGGGGCGACAGAGCCAGATTCCCTCTCAGAAAACAAACAAACAAATCTACCACATGATTGCAAGATGTTATTAATAGGAGAAACTGCATGCAGGGGCAAAGGAGGTATATGAGAAACACATTCTGTGCAATTTTTCTAGAAAACTGCTCTAAAAATAAAGTCCACAGGGTACGGTGGCTCACACCCGTAATCCCAGCACTTTGGGAGGCTGAAGTGGGAGGATCGCTTGAGCCCAGTAGTTCCAGACCAGCCTAAGCAACATAGGGAGACCCTATCTCTACAAAAAATGTAAAAATTAGCCAGGCATTGTGGCATACACCTGTAGTCCCAACTACAGGAGGGGCTAACATGGGAGGATCCCTTGAGCCCAGGAGTTCCAGGCTGCAGTGAGCCTTGATTGCGCCACTGTACTTCAGCCTGGGTAACAGAGTGAGACTCTGCCTCAAAAAAATTAAAAAATAAAATACACAGATAGATTCAATTAAAAAGTCTATAATCTTGAAAATTAGAAAGGAAAAAGGTTATTAATTTTTTTAAGTGGCTCAAATTCTGCCTTTCCCTGTGAAACACCCTATGGCTCTCCATTGCTTTTTTTGTTTTTTTTTTTGAAATGGAGTTTTGCTCTTGTTGCCCAGGCTGGAGTGCAGTGGCACGATCTTGGCTCATGCAACCTCCGCCTCCTGGGTTCAAGTGATTCTCCTGCCTCAGCCTCCCGAGTAGCTGGGATTACAGGCACGCGCCACCACACCCAGCTAATTTGTTTTTTTTTTTTTTTTTTTTAGCAGAGATGGTGTTTCACCATGTTGGCCAGGCTGGTCTTGAACTCCTGGCCTCAAGTGATCTGCTCATCTCGGCCTCCCAAAGTGACGGGATCACAGGCATGAGCCGCTGCACCGGGCCTCCATTTCTTTTTCTTTTCTTTTTTTTTTTTTTTTTTTGAGACAGGTTCTTGCTCTGTCACCTGGACTGGAGTGCAGTGGCAAGATCTCGACTCACTGCAATCTCTGCCTCCTGGGCTCAAGTGATCCTCCCCGCTTCAGCCTCCCAAGTAGCTGGTACTATGGGTGTGCACCACCACACCCGGCTAATTTTTTTTTTTTTTTTTGTATTTTTGGTAGAGACAGTGTCTCTCTACCTTGCCAAGGCTGGCCTCCAACTCCTGGGCTCAAGGATCCACCTGCCTTGACCTCCCAAAATGCTGGGATTACAGGCATGAACCACCCCGCCTGGCCTCCAATGCCCACTTCTGTCTACCCTTTCTAAAACAACTGTAGGACTCATTATCATATTATTATCTTTATAGCCCTTATTACTTACTTTTTTTTTTTTCTTTTTGAGACAGAGTCTCACTCAGTCACCCAGGCTGGAGTGCAATGGCACGATCTCGGCTCACTGCAATCTCCGCCTCCCGGGTTCAAGTGACTCTCATGCCTCAGCCTCCCAAGTAGCTGGAATTACAGGCAAGTACCACCATGCCCATCTAATTTTTGTATTTTTAGTAGAGACAGGGTTTCACCATGTAGGCCAGGCTGGTCTCACTCCTGACCTCAAGTGATCCTCCTGCCTCGGCCTCCCAAAGTGCTAGGATTACAGGCATGAGCCACCATGCTCGGCCATAGCCCTTATTATTTTCTAGACATACTGTCTATGTATTTGATTGTTGTCTGCTCACATCACTAGAATGTAATTCACGGGCACAGAACTTGCTGGTTCTTTTCACTACTGAACCCCCCAGTGTCCAGAGCAATGTCTGATACACAGTAGGCGCTCCCTAAATATTTAACTGATTAGATGAGTGGATAATCAGAAGTACATAGCTTTATTGCTGAGGCGGGAGGATCCCTTGAGCCCAGTAGTTAAAGCTACAGTGAGCCGGGATTGCGCCACTGCACTCCAGCCTGGGTGACAGAGCGAAACCCTGTCTCGAAAAAATAATTAAATTAAATTTAAAAGTCTACAATTTTAAAGATTGGGAAGAAAAAGATTTATTATTATCATTTTTAAGACAGGGTCTCGCTCCATCATCCAGGCTGGAGTGCAGTGGCACGATCACAGTAGATAATCTGTGAGGCTAATGTGAGGAAAACAGGGCATGTATCTCAGGTTCATAGAGGGGCTGAGTCCCAATTCCCCCATCCAGGAGATGTGAATGCTGATTTGATATTGGATGGAACTGATTAATTATCGTTCATGTTTGGCATTTTGTTTTTATTTATTTCTTTATTTATTTTATTTTATTTATTTATTTTTTTTGAGACAGAGTCTCGCTCTGTCGCCCAGGCTGGAGTGCAGTGGCGCAATCTCGGCTCACTGCAAGCTCCGCCTCCCGGGTTCATGCCATTCTCCTGCCTCAGCCTCTCCGAGTAGCTGGGACTACAGGCACCCGCCACCACGCCCGGCTAATCTTTTTTGTATTTTTAGTAGAGACGGGGTTTCACCGTGGTCTCGATCTCCTGACCTCATGATCCGTCCCCCTCGGCCTCCCAAAGTTCTGGGATTACAAGCGTGAGCCACCGCACCTGGCCTGGCATTTTGTTTTTAAAAGAGTACTTGTCTTTCAGAGGTACACACTAAAATATCCACAGATGAAATACCTGTACGCTCCCAGGAGTTGCTTAGAAATCACGTCAGAATAAGGAAAGCGTGTGAGAGATGACAGACACAGAGTGGCCGTGAGTTGGTATTTACTGAAGCAGAGTGATGAGAAATGGGCGCTCATTAGACTATTCTAACTACTTTAGTATATATTTGAAACTTTGAAGAATACAAAATTGAAACTGGCTGGGTGTGGTGGCTCATGCCTGTAATCCCAGAACTTTGGGAGGCCAAGGTGGATCGCTTGAGGTCGGGAGTTTGAGACCAGCCTAGGGAACATGGCAAAACTCTGCCTCTACCAGAAATACAAAAGTTAGCTGGGCTGGTGGCATGCACCTGTAGTCAGAGCTACCTGCGGGGCTGGGATGGGAAGATCACCTAAGCCTGGGAAGCAGAGGTTGCAGTGAGCCAAAATTGCACCGCTGCACTCCAGCCTGGGTGACAGAGTAAAACCCTGTCTCAAAACAAAACAAGAACCTGAAACTATTCCCCCCACTTTCCTGGCTGTGTAAGTTTGGGCATCATTAAGCTTTCTGTGCCCCAGTTTGCTTATTCATACAGTGGGGATCATAGCCCCTTTCTAGGGGTGGTCATGGGGATTTCAGTAGAAAAGTGCTCAGCACAGAGCCCAGCACACCTAGGCAAGGTGGGGGCACGGAGGAGTTAAAGAGGCAGCTGGTCCAGTGCATCCTTCCCTGGGACATGCTGGGAAACCCACCCCCACCCCATTATCACACTTCAATGCCTCCGCTGGGATAGAATTCTGGTGTGAAAGCGGCAGCCTTCTGAGGCTGGATCTAATTTAAAGAGATGTGATCCTGTCTCCTCCCTTCTACCTCCTCCAGATAGTGGGAGATTGCGCCAGCTTGTATTTCAAAAGTTGAGAAAAGCAAATCTGAGAAATGATGCCAAGAATCAGGACTAAATGAGTTCACAGATTGGGAAGGCACTGATAAAGCTGTTCTTGCTCACGTCTGTGGCTCCCGAGGGATTCTCCCACCTACTCCCCCGCCGCAGGCCCTGATCCACCCTCTGCCGGGAAAGCTTGTCCCCCACTCAGTGCAGAACCAGCTTCAAGAAAGGGAGGCTTTGTGGTTCTCAGAGCATGGGGAGCCCCCCGCAAAGGAGTCTGGACCCACCTTCCACACACATGCAGTCATCGAAGCATTTGTTGTTGAGGCCTCGGTTGTGGGGTGTGCAGAGATGCTCCCGCAGGTCGCAGCAAGTCCCTGCCAACACAGAGAGCACACGCAGTCAACCAAGCTGAGCCACCCCTCCCTGCAGCCCTGCACTCGGTCCCACTGGACAAGAGATCCATCATCTCTGTGGCAGGCCGTGCCCTGGCGGGGTGGGCCATCTGGTGTGCAAGGCTCCTGGGTGGAACCACAGAGGGATGTCAGGGCCGAGGCCCCCAAGGGTCGGCGGCAGAGACCCCAGCTGCCTCAGATAGCAACTGATTGATCATGGGAAGAGCGAAGGGTGTGTGAGGTCTCCTCCTAGACAGAGCCAGTAGAACAGCTGGGGGCTGCCAGGTGTGGAGTCAGCTCAGAGCTGGGAGGGGCCTCAGGATCCCCAACACTGATGTCCTCTTTTGACAGATGGGGAAACTGAAGCCCTGGGCACCTGCCATGGAGCCGACTCCCAGAGCGACTGTCCAGTCGGCCCAAACGCGGGCCTTTTCTTTGCGCCCAGGGTGAAAACAATGGTTTGGGAATGAAGCAGCCTGTCAGGGAGCTGGCGGTTTGCCTTATACAATGCTAATTGCTGGTTTGGTTGCTTTTTTTGTAGAATATTCTGGTCACTGATCTAACCATCGTGGTGCTGTGGAGGTGTGCCACTTGGATCTCTCCTGGGGAAAGCGCTTGCTGGCGGCCTCCAGCTGGTACAGCTTCAGGGCCACCTTGGCCCATGGCAGGCTGTTCCCAGCAGCCCCTGCCAATGACAGGCATGGGGGTTCTGGGGCCCAGCCATTTCTGCTCAGCGTGGGCCTCGTCTAACAGGCCACCTCTGCACCGGAGCGCCCATCTGGTGCATGATGTCCGAAGCTTCCTCCATGCAATCCGGCTTCCTCCCCCTTTCATCATTCACAAGTGTTTCCCACCCCTAGCCCACCCCAGAATAAATCTGTTGCACTTTTTGTTTTGTTTTGTTGAGACAGGGTCTTGCTCTGTCACCCAAGCTGGAGTACAGTGGTGCGATCATATCTCCTCGCTGCAGCCTTGACCCCCGAGGCTCAAGTGATCCTCCTGCCTTAGCCTCCTGAATAGCTGGAACCACGGGCACACACCACCAAGCCTGGCTGGTTAATTTTTTATTTTTGTATTTTTTTTTTATTTTGAGACAGAGTCTCACTCTGTCAGAGTGCAGTGGTGAGATTTCGGGTCACTGCAACCTCCGCCTCCCAGGTTCAAGCAATTCTTTGCCTCAGCCTCCTGAGTAGCCGGGATTACAGGCAGCTGCCACCACGCCCGGCTAATTTTTGTATTTTTAGTAGAGACAGGGTTTCACTTTCTTGGCCAGGCTGATCTTGAACTCCTAACCTTGTGATCCATCCGCCTCGGCCTCCCAAAGGGCTGGGATTACAGGCGTGAGCCACTGCACCCAGCCAAGCCTGGTTATTTTTTTAAATTATTACTATTTTTGGAGATGGGGTCTTCCCGTGTTGCCCAGGCTGGTCCTGAACTCCTGGGCTCACGGGATCCTCTCGCCTCCGCCTCCCGTAGTGCTGGGATTACAGGCGTGAGCCACTGGGCCTGGCCTCACACTTCTAACTTACCTCAGTATCTGCTTCCTGGAAGGCCCAACAGACCCCCAAGGGCCCCCAGGGTTTAGGACATTAGTTACAATATCCGGCTTCTTGTTTTTAGACTGTCTCCATGGGGACGGCTGCTGAACAGTGAGGATGTCACCAAAAGCATTCCAGAATGCCCGGCAGTATTTGATGGGACAAGGACAGCATTAAGCCCTGCCTAGTGTCAGAAGGAAGAGGGCAAGAGAGGATCATCCCGATTCAAGGCAGCTTGGGGCTGTGGTGAAGAGGCTTTGCAGCCAGGCCAGGTTGGAGCCACTTCTTAACTGTGTGACCTTGGGCAAGACAGCCTCTCTGGGGCTCAATCACCTGGCTTGAAAACTGTGCTGTTGTGAGTAACATATTTTAATGTATATATATTTTTTGAGATGGAGTTTCCCTCTTGTCACCCAGGCTGGAGTGCAGTGGCGTGATCCCAGCTCACTGCAACCTCTGCCTCGCAGGTTCAAGCGATTGATTCTCCTGCCTCATCCTCCCAAGTAGCTGGGATTACAGGCATGTGCCACCATGCCTGGATAATTTTTATATTTTTAGTAGCGATGGGGTTTCTCCATGTTGGCCAGGATGGTCTCAAACTCCTGACCTCAGGTGGTCCACCTGCCTCCGCCTCCCGTAGTGCTGGGATTACAGGTGTGAGCCACCGTGCCTGGCCGTGAATAATGTATTAAATGAATGGATGTTTGACAGCAACTCTCAGGAAAGTGGCAGCTGTTATTATTTATCATCCATGAAGGGTCAAGGATTCTCATGTCCTGCACACGTGGGAACCCCCACTCCCACCCAGGTTCCCTCCCAGCACCCAGCCTGGCGCCTTGAATGTGGGTGCTGGCTGGTACCTGGCAGGCAGTCTTGGTGATGGTCGCATGGTTCCCCTTCGGCTGGTGATGTTTCGTTACCATCACTGGAGAGTTTACCGCGGTGTTTCTCTGGGGATAAGAAGATCTGTCGTCAGAAGCTGGGGCCCAGCAGAGCAGAGGTTAAGCACAGGGACTCAGGCGTTGGAGTGCCCATACCACCACCCTACAGCGTGGCTTGGACAAGGCACTGTACCCCTCTGTCTCTGCCTCAGTTTTCTCTTCTCCAAAATGGGATCAACAGTACTACGGACCTCACAGGTATTTTCCCTCAGGGTCACATGAGTGGAAACATGGAAGCGTGTGGCACGTGATAAGCATTTGACAGCATTCTCCATTCCAAGTGGTGTTTCCGGGTTAGGCTCCATGCTCCGCCTCTCCCCACATCCCACCTTTGGACATCTGAAGATCAGACAGGGCTCACTGGGGCCCCCACGTCAACAGATGGTGCAGGAGGGCAGGGCGCCCAGGCATGGAAGGTGGTGGGGTAGGTGGGCATACCTTTCTTCTTTGCAGAGGGCCAACCATCAGGTTTTAAGTCTTCATAATCGGTCCAGTCAAACAAGGCCATGTCCAGGGTGGGCATCACCTCCCCATCAGACCTGGGCTGTGCCTGCTGGAGACAGTGGAGAAGGGGGATGTTGGAACCTTCAAATCCATGGAAGCAGGAGTGTGGAGTCCCAAGGCCAGAGGGAAAAAAAGAGGCTTCTCAGAGGCCACCTCATCCTCTGCTGGGCAGCCTGGAGTCTCAGCCTGAGGACATAAAGATGGCTGCCGGAGGCTCCTGTTCCAGTGGCCACTAGGTAATTTCCTTCCTGTGCAGCCATTACTCAAGAAGGACCATGCAGACACACACAGGTGAGTTACCCACCAGGCCCTCTGAGGAGGGGCAGAGACCACCCGCAGGCTGGGAAGGCAATCTTGCTCGCCCGGGGTCTTTAAGCCCACGAGGAGGGAGTTGGAAGTAGCCTAGCCACTCAGTGGACTTTCCCATCCCTTCCTCTCTCTGCAGAGGTTACCAGCTCTCCACGGCACCACTGAGGCCACACCAGAACTCAGTCCCACTCACAGCCCGGGCCAGTGGCCCCAGGAATGCAGAGGGCTAGAGGTCCTCAGCAATAGCTGGATCTACGCACGGGCCTGTGCACGCACTAGGGCATGGGCAGGAACTGCACCTTCTAGGCTGGGCTGCAGGGGACCTTGGATGATGAGACGGATAACCATGTATTCCTGGGAAACGGTCCGCAGCTTTCATCACAATCTCAAGGGGGTGCAAGACCCCAAAAAAGGATAAGAAAGATCTGCTGCTAAAAAAGCTTTATTTCTTTAGTATTTTTGTGGAGATGGGGGTTCACCATGTTGGCCAGGCTGGTCTCGAACTCCTGACCTCAAGTGATCCACCCGCCTCAGTCTCCCAAAGTGCTGGGATTACAGGCGTGAGCCACCCACTGCACCTGGCCTATTTCTTTTTTATACATATATATTATTGATCCTTTTAAATAATTTTAGTTTGAAAACCTTTTTTTTTTTTGAGATGGAGTCTCGCTCTGTCGCCCAGGCTGGAGTGCAGTGGTGTGATCGTGGATCGTGGCTCACTGCAAGCTCTGCCTCCCGGGTTCAAGCAATTCTCTGCCTCAGCCTCCCAAGTAGCTGGAACTACAGGTGCCTGCCACTATGCCCAGCTAATTTTTTATATTTTTTTTAATTTTTAGTAGGGATGGGGTTTCACCGTGTTAGCCAGGATGGTCTCGATCTCCTGACCTCGTGATCTGCCCGCCTTGGCCTCCCAAAGTGCTGGGATTACAGGCATGAGCCACCGTGCCTGGCCTGAAAACCTTTAAAAACCACAGAAGAGGTGCAAGAGTGATGCGGTCAGCTCCTATATACCCCTCTTCTAGAATCACCAGTGGGTAGTGTTTTTGCCACATTTGCTCGCTTACTTTCTCTCCACATTTTTTTCCTTGAGACAGGGTCTCACTCTGTCTCCCAGGCTGGAGTGCAGTGGTGCAATCATGGCTCACTGCAGCCCTGACCTCCTGGGTTCAAGGGATCCTCCCACCTCAGCCTCCTGAGTAGCTGGGACCACAGGCATATGACCTCATGTCTGTCTAATTTTTAAAAAAAGTTTTGTAGACACAGGGTCTCACTATGTTGCCCAGGATAATCTCAAACTCCTGGGCTCAAGTGACCCTTGTACCTTGGCCTTCTAAAGTGTTGGAATGACAGGCGTGAGCCAATGCCCACCCCACATATCTTTTATTTATTTTTTTTTTGAGACAAAGTCTCACATTGTCGCCCGGGCTGGTGTGCAGTGGGGCAATCTTGGCTCGCTACAGCCTCCGCCTCCCAGGTTCAAGCGATTTTCCTGCCTCAGCCTCTCGAGTATCTGGGACTACAGGCGTGCGCCAGCACGCTCAGCTAATTTTTGTATTTTTAGTAGAGATGGGGTTTCACTATGTTGGCCAGGCTGGTCTCGAACTCCTGACCTCGTGATCTGCCCACCTCCGCCTCCCTAAGTGCTGGGATTACAGGCGTGAGCCACTGCGCCCAGCCCACATATCTTTTTTAAAGATCTGATGCAGATGGGTCCAAGTATTAGCTAATGCTTATTAATTCTGGGTCTTGACGACATAGTTTTAAAAATCACCATTATTATCCTTCATGCTCCTCTGTACACAGAAAGCTCCTCCCCAGGCCTTGCTGCTCTCCATGCAGACACCAGCGTGCTGAGCTGCCGCTTGCCTCCTTGGCTGTGCCCAGAGTGGGCCCCTGGGAGCACCCTGCCCTGGACAGTGGCAGCCCCTTGTCAGGATGGAGCACCCACCAGGGCTGGAGCTAGACTGGATGGGCAGCAGGAGCTCTGGTTTCAATCTAAGCTCTGTGGTCTCCTGCCCCCGTGCCTCAGTCTCCCTACATGTATTAAGAGGGCTTTCCATGACATGGGCTCAAGGACCCTTCCAGATCCGAGGCTGTTTGGGGACCCCTTACCTGGGGCCGCAGGGAGGTGACAGGCAGGATCAGGGACTCTTCTGTGGCAGGTGCTGCCTCAAAGGTGGTGAGGAAGAACATGGTGGGGGCCAGGCTGGTGGAGGATTCCTCCATGGCTGCATCCAGCACCTGGGCTTCGGAAAGCTCCGCCTTCTTCATCAGGGAGCTGGGACCTCGGACCAAGGCTCGGCCTGAGACACAGAGTGGGGAGCACAGGGGCTATATCTGCTTGCCACCCACATTTTATGCTGCAGGAGGCAGCAGGGACCGTGTGACAAGCCCTTGGTTCAGCCCCTATTCCTGCTTCCTACCCTTCTTGGGAGGTAGTGGGAGGGGAACTCGGAGGAAAATGCCTTGGAAGAACTTGCCTTGTCACTGGGGAGACAGTCCAAGGATTCTACCTGTAAAGCAACATTCCAGCAAGTCCAAGTCCAGGTTGGCTGGGCGCAGCCAGATATGTAAGTGTAACAAATAGGAACTAGTAGGATTAACCATGGAAGGCTTCCTGGAGGAGGTGAAGTTTGAGTAGGGAGAAATGTCATGAGGCTGAGAATCATTGCAGTGGCCTTTGAGGAAGCTGGGAGGTGGGAATCACTGCTTATCACACACAAATGAGTGCATCCTGTGTGGTGACAATTAGTCCTCACCCCATTAATGGGGCACCTACTGTGTGCTGGGTCCCAGATGAGATGCGTCACAAGCATTATTTCATCTAACTACTGCAAGAACTCTGGGAAGTGGGTGCTCCTTCAGTCTCATCTACAGGGAAGGAAACTGAAGCACAGAGAGGTTAGGTGACTCGCCCAAGGATGCACAGCTCATGAGTAGCAGGGCCTGGATTCAGCTCCGGCAGGGCTGGAGTGCAGGGGCTCAATCTTGGCTCACTGCAACCTCTGCCTCCAGGGTTCAAGTGATTCTCCCACCTCAGCCTCCTGAGTAACTGGGATTACAGGCATGCACCACCACACTTGGCTAATTTTTGTATTTTTGGTAGAGATGGGGTTTCTCCATGTTGCCCAGGTTGGTCTCGAACTCCTGATCTCAAGTGATCTGACTGCCTAGCCTTCCAAAGTGCTGGGATTACAGGTGTGAGCCACCACACCCAGCCTGGCCTGAGGTTTCACAGCCAGTCATTAGCAGAGCAGGGCCTAGCCCGCAAACCTTCTCCGTTCCCCACCTCCTCCTCACCATATCAACTCTCCCAGGAGGCCTGGCTGCAGCCCTGGAGCTGGGGGAGCGGGAGCCCAGCAGGACGGGTCCACACCCCATGCGTGCCCTCTAGCTGTCCTCAAAGGTGCCAGCATCCTCCCCTGAAAGCTGACACAGGTGACCCCGGGAGTGGGAGGCTGAAAGTCAAAGCCGGGGGACCCTGACTGGCCTCTGCCCACGTAGGGGGTTCTCAGGCCTCTCAGGGAAGCCAGCCTCAGCTGTTTGCACGAGAAGGGGCGTTGAGGCTCCATTGCCTTCCTGCCAAAGAACCCCGCTGTCACCACTGCGTTTGTGGCACTCGGCATGTCCCTAGAGGCAGTTGGGTCACATGGAGAGCTTAGAAGCCAAGTTCCCTGGCTTAGGGCCAGGCAGGGCTGGGAGGAGCCACCTGACTGGAGCTGAGGGGACATGTCTGCACCGAGACTGAATGGGCACGGGGAGAGGGAAGCCTGGGACAGCAGGGGGCTAGCTAGCTCCCAGGGGATGTGGGGGAAACATTAAGGAAGGTGTGAAGGGCTAGGGGAACACGGAGGCAAACAGGGCAGAGGCAGGAGCGGTAGGCAAGCGATGCCTCTCCTGGAGTCACCTGTGTCCAGGTTGGTGGACACTGATTTGGCCTCAGCAGGGGGCTGAGATTAACCAGAACAATGACTGCTCGTGGCCCTGCCAGCTGAGCTCCAAGCGCCCCACTAACCAAGTCTCTGCAACGACACTGAGGGTAGATGGGATGGGACCAGTCTCCTTGCTTTACAGAGGGGAAAACCGAGGCACAGAAAGAGAACTTGCCCAGGGCCACACCCGAGTGGTGGAGGCAGGACCCGATCTCAGGCAGACCTGGCTTCGGAGTCTAGGCTCTTAGCCCCTACCCGATGCATCAGAGTCGAGTAAGAAATGTGCTTGGAGGGCCCTGTACTGTTCCATTTCTACTCAGAACTTAAAGTAGGAGAAATTTAGGTCGGATACAAGATAGAACTTCCTGATTCAGGAGGATGATCTGTTGATAAGACAGATTATTATTATTATTTTTGAGACAGAGTCTCGCTCTGTCGCCCAGGCTGGAGTGCGGTGGCGCGATCTCAGCTCACTGCAAGCTCCACCTCCTGGGTTCACGCCATTCTCCCGCCTCAGCCTCCCAAGTAGCTGGAACTACAGGCGCCCACCACCGCGCTCGGCTAATTTTTTGTATTTTTAGTAGAGACGGGGTTTCACTGTGGTCTCAATCTCCTGATCTCGTGATCTGCCCGCCTCGGCCTCCCAAAGTGCTGGGATTACAAGCGTGAGCCACCGTACCCGGCCGCGATAAGACAGATTCTATTGCAACACATCCCTCTCCTCTTCCCATGCCCCAACCCCAGGCCTCTCCCAGCCTCCTCCCCTTACCAGGTCCCTCTGGCTTCAGTGAGACCTCTCCTCTCCTCTGGACCTCATGCCCCTGACCCTTCCCTGCATCCTCTCCTGCTCCCCTCAGTCCATGGCAGGAATCACCCCCATCCCCACCCCTCGCAGCCCTCCAGCTACCTCGGTGCAGCCTCAACCTGTCCCTGCGTCTCTTGTGCTCCCTGCTGCGTTTCCTGGTCCTCTCCCAACCTGAAGGTCGGTTCTCCTTCTCGGGGTAGGGCAATGCCAGCCCCAGGAGCAGGTCCTTGTCCTGAAGCAGGCCTGCAGGACTCTGCTCAGGCAGCAGCCCTTCAGCCTCTGGCAGCCTGGAGGCCTGCCTGGTGGCGGTGACCACAGCCCCATCCTGGGCCTGGCTGGGCAGGCCTGGGCCCCATTCCTTCTTGCCCAGGCCCCGCCGGCGGTGGTGGCTGGCCTGAGGCGTCCACAGCGCTGGGCCTGGGAGGTCGATGTGATTCTCAGGGAGGTTCCGGGCAGGGGTCCCAGGTGCAAGGGCACCTGCTAGGCTCAGCTCCAGGGGCAGCAGGAGGACGAGGAACAGCATGGGGGCGGTGTGGATGGCAGGCCCAGCCATTGGCTCCTCCCTGCAAGAAAAGCAACGCCATGAATGCACAGCCCCAGGCCTCTCTCTGCTGCCTCTCACTCAAATGATTAAAGCCCAGTTTTTCTCAACAGCCATAGAGGGGGATTTTGCTCCCGGTGACATTTGGCAATGCCTGAAGACATATTTTAGTTGTCAAAACTGGGGAGTGCTACTGGCAGGTAGAGGTTGGAGCCCGGGGGTGCTGCTAAACGCCCGACAATGCACAGGACAGGCCCCCAAACCAAGAATCATCCGGCCCAGAAAAACAGCAGTGCCGAGGCTGAGAACCCCCAGCTTAAATCATTTCAGCAGCATCCAAGTTCCAGATTAGTCCAGAATTCCTTTCTCTGCACAAACCTCTGCCCCTTACCAAGTCCCCTAGAAGGGAACTGAGTCCCTCAGAGCTCAGAAATATGCCTCTGGCCCCTGAGACTTGACTCAGAGCCTAATTCCATACAAATGGAATAATAGCGTTTGAGCGCACGCTGTAGGCAGGACCCACGTTAAGTGCTTTGTGTGAATTCATGTCACTTCGCCCTTTCAACAGCTCTCTGAAATGGCTCCTGTTATTTTCCCCATTTTTCTGAAGTGGCAATTAAGGCTCAGACAGGTTAAGTCACACCTACTAAGTGGCACTGTGTCATTCCTGTCCCTCACCCCTGAACCCCATGTGGCTGCCCCAGGATGGCCCAGCTCTGCCTTTTTCTTCTCCTCTCACAATGAGCTCTGAGGCTCCAGAATGTTCTGACACTGTCCCTTCCCCTGGCGGAGGGGCTGTGGGAACAGCTTTGCAGACTTGGCTCTGACCCCTGCAGGGTAGACTGAGCCAACCCGCCCTAGCCTCAGGACAGCCCCCTCAGGGGACCCAGTGCCCTCCCTCCACACTGGAGGGAGAAGCTGCAGCTCAGGGGATGGTGGGGGCGTCTGTCCGACTCTGGAAACCTCCTGCTCCCGTGCACCACCCACAGCTGCTCCTCCACACAACCCCCTCCATTGCACCAACCTCACTGTATCCTGGAGCTGGGCACTAGGTTAGCCAGGCTAATTGAATTTTTATGGCCTCCAGAGTATTCCACTAGGCTGGCAAGGGTGCTTACGCCACCATTTCTTTGTGATTTGTGGCCATATAATTGCCCAGGGCTGAGAAAAGGTTGGCGGGCCTGTGATGTTTCCCTGCTTCCCGGCGCCTCTCCCTGCGGCCCCCATGCTGGCTGGCCCACCCCAGTGTCACCTTAGCCGACCCCGAGCGAGGGTGGTAGGGCAGGGAAACTGCTGTGCCCTCGAAGCCCTGACCACCCACTCGGGGAGGGGAGTGGGGAAACACCTTCTCCAGCCTCGCAGGGTCTGCGGTGGATTCACCCAGTTCTGCCTCCATCCCAGCCTGGCATGTCCTGGCCCCCTGGGATCCTGGGCCCTGGCCTCCACTGCCCACTGCTCGGCTCTTCCTAGAACTGTGGGTGGAGACAAGGAGGTGGCCATCACTTTCCATCTTGTCCCCTCTCCCGGGGATCCGGCTGAAGATTCTAGGTGAGCCTTGGTGACGTGCGTGGGACGCTGGGACAGGCTTGTTGTGACAACCCTGTCTCCCGTCACACCTGCATCCATTCCTAAGGCCACAGACCCTGCATCACAGTCCCTGCTACTGTCCTGGTCACCTCACCAGCAACGGAAGGCTCTGTCCCACTGGCCTTGCCTCCAGCCCTTCCCTAACAAGTGCTCTTGAGGCCAGAGCTCAGCAAGTGGGACCTGTGTCCCTGGTTCCTGAGGCGGCCCAGGGGGAGGAGGGGCCCATTTTAAAGGCCTGTCACTCAAGCATTGTTAGGCGCAGAGGGAACCTCAATCCTGCTTCGGGGCCAGTGGATCGGGGCTGCTCTCTGGGCTGGCGTTTAGCCTGACCACTGCCAGACTTCGCCCCCTGCTCTCCTTGTGACTGGAAAGGCCAAGCGCATATGGGATCTCGTCCATGTCTGAGACCCAGCCCTGCCTTTCTGTCCTGCAGGGACATGACAGCCTGGGAGAAGCCCAAAGAGCATCCCAGGGACAGGGAAGCTTTGGGACGTTGGCCAACGAAAGGAATCCCTGCCTCCTCCTTGTCCTGGGGGTTGAGGGGAATGAGGTAGAAAACCCAGACATTGCAGGCAAGAGAGCAGAGGAGGCTTGGCAGAGAGGTGGGCAGCTTCTCAGCTAGCCTGCTGTCCCCGGGGACACACAAGGCTGTCAGTAAACCTCAGAGCCAGCCTCTCAGCCTGGTGACCAGCCTAGGTGCTGGTCTTGGAGGACAGCTCCTCCCCTGCACAGCCAGGAGATGAACTCCCACTCCTGCCCCACTCCAACACCCCCAAGCAGCGTGGTCCCACCCAGACTGCCACCTTCCCAAGCTCCGTTGCCAAGACCCTACTTGGCTGTGAGTCCATTCACGGTACCCATCCTGCTTCAGGGCCAGTGGAACCCCAGTCTGAATGCCATCTTTGTTCCCTCCCACCCTTCAAGCACCACATATCACCCACGCAGCCAGCCTGGGACAGAGGAAGTGGGATTTCAGTGCACAGTGCCAGAGCACCCATGGGGGTGCACCCAAGGGGGCTCCATCCTCTCCCCAGACCCAGCATATACTGGTGGTATGGCTACTCGGGTTGTGACCCTTATCTGCTCAAAACTGTCTATTGCTCCCTATTGCCTTCCCACGTAACCACAGACTCCTTACTTTGGCACTGAAGACCTTGTGTAATGTGGCCCCAACTAAGCTTTGCAGCTCCAACTTCTACTTTCTCCCCTTCACAGGCAACAGAGACTGCTCCCTGGGCCCCAAACACACCCCCGCTTTCTGGCTCTCCATTCTCACTTCACCTGTCCCCTCTGCCTGGAACCTCTCCCCTCCTCCCTCATCTCTCTCCGTCCATGTCCTGCCCATCCTTTGGGACTCAACCCAAATGTCCCTTCCTCCAGGAAGCCTTGTTCAGTTCCCTGACTCCATGTGCTCTCCGCTTGGTGCTCCCACATGCCTTTGTCCTGCTCTTGAAGACCTCGTGTGTCATTTTGTGCTGGGATCGTCAGGTTTTTTAAAGCCCCTGGCTAGACTGGAAGCTCATAAAGGACTCTGCCCAGTCTCCCTTCTGCTCTGCGACACCTCCAGGGCCCTGCACATAATAGGCGCCAGTAGCCATGGATCAGAACAGAAGTGGATTGAGCACAATCCAATTTATGTATCAGGCTGGGCACAGTTGCTCATGCCTGTAATCCCAGCACTTTGGAGGCCGAGGTGGGCGGATCACCTGAGGTCAGGAGTTCGAGGCCAGCCTGGCCAACATGGTGAAACCCCGCCTCTACTAAAAATACAAAAATTAGACGTGCATGATGGCATGCGCCTGTAATCCCAGCTACTCAGGAGGCTGAGGCAGGAGAATTGCTTGAAACCTGGAGGCGGAAGTTGCAGTGAGCCAAGATTGTGCCTCTGCACTCCAACCTGGGCGACAGAGAGAGACTCAAAAGAAAAAAAAAAAATTCATGCCTTGGCAGAAGATCATAAATAAATCCCCAGGATGTGTGAGTGTGTGTGTGTGTGTGTGAGCATCTGGCATGTATGTGTGAGCATGATGTGTGTGTGGAGCATGTGTGAGCATGTGTGTGTGTACTATGATCATGTGAATATGTATGGGTGTGTAGGTGTGTATGTGTGTTGTGAGTGTGTGGGAGTGTTAGCATGTGTGTGTGAACATGTGTGAGAATGTGTGTGTGTGGAGCATGTGTGAGCATATGTGTGTATACTATGATCATGTGTGAGCATGAATATGTGTGGGTGTGTAGGTGTGTGTGTTGTGAGTGTGTAGGAGTGTTAGCATGTGTGTGAACATGTGTGAGTGTGTGTTGTGATCATGTGTAAGCGTGAATGTGTGGGTGTGTAGGTGTGTGTGTTGTGAGTGTATGTGTGGGAGTGTTAGCATGTGTGTGTGTGCTGTGAGCATGTGAGTGTGAATATGTGTGGGTGTGTATGTGCATGTGTGTGAGTGTGTGAGCATGTGAGTGTGTGTGTTGTCAGCATGTGTGAGCGTGAACGTGTGGGCATGTACGTATGTGTGAGTGTGAGCATGTGTGTGAGCTCGTGTGTGTGTGACAGCATGTGTGTTGTGAGCATGGATGTGGAGTGTGTGCAAGAGTGTGTGTCAGCTGGAGGGGCTGGGGGAAGACTGCACGGGCCCCTCTCTCCAACCCCAAGGATTTGTACGCAGCTCTTGGCACAGCCCAGCAACCGAGATGCCAGCCTGGCAGGGAGCCCCCGAGGAAATGTGGACTGCTACAGAAGTCGTGCCAAGGATCCACAGCGACCAAGGGCTCCAATCCATTTCTGTCACTCTGAAAGCCAGTTGGAGGCTGTGTCACAAAGCACCAGGCAACCAGGCGGAAGGAGGAGGCAGCCCCCCTCCGCCACCCCGCAGCCCGGGGCGGTTCTGCCCGGGCCCGGGTTGCTCACAAAGCCTGCGCTTCTGGCCCTCGGTCTGCTCCTCCCAGCCGGGCACAGTCAGCAGGCCGGAGTAGCCCTGGACCAGAGTTGCTGAGGGATGGCAGGAACATCCACAACCCAGAGCCGGCCCCTTTCACAACTGAGGTCTGATAGCGAATCATTAAAAACAAAACAAATTAAAACAAAAGCAATCGTAATTGTAGAAGCTGCTGTCCCCGAGCAGCTGTGAAGCCCAGGCCTTTCCGCGTTTCTTTCTTTCATGCACATCTCATTTTTCCTCTTAACTGCACTGTCCATCAAGGAGACTTTCCCATCCATGGTTTTAAAATGATGAAACCGAGACTCTGGGGGTGAGGGGGTTGTAAGCCACAAATCCAAGATGGCACAACTGGTAAGTGGCAAAGCCCATCTCAAGGCCGGGGTTCTCCTGGCACCCGGCACACACAGGACATGGTTCTTGTCCCCATTGCCCGTGGGGCCACCTGCCTCCCCCACGCAGCCGCTCATCCTCGAGGTAAGAAGCATCTTCGTCCTTGAGTGTAGTCAGGGCCCAGGAGCCACCAGCAGCTGAGAAACAGACACTAACCAGGGAGGGGAAGGGGCTTATCTCAAGCCCCCATCCTGTCCCCCATCCTAGGGGAGAGTTGGAGAGCTGTCAGCACTGTTGTATGCAAACGAAGGCAACAAATCGAGCCTGGAGTCAGCTTTGATTCCTGAGCCCCTCCCCGACAACAGCCTCGCATTTGGGGGCCAGGAGACTCGGGGGATCCTGCCCCGCCTGCCTGAGGGACAACTGTGGAGTTCGGCCACCAGGCTTCTCGGGACAGCTGTCGGACCAGCATTCCTGCGGCGCTGATCGGCCTTCCTGTTGCAGAGTGGGTTGGGGGGAGCAAGTCATGGCTGGCCAAGGCGGGTCCCATGGGAATCCTGGGTCAGGGATATCAGTGATGCTCAGATGGTGCAGAAGGATTATGGTGTGAAGCAGGCAACCCCCCACTGGGAGAACCTGAGCCCATCAGCCTCCCTCCCTTACCCGGAATCTACTCCTCATGTGCCAAAGCGACAAATTCGTGCGACTGTATTTGGCAGGAATGTTTCAGGGGTTCTGTAAGCATCTGATTCTAGCTTCACTTTAAAAATATATTTTTAAAATTATTTTGAAAACTGTAGTAAAAATAACAGACACTCTCGAATACATTCTCTACCCAATTTGAACATGGGCACGGCCCCATCATAACTTGGGCTTCTGGTTCACTGAAGAGTATTCCAGGGATATAAGGTGAGCAGTTTCAAAGACTCGCTGCCATTTGCAGCTACTTAATTGCATGCTCCAGGATTTTCTGAACATGAACAATCAAAGCCAGTCAGAAGCGCAGCCTCATATCCATGAGTGTAACAGATATCCATTACATTATTTTATATCATGGAGAACAACTTCTTTTTTTTCTCATTGGTTTACTTTATTTATATTTATTTATTTATTTTGAAACAGAGTCTCACTCTGTCACCCAGGCTGGAGTGCAGTGGCACAATCTCAGCTCACTGCAACCTCCGTCTCCCGGGTTCAAGCAATTCTCCTGCCTCAGTCTCCTGAGGGATTACAGGCACTGCCACCACGCCCAACTAATTTTTGTGTTTTTAGTAGAGATAGGATTTCACCACGTTGGCCAGGCTGGTCTTGAACTCCTGACCTCGTGATCCACCCGCCTTGGCCTCCCAAAGTGCTGGGATTACAGGTGTGAGCCACCACACCTGGATTTACTTTATTTATTTATTTACTTATTGAGAGTGAGTCTTGCTGTGTCACCTGGGCTGGAGTGCAGTGGCGCCATCTCGGCTCACTTCAATCTCCATCTTCTAGGTTCAAACGATTCTCCTGCCTCAGCCTCCCGAGTAGCTGGGATTACAGGCACGCACCACCAGGCCCAGCTAATTCTTGTATTTTTAGTAGAGATGGGGTTTCACTATGTTGGCCAGGCTGGTCTCGAACTCCTGACCTCAGATGATCCACCCACCTTGACCTCCCAAAGTGCTGGGATTACAGGTGTGAGCACCATGCCTGGCTTGAGCCACTGCGCCCGGCGGTTTACTTTAAAATAAGTAAATATTAGTTCTGACTACTTGGGAGGCTGAGGCAGGAGGATCCCTTGAGCCCAGGAGTTTGAATTCAGTCTGGACAACATAGTAAGTCCCCGTCTCTAAAAAAAAAATTTTTTTAACAAAAATTAAAATAAGTAATTATTATAAACTGGGGCAAAGCAGTGGTCGCACAGAATCTAGGTGGGAGAGGCCAAAGAGAGTTAGTCTGATTGCAAGTAGGGCTTAAAGTTTTGTTGTGTCTGCATAAAATAGAGACATTTTTGATTTGGGGAAAGGAATTCTTGGTGGTGGTGGGGTGCTACACTGCTTATAAAACACCGTTTTGTTGATTTTATGTATTGGGATTATGGGTTGAATTTCATTTGGGAAAAGATTTGCACTACTCAAAACATTTCTTTCTGGCAGGGAGTAGGGGAGGAAGACCACTGGGCCATTGGATTAGGTGGTCTCAAAGGCCCTGTCTGCCAAGGGAGCCTGAGAATTTATGATCCATGACGACAAGACTCCTCCATCTGTCTGTCTGTTCAACTGCCAGACCCCTATGGGGAGGGGTGACAGACAATATCCAGTAGGGTGTGGACTGAGCCTCCAGGAGCTAGGGACAAAATATTCTTCCCTTCTGGATACTCCCAACCTAGGAGCTCTGTGGGGAGGAATTGTATCCCCAGATTCAGGAGATTTTGTTGAATGCAGGAATCACCTCAGGTTTTATGTCTCTGTAGTTCCAGGAAGATTTTAAGATTGCTTTTTTGTTTGTAGACAGAGTCTTGCTCTGCCCTACAGGCTGGAGTACAGTTGTACCATCATAGCTCACTGTAGCCTCAACCTCTCTGGCTCCAGCGATCTTCCTGCCTCAGCCTCCTAAGTAGCTGGGACGACAGCCACAAACCATCATGCCAGGCTAATTTTTTCTTATTTTTAGTTGAGATGAGGTCTCTCCCTATGTTGCCCAGGTTGATCTCGAACTTCTGGCCTCAAGTGATCCTCCCATCTTGGCCTCCCAAAGTTGTGGCATTACAGGCGTGAGCCCCGGGCCCAGCAATGGCTTTAATTTGAGATTGATCTGCCCAACTTTTCCCTCTGGCTACTCCTCATCACTCACATGGACACTTCCTGAAATGTCAGGAATTGGAGATGGGCAGTGCAGTCCCCAAGCCTCATCTGCTCTTAGCAGAGTGTGGCCACTCTGCAGTCAGCCCCAGCTCCAATTAGGGCATCCTGGAGTCTCTGGCCCCCTAGGAGCAGAATTCTGCCTTCTTTAGGTGGAGCTGACACCCCCAGGGCTGGAAAGTGGGTAATTTTCTTGTTCAGTCAAAACAGTCATATCCTACATGAGAGTCAGGGATCAACTGTGTGGATTCTAAATTCATTCCTGGGCTGGGCTCTTCCCAAGGTCATTTGGGACAAGAGTGTTCTAACCCCCCTCCTGATCCCTCCCAACATCTCCTCCCTTCATGAGTCTATTCCCTTGTCTGTGAAATGGTACTATTAGGCTGCCGTGAGATTTGACTACTTAGGTGGTCAGTGCTTCTGTGTGGTTTGTGTGTGGGTGGATGGTGGTGGTATTCTGGGTATGGATAGAGCCCGGCAGTGCAGGTGGAGTAGAGGACGGGGCGGGTGAGACTCACAGCAGCTGCCATGCTGGGAGTTCACTGGCATACTGGTGCCTTGATCACCCTGGGCTAGTCCCTACCCATCTCCCTGCCTTCCTGTGGCTCTCTATCCCCCAAAGTGCCACCTGGCCAATAGGAAGGGGCCTCTCAGCAACCCCTAGGCCTCAGAGCAGCCAGAGCCCCATCTACCCCTCCACAGGTCTTTCTCAGGCACAGAGCTCTGCCTCTTGCTCTGCTGGGGACTGCTGCCTCCTTGCAATGGAGATTGCAGGGGAGAGTGAAACCTGGTGGTCAGCCACTAGCTGAGCTGAGCCCCTCTGTGTGCAGAACCAGGATGCCAGACAAGGACACCTGCTCCAGTCTGAAGGGAGAGACCTGGCTTCTGCTCCTGGAAACCACCAGTCTGAGGGGGGACACATAGTCCTGGCTCATTGGGATAGGAGAGAGCCAGGTCATGCCTTAGAGGACTCTATGACAATTAGGGGACCCAGCCCATGCCCGCAGAGTGTTTTCAATCTAAGCCAGAAGCAGCCCCTGCCCTGGGGAAGCCTCGCATCTAGCAGGGGAGATATAGTTGCTGTCCTCAGGAATTTGACAATCTGATAGGAGAGGCACAGCTCTTGCCCTTGGCACAGCTCCCAGAACATGGAGCTGCTGATCTGCCAGCAAAGACACAGTCCTTGCCTCCAGGTGTCCCCACTGACAAGGGAGACACAGTCCTGGTGAGAGGCCACAGGTCTAATGAGAGGTGGAGGCCCAGACATCACTACTACCAATTCCAGCTCACAGATATCACCCCAAACGCTCTAAGCTGACCCATGGGAGGGCCCTCACTGAGCAAAGCAGAAGGAGCTAGACAACCTGGGCAAGTTTCTTAACCTCTCTGGGCCCCAGTTTCCTCTCTTGTAAAATGTTAGCTGTCATGAGGATTGGGGAGTAAAAGTTGTTTTTTTTTTTTTTTAAATTATTGAGACGGAATATCGTTCTGTTGCCCAGGCTGGAGTGCAATGGCATGATCTCGGCTCACTGCAACCTCTGCCTCCCGGGCTCAAGTGACTCTTGTGCCTCAGCCTCCCAAGCAGCTGGGATTACAGGCATGCACCACCATGCCTGGCTATTTTGACTTGTTTTGTTTTTGTTTTTTGAGATGGAGTCTCGCTCTGTCGCCAGGCTGGAATGCAGTGGCGCTATCTCGGCTCACTGAAACCTCTGCCTCCTGGGTTCAAGCGATTCTCCTGCCTCAGCCTCCCGAGTAGCTGGGACTACAGGTGCACACCACCATACCCAGCTAATTTTTGTATTTTTAGTAGAGACGGAGTTTCACCATGTTGACTAGGATGTTCTCGATCTCTTGACCTTGTGACCCGCTCGCCTTGGCCTCCCAAAGTGTTTTTTGTTTTTGTTTTTTTTGAGACGGAGTTTTGCTCTTGTTGCCCAGGCTGGAGTGCGATGGCGTGATCTCAGCTAACTGCAACCTCCGCCTCCCAGGTTCAAGCGATGCTCCTGCCTCAGCCTTCCGAGAAGTAACTGGGATTACAGGCTCCGGCCACCATGCCTGGCTAATTTTTGTATTTTTAGTAGAGATGGGGTTTCACCATCTTGGCCAGGCTGGTCTTGAACTCCTGACCTCATGATCCGCCCGCCTCTGTCTCCCAAAGCGCTGGGATTACAGGCGTGAGCCACCGCACCCAGCTGGAGAGTAAAGGTTTATAAAGTAAATGGGACACAGAGAGGGTGAAATAAACTGTAGTTGTTACTATGGGAAGGGGAGACAGAAGGAGTAAGGTGGCGGGAGTGGGTGTGGTGGGGGCAGGGGAGTTTCCTGGAAGCATTTGTGCATCTGTGCCTGGGTGTGCAAAGGGGCAGGCGCAGGTGGCTGCGTCCTCTGTCCTCGGTGGGGTGATCGATGGCAGGGCAGGACTGTCCTAGGCCAGCCTGGAAGGGACTATTGTCTTGGCAAATGAGGTTTGGCTTCCCCGCAGGGGCGGCTCCATCTGCTTTTATTGTTTCCGACAGGAGCCTTGGGATTTTCAACCCACCCCAGGCCTCACACCTTAAAAAACCTGTATAGGGGCTTTGGGGGAGTCCGTCAGAGGCCCTACCCATCCAAAGGCCTCCAGCTTTCTGCTTCCCTCACCCAGTATTCCCTGCTCACCTCCAGAACTCGAGTTCTACCTCCTGCTAGATTATAGGTACCTGTGGCCCCTCTTCCTCCTCTCCTAGGCAATTTGTGGGTGGGGGGGAAGCAAGCCTCAACCTCCATATTCCTCAAACTTCATTATCTTGGTACCTAGACCATTTAGCTCTGCATGTTTGTTTGGGTATCATCTACTGTTCTAGGCCCAGAGCTTTATAGGCATTATTTAACCTGACCCTTTGAAGTATATATATATATATATATTTTTTTTGAGACAGAGTCTCACTCTGTTGCCCAGGCTGGAGTGCAGTGGTGGAATCTTGGCTCACTGCAGCCTCTGCTCGCTGCAACCTGTGCCTCCTGGGTTCAAGCGATTCTCCTACCTCAGCCTCCCAAGTAGCTGGGATTATAGGCGTGCATCACACTTCCCAGCTAATTTTTGTATTTTTTTTTTTTTTTTAGTAGAGATGGGGGTTTCACCATGTTGGCCAGGCTAGTCTCGAACCCCTGGCCTCAAGTGAGCTAACTGCCTCGGCCTCCCAAAGTGCTGGGATTATAGGCATGAGCCACTGCACCTGGCCTGAAGTGGATAATATTTTTCAGATGGTAATAGCAACAATGGCTGTGCAGGAACATTAAGACAATGACCCAAGGGACTTGCCCAAGGTTGCCTAGTAGAGCAAGTGATAGAGCTGGGATTCGAACCCACAGCTGTCTGACTCCTCAGACTCATCATCCCTGCCCCATCATATTCCTGGCTGAGACTGCTCCTCATGCTGCCATTCAGTAACCAACACCGGTGCAGCTGCTGTGAGTCCCAGGGAAGGTGGCATGAGCTGGGGCCTGACCCAGAGCCTGGTACACCTGAAAACCATTAAGTCCTGCAATGAGCTCCTTCCAGTTGCTCTGGGTTCTAGCAGGAGCCTCATCCCTCATAACCACCCCTTCAACCCCATCCCATCAAGGGAAGTCTTGGTGTTGGGGTATGGGGGGGTCATGGTGTTGGGGCATGGGGCGTTGCCAAGCTGGAACCTGGGGTGGCAGAGCCTCTACTGGCAAAGATTCAGCCATCCTCCCACAGCCTACTTCTTGGGGGCCATTGGCCACAGCGACTCACACCCGAGAGGGAAGGCTGGAGTAGGGCAAGCAGAGAGGGCCAGCGGAGCAAGAGAGAGGCAGCTCCAACCCACTGGGCCAGAACAGGGGTGCTCTTATGACCTGCACCCCAGGAACATGCCCATGTCTGTGAGGGAAGTTCGGGGAGGCCGGGATGCAAGTCCCCGCTCCATCACATTCCTGGCTGACACACGTGAAGGAACTCCCTCCGGGTCCCATAGCTGCTCAGTGATCAGCTGGGCTTCAAACCCAATCTGCACGGCTGGGGTGAGCCACTTCCTTCTCTGGTCTGTTTCTACCCCTATAATCAGGCACAGCGACCACCCTCATTTTCCAGAGTGATGCAGGGCCTCAGTATCACAGGGGTTTCTGGGCAGCTTGCTCCCCCTCCAACCTCCCCAGCCAGAGGGCCAGCTCCGCCCTGGCCCCGCCAGCAGGACCCAACAGAACTCAGCAAGACACTGGGGCTTGCAGTTTTCAGCTCATTCCTGTGCCTTTGACCAGGAATCACATTCAATATAACAGGTGTGCACAGAGGCCCTACTGCATGCCAGGCACTGGGACCACAAGCAGAAGACCCAGCCCCCACCCAGGGAGGAGCAGACCCCTCCCAGATAGGGATTATGCTGTGCAGTTCACAAGAGACAGGGAGGCAAGGGAGTGCCGAGGTGCTTCCCACAGGAGAGGGCATCAGACCTCCTTGGTCAGCAAAGACGGAGGGCTGAGATCAAACACAGGGCAGGGCAGAAAGAGCCCTAGCAAAAGCCTGGAGGAGGGCAGGCTGTGGAGATGGTCAGCTCTCCATCGTGGCTGCAACCTGGGACACAGAGGGGACAACAACGCTGGGAGGCAGGCAGGACAGGGCTAGGCTGGGCTGAGGTCTCTAGTTAACTGAGTGGCCACAGGGAGCCACTGAGGACTATGGATTGGGGAGGGTAATGAATTGAATAGTGGGGAGGAAGGCAGCGGAGGGGGCAGAGAGGGGCTGAGCAAGGTTCCCGAGCCTCTGAGCTGGCTTTGCTGCAGAAGGCAGAGGGTAGAGATGGTATGAAGAGCCGGGTTCACCAAAGTAGGGCCTGTCTGCCAGGTAGGATTTCGAGCAGGAGCCTGGATGGGGGATGTCGCGGGGATATCCAGCCGTTCTTGCCTCTAAAGAGAAAGGTTCCAGTTGCCAGCCCTGGCTGTGGCTGAAACAAGAACTCAGCCAGGGGAGACTGGAACCTGCCAGCTGGGAGGTTTCCCTCTTCTGAAGTTGCCCTCATTAAGACACTCAGGCCACGTCACTGCCAGACTCCTGGAGTGGTGTGTCATCTGTTATGACAACCTAGACAGCGGTCGGGGGCTTGGGCAAGCACACAGCAGGTCCAGGAGCCAGCAAGACAATCCCCTCAGAGGAAAGGAAGTGACCTGTGAGCTGGTGCCGCTATAAAAGACATCAAGCCAAGACCGAGGTTCAGAATTGGAGGTGAGTCACTGGACGCCTTCTGATGGGTGACCAGCTGTTGGCAACACCAGCACAGCCACACTGATCTCATTTTGAAAAAAAGTGACCCATTGGCCTTGACTGTTTTAGCTGATTTTAGGACAAGCAAAGAGGAGGAGAGAGAAAGAGTGCTTGCAGGGGTGTGGACGCCTGTATGGGCACGAGGAGGTGAAGGTGACAGGAAGTGCGATGGGGGAAGAGGCTGTGGTGGGGGGTTACTCAGAAGTGTCTCTAAGCCTTGACTTTGAGATCCATTTCTGTGGAGCCCCCTGTCCCCACCCCATCCCAGGTCTGTAGACTCCCCTCCCCTCCCCTCCCTTCCTCCACAGGGTGTGTGAACCAGCACCAAGCGGCACCCCACAATTTCCACACACATCCCTATAGGTAGGGACTAGCACCATCCCTGTTTTGTGACAGGAACACTGAGGCTCAGAGAGGTGCGTTCCTTTGTCCAAGATCACTCCCAGAGCCCCAGTGTGCCCGACCCCAGATGCATGGTACTGAACTGGTTCCAGACACCGGTGTGCCACTGCGCTGGGAGGTGGGCAGCGTGGAGGGAGCATATAGGCAGGGTAGACCACCGGGCAGAGAGGATGGCCCAGGGAGCACCCAGCTGAGGAAAGCAAGACTTGGCGGGAAACCCCAGCTCTCTCTCATCTCATACCCCGGCCCCGAAGGCGGCTGAGACCCTTGGCGAGCGGACGGAGAAAAGCCAAAAGCCGGCGGTGGGGAGCAGGAGGGACAGAGCGGGAGACCACAGGCGGGAGACCACAGGCGAAAGACCAGCGCCGTCGGGGGAGGCAGGCTGAGTACCGTCCTGGGCACAGATGGGACGGCACGGGGCCACCGGCGGTGCTGGTTCCGGGCGCACTCAGCGACCCCGGCCACACACCCCAACCTCCTGGGCGGCCTCGAAAGGGGCGGGAGGGCACGCCCGCCAGCTCTGCCCGGGGCTCAGGGCGTCTTCCAAGGCTTCTTCCAACGGTGGCGGGCTGGGGCCCCCCGCCTGAGAGACCACCCGGAGGCTCAGAGACAGAGAGACAAAGGGAGACTGGGTCCAGGAGAGAGAAGGCTAGTGCCGAGGAGAGTAGGCGCGAGCCGGGATCCCAGAGGGCGGCGAGGGCGCGCGAGGCCGAGTGTCAGAGCGTGGAAAAGTGGGCGTCCAGCGGCAGGTGGACGGATGGGGAGCCCGGGAGCAGTCAGGGGCCGTGGGGAGACGCGGCGAGGAGAGGAGGCGGCGGAAGGACTGGCGGATAGACGGGTCCGAGGGCTGGGAGGGAGGCAGCATCTTCACTTCCAGCCTCGGGACCCCGCGCACCCCGCCCCTGGGCGCGCCAGGTAGCCCACCTTTGTCCGGGCTCGCAGCCAGGTACGGCGGGAGGGGCGGAGCCAGGGGCGGGCCGAGGCCGTGCCTTACCTGTCCGGCCGGCGGGGAGGGGGCGGAGGGGCTCGGGGCCGAGAGCCCGCGGGAGCCGAGCGCAGCCGAGGGCGAGCCGCGGAACTGGGACGACGTGGAGAGGTGCGCGGGCAGCCGGAGGATGTTCCCAGGCTGAGCGGGACTGGAAGGAAGGGGGAGTGGGCGGGCAGGAGGGAAGGGGGCGGGAGCGCGGGGAGGGGACAGAGGAGGGGCGGCGGGTGGCGGGCTCGACTGCCCCCAGCCAAGGGGCAGCCCCGGGGCCGGGCGCGCTCCCGGCCAGCGCGCCCTCGCCAGCTGCACTTCGAGTTCTGGGCCAGCTCCCCAGAGGCCTAGGCGCCGCCGCCGCGAGGGCGCGGGGCAGACAAAGGAGGCAGACAAAGGCGGGCGCAGCCCAGCAGCCGTGCGGGCACCGGGCGAGGCAGGCCCACTCCTCCTGGTGCGTAAGAGCCGCCTCGCCGCGGCCCAGGGCGCGTGGGACGGGAGGGGCTCCGGCAGCGGTGGCGCATCTGGAGCGGCCCCGCGGAGGGCGGGCGACAAAGGGCCGCGGCGGGGGGTCCTCGGTGAACCCCAACAATGGAGCGAGGCTGCGCGCTCAGCTGCGGCGGCGTCTGGCCGGGCAGGGGCCCGGGGCCGCAAAAGGATTATTCCGCCTAGACTGTCAAAAGGGACGGAAGAAATGCCCAGGGCGGGGGAGGCGGGACGGGGAACGGCGGGGCCTTTGTAGCCGCAGAAAGTGCGCAGAGTGGGCGGGCGGGGTTCTCCGAGAGGTCGCTCCTGGATGTGGGGGTACAAAGGGTCTTCAAAGTGCTACCAGCTCACCTGGGGCGCTGACGGCGCACCTGTGCCCTCTTTCCCGGTAGGGAAGGGAGAAAGACAACCGCCCCAATACACACACACACACACACACACACACACACACACACACACACACACGCGGCGCGGCTCTCGCCACGCCCCGTCCAAAGCCGGCCTGAAGCTTCTCAGTCCGGCCCAACCCGGACAAAGCCAGCGCTGGGGCCGGCTCATCCATCACCGCGCGGGGCGCCGTGTCCTGACGACCCTGGGAGTCCGGGAATGCTGGGTTATGGGTCCCGTGGCTCCCATAACTCACGACGGGGTCGGTGGGGCCACGGACGCTGCAAAGATCAAAGAGCGATGGGGCCGGACTCCCATTTGTGGGAAGCAGCGCTTCCACCTGGCGCCCTGAGCTCGCCAGGTGGCTTCCATTTCGACTGTTTTCTTTCTCCAGCGTATGGCAAATTATGAATGAATCTGAGGTTTTAGAACACAGTTCTGCCGTCAGGCTAAATGTCTGTGTTCCTTTTCTGATGCCGTCCCCTATGACCTCGGGCAAGTCGCCTGACCTCTGAGCTCATGATTATACCTAAATCTCAGTGTTCCAGGCTTGAATGCAGTGCCCTGTGTAAGGAGATAACGTTTCTAAGGTCTGGCCCATAGGAAATGCTCCTGAAAAATTAGCTGCCATTGTTACTGTGATATTATTAGCTTGGTGGGCACCAGGATAGACTGATGAGAACACTGGACTGTTTATTCACCGAAAGGTTTGAGTCATCCATCCCATAAATACCTATTGAACACCTACTATGTGCCGGCACTGGAGGTACAGTAGTAAACAACATGGACAAGAATCCCTGCCCCCATGGAGCTCAGATTCTAGTGAAGGAGACAGAAGATAAGTGAACAAATAAATATAAATGATGTCAGGTGGTGATTAGTGCTATGAAGAAAAGTAAAGCACATTACAGACAAAGCATGAAGGGACAAGGTGTTGTTTTACATAAAGTTGTTAGGAAAGGCCTCTTGGCTGGGGCAGTCCTTTCTGCAAAGAAAAGGAGGTAATGAGCCACGTGGTTGTGGGCAGAAGACTTGCAAGCAGAAGAGCCAGTGCAAAGGTCCTGGAGCAGGAGTGTGCTTGGTGTGTTTGGGGGAGAAGAGTCAGGCTGGAACAGAGCGAGGTGACATCAGACAGGGAGCTGGGGTAGGACCATGTTGTTACAGGAAAGGGGTCTCGACCCAGACCTCAGGAGAGGGTTCCTGGATCTCGCACAAGAAATAATTCAGGGCGAGTCCATAGAGTAGAAAGTTTATTGAGACAGTAGAGGAATAAAAAGAATGACTACTCCATAGACAGCACAGCACCAAGGGCTGCTGGTTGCCCATTTTTATGGTTATTTCTTGATGATATGCTAAACAAAGGTGGATTATTCATGCTTCCCCTGCCCCCCCCCCCCCCCCTTTTTTTTTTTTGAGACAGAGTCTCACTTTGTTGCCCAGGCTGGTATAGTGGTGCAATCTTGGCTCAGTGCAACCTCTGCCTCCCAGGTTCAAGCGATTCTCATGCCTCAGCCTCCCAGTTAGCTGAGGTTACAGGCACACACCACCATGCCCAGCTAATTTTTTGTATTTTTAGTAGAGACAGGGTTTCGCCATGTTGCCCAGGCTGGTCTTGAACTCCTGACCTCAGGCAATCTGCCTGCCTCGGCCTCCCAAAGTGCTAGGGTTACAGGAGTGAGCCGCTGTGCCTGGCCTTTGCTTCCCCTTTTTAGACCATATAGGGTAACATCCTGATATTGCCATAGCATTTGCAAACTGTCATGGCACTGGTGGGAGTGGAGCAGTGAGGACGACCAGAGGTTGCTCTCATGGCCATCTTGGTTTTGGTGGGTTTTGACAGCCTTCCTTCCTGCAAACTGTTTTATCAGCAAGGTCTTTATGACCTGTATCTTGTGCTGATCTCCTGTCTCATGCTGTGACTTAGAATGCCTTAGCCATCTGGGAATATGGCCCAGTAAGTCTCAACCTCATTTTACCCAGCCCCTACTCAAGATGGGGTTGCTCTGGTTCAGACACCTCTAACAATGTGAGCCTGCAAAGGCCACGGGGAGGACTTGGGCTGTTTAGAGGGACCGTGAGCAGAGCAGAGACATGATCTGACTTAGGTTTTTAGCAGGTTTGCTAATTCCTTTTTCTTTTCCTTTTTTTTTTTTTTTTTTTTTGAGATGGAGTCTTGCTCTGTTGTCTAGGCTGGAGTGCAGTGGTGTGATTGTGGCTCACTGCAACCTCTGCCTCCCGGGTTCAAGTGATTCGCCTGCCTCAGTTTCCCAAGTAGCAGTAACAACAGGTGCATGCCACCACGCCTGGCTAATTGTTTGTATTTTTAGTAGAGACAGGGTTTCCCCATGTTAGCCAGGATGATCTCGATTTCCTGACCTTAGGTGATTCGCCAGCCTTGGCCTCCCAAAGTGCTGGGATTACACCACGTTTGCTGATTCCTAAGGTTGGGAGTAGTTTGCAGTGGGACAAGGGTGAAAGCAAGAGACCAGCTAAGGACTGTGGCAGAGAAGAGATGATGATCACCTGGGCCTGGGAGAGGGGGCAGTGTGCAGCGGGCATGATTTGCGTCGCCAAGGATAGAGCTGTGGCCCAGCATTCATGAGCCAGGAGAAAAACCTTGGAGTCTCTGGTTCAAATGTTGCTGCTGTGGCTGTGCCCTGGCTGGGTGATCTTCCGATGTCCTTGGAGCTGGAGTTACACAATATGAAAAGGTGGATGTTAGGAGAGGCCTGGACTCCTATCCCATCCAGGTTATGATGACTTTAGGGCCTCAGTTTCCTTGTCTGTAAAATGAGGTACTTGAGGCACCAAAGTAGGCTCCAATATTCATCAGCTGATGACTGGATAAGCAGATGTGGTCTATCCATACACGGGAGTATTTTGGTTCTACGAAGGAATGAAGTATCAATATATGATTCGACCTGGATGAATCTTGAAAACATTATGCTAAGTGGAACAAGCCAGACATAAAAGACCATATTTTGTACAATTACATTTATATGAAATGTTCCGTATTGGCAAGTCCAGGTCAGGCGCAGTGGCTCATGCCTGTAATTCTAGCACTTTGAGAGGGTGAGGCAGGAGGACCTCTTGAAGCCAGGAGTTGGAGACCAGCCTGGCAACATAGTGAGACCCCTTCTCTACAGAAAATTTTAAAAATTAGTCTGGGCGTGGTGGCTCATGCCTGTCATCCCAACACTTTGGGAGGCCAAGGTGGGTGGGTCACCTGAGGTCAGGAGTTCGAGACCAGTCTGGCCAATATGGCAAAACCTCATCTCTACTAAAAATTTAAAAATTAGCCAAGCATGATGGAGGGCGCCTGTAGTCCCAGCTACTCAGGAGGCTCAGGCAGGAGAATTGCTTGAACCGGGGAGGCGAAGATTTCATTGAGCTAAGATTGCACCACTGCACTCCAGCCTGGGTGGCAGAGAGAGACTCCGTCAAAAAATAAATAAATAAAATAAAAATTAGCTGGGTGTGATGGTGCACACCTGCAGCCCCAGCTATTGGAGAGGCTGAGGTGGGAGGATCGCTTGAGCCCAGGAGGTTGAGACTTCAGTGAGCTGCGATTGCATCACTGCACTCCAGCCTAGGTGACAGAGTGAGACCCTGTCTCCAAAAAATAAAATAAAAAAATTGGACAGTCCATAGAACAGAAAGTAGATGAGTGGTTTCGGAATTGATGTACCTGGCAGCACACTTTGGGCATGAACAACCCTTCTCAAGACATCAGGAGTGATGAAAATGTTCCGAATTAGAGAGTAGCAATGTACAACATTGGGACTATACTAAAAACCACTGAATTGCACCCAGTGAAAAGGTGAACTTTATGGTTTGTGAATTATATCTCCACAGAGAAGTTTTTGTTTTTTTTAAAGTGGCAGTTGAGCTGGATCAAAAGTTCTTACCTTGTGGCCCAGGATGGCTTCAGAATATATCTGGACACTCCTGATGTTGTGTAAGACATTTAGTGTCTCTGGGTCGGGTGTAGTGGCTGAAGCCTGTAATCCCAACACTTTGGCAGGCGGAGGCGGGCACATCACTTGGGGTCAGGAGTTCGAGGCCAGCCTGGCCAACATGGCGAAACCCCATCTGTACTAAAAGTACAAAAAATTTAGCTAGGCGTGGTGGCGCATGCCTGTAGTCCCAGCTACTCGGGAGGCCGAGGCAGGAGAATCGCTTGAACCAAGGAGGTGGAGGTTGCAGTGAGCCGAGATCATGCCAATGCACTCCAGCCTGGGCGACAAGAGTGAGACTCTATCTCAAAAAAAAAAAAAAAGAAAAAGACATTTTGTGTCTCTGGGTAGAAGCCCAAAGTTTAAGAACATATGACTAGGCTAGGCGCGGTGGCTCATGCCAGTAATCCCAGAGCTTTGGGAGGCTGAGGCAGGAATTCTGGAGGCCAAGTGTTGAAGACCAGCCTGGGTAACACAGCGAGACCCTGTCTCTATGAAAAAAGAGCAGATGATCAGTAAGGTCCCCCGACCACTGAGGGGTCAGCAACACTGGGAATCAGTAGAACCCCACAGAGGGAATGGTGGGTGAGGGCTTTGCTCTGGCTGAAGTGTTGGAATCCATCTCAGGTCAGCAGTGAACCCCGGGATCTGGGACAGCTGTCCAGGTCAGGCCTCACACCAGAAGGCAGATGAGAGCGGAGAGGAGCTGTCAGCAGGAAGTCCTTGTCTTTAGGCATCTTGTTCCATGATGATGCGTGTCGTCCCTAGGGCACCTTGGGAGTTGCCTGCTGCCTTGGGAAATAGAAATGGAGCTATAGGGATGCCGCTAAGGATGATTTGGATGGGGTTTTGAAAAGTGTGACAGCTTGTCCAGAGTGTTTGTTCTGGGGGCTTAAATAGTGTATATAGACCTTAATATCATTGTCATGACAGTCATTAATTGAGCATTTATGTGCCAGGCCTTGTGCACTTTGTTTATTTTTTGAGACAGGGTCTCACTTTATCACCCAGGTTGGAGTGCAGTGGCACAAACATGGCCCACTGCAGCCTTGATTTCCTGGGCTCAAGTGATCCTCCCACCTCAGCCCCCTAAGTAGCTGGGACTACAGGTGCACGCCACCATGCTCAGCTAATTTTTATATTTTTTGTAGAGTTTTTGCCACATTGCCCAGGCTGGTCTCGAACTCCTGAGCTCAAGTGGTCTGTCCACCTTGGCCTTCCAAAAAGCTGAGATTATAGGCGTGAGCCACCATGCCTGGCATTGTGCGCTTTATATTCTTTATAAACATGAACATGGACATAAACATTTGCTCTTTGCTCAATCCTATGAAATTGGAACTACCATTGTGCCATTTTACGGATGAGCAAACTGAGATTCAGAGAAAGAAGGGCCTCACACCTGGTTAATGGGCAGTGTTTGGGAGAGTAGCAGCAGGTTGGACACATGAGCAGGCCCAGTGGGTGCTGGGGACACCACTGGGAACATGCCACAGCCCTTGCTTTTGTTTTTGAAAATAGCTTTTCTCTGCATAGCGTCACCCATAGCCCAGGCACTGAAGTCGATGTGTTTTGCTCCTCATCCAGACTCAGTTGGGATTCAAGTCAGGCAAATGGTAATGAGCCACTGTCCACCATCATTTCATTCCTCTGTCATTCATTCTTTCATTCACTCATTTGACACACGTTCTCTGAGAACCTGAATTCGGGCTGGGCATGGTGGCTCAAGCCTGTAATCTCAGCATTTTGGGAGGCTGAGGCAGGAGGATCACTTGAGCCCAGGAGTTCGAGACCAGCCTAGGCAACATGGTGAGACCCTGCCTCTGCAAAAAAATTGAAAAATCAGCCAGGTATGGTGGTGCACACCTGTAATCCTAGCTACTCAGGAGGCTGAGGTAGGAGGATCCCTTGAGCCCAGGAGTTTCAGGCTGTAGTGAGCTATGATTGCTCCACTGCACTCTAGCCTGGGTGACAAGGAGAGACCCTGTCTATGGAAAAAAAAAAAGAGAGAGGGAATCTGAATTTGGCCGGGCACTGTACTGAAATAATGAATGAGGCTGGGTCCCTGCCCAGGAGCATTGCAATTGGATGGGCCCCTGAGCAACAGGATATCAGGAGATTGTCACTAGGCTATGTGTGGCTCACTCTGTATGTCCCTCATACCCCATGTGATTGGTGTCCTGGGAGCCTTAAGCAGGGTGGGAGAGATGATTCATTCTGCCATCAGCCTGGTGGGGATGGAAGGGGGTCTTGGAATCATCTTAGGAGTCTGGAAATCTCACTGCTTGGTTCACTCACTGTGTGTTTGTTCCATAAACCCCAGCAGTCCTCCTCTACCGGTGCAGGTCTTCCTCTTTGCTGGGCTGGTGCTCACAGCTCACCTTCTCAGTTTCCATTTCAATGTCTCTTGGGAGTGATTTTCCCTCCGTCCCCATCACAGATCCTCAGGGACCTGCTCTAGTTGGCAAATAAGTTCTTGCTCCCCCTAAACACCCATCCTTCCTTCCCAGCCGTCCTCCTACATATTGTCATTATGGTGAAAAATATGCAAATAACTTTGAACAATAGTCTCCCAGCAGACGGATGTTCAAAAATGTAATAAATTAACCCCATAATGTAATCTGGATCCCGCGACCATCCATCATGCTGATGCGATTAAGATATGCAAAACCAGATGCTGAAGAGTGCATGGATGGAGTGTTGGCAGAGCTCTCCGGATGGGCCCATGCTAATTCGGCCCCCTGCCCTCGCCCCCGCCCCCATGGAACCTGAGGCCATCAAAGGTTTAGGGAACATCTGTCTGACCTGTTCATTTCACTAATGAGACTGAAGCCTTTTGGGGGTTTGGGGTCAGATCGGTTTGAATCCCTCCCCATCTGCTTCCTAACCCACCTTCCTTCTGTTTGTGATTGGATCTGAACCCAAGGCCCCAAACCCAGACTTTTTTTTTTTTTTTTTGAGATGAAGTTTTCGCTCTTGTTGCCCAGGCTGGAGTGCAATGGTGCGATCTCAGCTCACCACAACCTCCGCCTCCCAGGTTCAAGCGATTGTCCTACCTCAGCCTCCGAGTAGCTGGGATTACAGGCATGCGCCCCCACGCCTGGCTAATTTTGTATTTTTAGTAGAGATGGGGTTTCTCCATGTTGGTCAGGTTGATCTCCAACTCCTGACCTCAGGTGATCCACCAGCCTCAGCCTCCCAAAGTGCTGGGATTACAGGTGTGAGCCACCCACCGCGCCCAGCTGACATTTTTTTTTTAATTGCAATAATTTTTGGTTACATGGGTAAGTTGTTTAGTGGTGACTGCTGAGATTTTGGTGCACCCGTCACCTGAGCAGTGTACACTGTACCCAGTATGTAGTCTTTTGTCCCTCACCTTCTCACCCTTCCCCCAGAGTCCCCAAAGTCCAATATATCATTCCTATGCCTTTGCATCGTCATAGGTTAACTCCCACTTACAAGTGAGAACATCCGATATTTGCAAACCCAGATGTTTTTATCCACAGGTTTCTAGTTGACAGGGTGGGTACTCCAGTGTCAAAAGCTGTTGGGACCTCAGTTTCCCCAAGGAAAAATGAGGGTTGAGTTTATGTCCTCCAAGATTTTTCTGACGTTCTTAGCTCTGTGTCAGGAGTTCTATGGGTGGCTTGTATTGTGTCTTCTCAGGGCAGAGGGCTGGGGCTGGGAGCCCATGGAGGGAGGGCTTGACTTGAGCCCCAATGCCCCTCACACTGTGTCCTGAAGGCCATCCCATAGGAGTCACTTGGCTCTCAGTTTCCCCACCCCAGGCCCCAGTCCGAAGGGCTCCTTTGCAAGGAGTTGCCCCCTATGACTGCCACTGCCTGTCACCAATGCAAAAGCGGCTTAAGCAGCCTCTAGAGAGGGAAAGGAAAGACCCTTGCTTTTCCCAAGTTCTGCAATGAGTCAGTCTCAAGGAGCCACGGGACTCTGTCTATAAGCCAGTGAGCTGCTTGGCCAGCTCTGTGTGGAAATGGCATGATGTGGGCAGGATCCCCACGTCCTGAGAAGGGTTGCTGTGCTCAGAATGTGCTGCCAAGTGCACCAGTTCCTAAAACAAAATCATCCATCCCTTTGGATGGATGATTTTACATCACAATTTTACAAAATGCATCGCATTTTTACAAAATGCAGATATTCTCTCTCTGGGAACAGTCCAAACCTCTGTGGTGATTCCCACACTTTGCTGGGCATCCGGGCCCCTGGGGAGCTTGTTAAAGGGCCAGTGCCCTGCTGTGCACCCCACCTTGATCGGGTTGCTCTGGGCAGCAGGGCAGTTGTGATTAATGGGCTCCTGGGGGATTCTGATGCAGATTTCCTAGGACTGCATTTGAAGAAATGTTTTGCTGACATTCCTAGCTTAATGGGTTACTTACAGGTTACTTTTTCTCTCCCCATTAGAAGTCTAGAAATGCAGGTTTGAAGGCATCAGGGGGCGGGGGGAGGGATCCAGGTCTTCTATAATGAGCTGTAAACGATAAACGAGTCTGGCTAGATCTGTGTCCAAACAGATGGATGAGACTAACAAGCTCTTACGTCCCTGGAGGTCACAGACAAAGTCCTCTTGGCTTCTGGTCCTGACTTGTTGCCCACTAACTCCGTAGCTGCTTCTCAGATCTTAGTTTTCTCACTTGTAAAATAAGGGGGCTGTAAATAAGTGGAAGCCCTGGTGTCAGAAGAGGCATCAGAGCTGGGTTTGTATTCCCACTGTGTGATTTTGGCGAATTAGAGAACGTTTCTGGGCCTGTTTAACCATCTGTAAAGTGGGGCTATAAAATGGAGACTTAGCTGCTAGGGTTAATGAGGGAATTAACGGAATCAGTGTTTGACACATAAGAAGTGCTCGATGTTAGTCATTATTTTTTATTATTTTAATAATATCATCTCTGAGGGCCCTTTCAGGACTTCCAGACCGAGTCCACGCCCCTGGGGGACTTCGGAGCAGTAAAATGTAGTGGCAAGAGGCACCTCGGCCATCGGCCACCCCACCAGCTGGGAGACGCGGGCAGGTTATTCACCCTTCTGCACCTCGTTTGACTTATCTGTATAAAGGGAACAGTCACAGTAACTGCCTCATGGAGTTACTCCGAGGACTTAGATAATCCACGGACACACTTAGCCCAGTGCCCAGCACTCGGCTGGAGCTCCATAAAGGTCAGCTATTGTTATGAAGCGTAGGGCGGGGAGGGTTCATCCTCTTGGGCGGTCGGGCCGGGCTGCATTTACGTACCCGGTGGGGGCGGAGCAGGGGCGACGCCGGTGCACGCCCTCTTTTTTTTATTTTTAAAATTTCACCCGGGACTTGACAACCAGTACAACCCTGTCCTCCCCTGTTCCCGCCCCCGAGCCAGAGGATTCGCTTTTGGGTGGGCAGCTGCAGGGATGTGACTCGGGCTAGCTCAGATGTGGCTGCCGTTAGTCCCCAGCCGCGCCCTCCCCTGGCCCTCCCCAGCCCTCTTCCGGCGCCTGCTAAAGCGAGAGAAATGCCCTCGGGGGAAGATATGTAGCGATCCAATGGAACGTGGAGATCAACGTTGTGTTTTCTTCGCGCTCACCCAAAGTTGAAGGGAGGTGGCGGCGCGGGTCTCAGCCCCTCGCCGACGCCGAGGCTCGGCCCTTGCCTCCCCGGAGCCCGGCCCCCGCAGCGGAACCGCCCTGTGCGAGGCCGGATTTGGGCGGTGCGGGAATGGGCGTGGCCTGGGCGGGGCGGGCGCTAGGACCCGCCGGAGCGCCGTGAACGTCACCGAGCGGCGCCGAGGCCCCGGGTTGAGCGGGAGGCGCGATCGGTCCGGTCGGTGGCTCCCCGCGGCGGGGCCGGGCCCGATCTCCGGCGGGAACCGAGCCCAGAGGCGGTACTGGGGGAGGGGAGAGGGGGCGGGATTCCCGCTGGGAGGGATCCGGCTGAGCAGGGGGCGGAGTCTTATTCCAACCCAGCTTCGCTTTCCGCATGTCCCGCTCTGCGCTCCCGGCCCTGCGCATCCAGCTGTTTCCCTCTGCGTCCGCGGCCCTGCCCTTTTCCGGGGCACAGCTGTGGTCTTTACACCTCCCCCCGAGACAGCAGGGCGAGGGGGCGCGGGCGGTCAGTGGATAGAGGCTGATGCCCCCAAGCACAGACGCCAGCGTGGGGGTGGAGGTTCTTCCCAGCTGCCCTGAGCCTGTGCTAAGCGGGAGGTCCTGCCCGAGTTCCCGCAGACTGGGGAGGGAAGAGACGGTGGAAGCGAGCGGGTTCTGGGCTTCTGGGTCTCTGAAACTATCCTCTGCCCTTGCCCCAACACTCAGGTAGCGGGAAGGATGACCACGCTCACACGACAAGACCTCAACTTTGGCCAAGGTAGGGAGGCTGGACCTGCGGGCCCGGGGGCGGGGGCGTCTGGGCCGGCGGGCTTCCTCGAGCGCCACCGGCTTTTGCCCCCCTGCAGTGGTGGCCGATGTGCTCTGCGAGTTCCTGGAGGTGGCTGTGCATCTCATCCTCTATGTGCGCGAGGTCTACCCCGTGGGCATCTTCCAGAAACGCAAGAAGTACAACGTGCCGGTCCAGGTGAGGCATGTCCCAGAACCACAGAGTGGGTACAGGGTGGACTTTTAAAAACTCTTTGGTAGGGCGCGGTGGCTCACGCCTGTAATCCTAGCACTTTGGGAGGCCGAGGCGGGCGGATCACCTGAGGTCAGGAGTTCGAGACCAGCCTGACAACATGGTGAAACCCCGTCTCTACTAAAAATACAAAAATTAGCCGGGCATCGTGGCCAATGCCTGCAATCCAGCTACTCAGGAGGCTGAGGCAGGAGAATCTCTTGAATCCGGGAGGCGGAGATTGCAGTGAGCCGAGATCCTGCCACTGCACTCCAGCCTGGGTGACAAGAGCGAAACTCCGTCTCAAAAAAAAAAAAAAACCTCTTCCACTTCAGGCCAAGCCACTTCATTCCGCAGGGCCCTGCCCTTGCCTTCCGGTTCCAAAGTGATGTTGCCTACCCACCCCTCAGAAGGGAGTTCCCCTTGCCAGAAATTAGGGACCAAGCCTGATAAGAGTTATCCTGGGGGTCTCCGGGCGTGGTGGCTCACACCTGTAATCCGAGCACTTTGGTAGGCTGAGGCGGCCGAATTACTAGGTCAGGAGTTCAAGAAACCAGCCTGACCAGCATGGTGAAATCCTGTCTCTACTAAAAATACAAACATTAGCCGAGTGTGGTGGTACGCACCTGTAATCCCAGTTACTCAGGAGGCCGAGGCAGGAGAATCGCTTGAACCCGGGAGGCGGAGGTTGCAATGAGCCCAGATTGTGCCACTGCACTCCAGCCTGGGTGACAGAGCGAGACTACGTCTCAAAAAAAAAAAAAAAAAAAAAAGAGTTACCCTGGGGACGTGGTGGCACTTTGAAGGAGCTCCTGAAGCTGGTGAACCTTGGTGTGAGGAGGGTATTTCCTAAAACCTCCAACCCTTCTCCCTACCATTTATCATAAACTCAATGGGTTAAGGCTAAAAGGCAGACAAAGCAGTGTGCATCGCACTGTAGCTCCAGTCCCTAGGAGTGCCTGTCTCTGGAAGGCACTCAGGAAACACGAGAATAAGTGGTAGAAGCTTAAAGGACATCCAGGTGGTCCCCGCTTCAAGTCTCCATACCACCATTGTTTTCTCACTTCCAGTATGGTATTCAAGACATTACATGAGGTAGTCAGCACTTTATTTTTTTATTTTATATTTTATTTTTTGAGACTGAGTCTCGCTCTGTCGCCCTGGCTGGAGTGCAGTGGCGTGATCTTGGCTCACTGCAACCTCCACCTCCCGGGGTTCAAGTGATTCTCCTGCCTCAGCCTCCCGAGTAGCTGGGATTACAGGCGTTTGCCACCACATCTGGCTAATTTTTGTATTTTTAGTAGAGACAAGGTTTCACCGTGTTGGCCAGGCTGGTCTGGAACTCCTGACCTCCAGTGATCCGCCTGCCTTGGCCTCCCAAAGTGCTGGGATTACAGGTGTGAGCACTTTATTATGAAATAGGTTTTGTGTTGGATAATGTTGCCCAACTGTGGGCTAATGTAAGTGTTTTGAGTGTGTTTAGGTAGGCCTGGCTAAGCTATGATGTTCTGTATGTTACGTGTATTAATTGCATTTTCCACTGGCGATATTTGATGGGTTTATCCAAACACAAACCCATAGTAAGTTGAAGGTCGCCTTTAGAGGGAAAAGGAAAAAAAACAATTGACATTTACTCACTTTTTCTTTATGATGAAGTGATTGAAGCTCAGAGAAGTTAAGGAATTTGCCTGAGGCCACACAGTTCCTTAGTTCTTAACTTTTGAAATCTGATTACATTTTCCTGGATCCTTTTTCTGGAAAAATGCGCAAGTGCACAAAGATACAACTTTAGGGACTTCTCAGACTCTGGAGGAGTCCATGGACCCCACATTAAGAACCCCTAATAGTATATTAAATGCTCATATTGGGATTGAGTTCTTATCTTTTTTTTTCGTTTGAGATGGAGTCTCGCTTCATTGCCCAGGCTGGAGTGCAGTGGCTTGATCTCAGCTCACTGCAACCTCCGTTTCCCAGGTTCAAGTGATTCTCCTGCCTCAGCCTCCCAAGTAGCTGGGATTACAGGTGCCACCTCACCTGGCCAATTTTTGTATTTTTAGTAGAGACGGGGTTTTGCCATTTTGGCCAGGCTGGTCTCAAACTCTTGACCTCAAGTGAACCACCCACCTCATCCTCTCAAAGTGCCGGGATTAGAGGAGTGAGCCACTGCGCCCAGCCTGAGTTCTTATCTTCTAACTTCTTTCTCTGTGGATAAATTCACAGTTCTTAGCCTCTTCTTTTTCTTGAGACCGGAGTTTCGCTCTGTTGCCCATGCTGGAGTGCGGTGGCGTGATCTCGGCTCACTGCAACCTCTACCTCCTGGGTTCAAGCGATTCTCCTGCCTCAGCCTCCCAAGTAGCTGGGACTAAGGTGCCCGCCACCATGCCGGGCTAATTTTTGTATTTTTAGTAGAGATGGGGTTTCACCATATTGGCCAGGCTGGTCTCAAGGGGTTTTGCCATATCGGCCAGGCTGGTCTGGAACACCTGACCTTGTGATCCACCCGCTTCGGCCTCCCTCCCAAAGTGCTGAGATTACAGGCGTGAGCCACTGTGCCCGGCCAGTTCTTAGCCTCTTGAGGGAAAGTGGGGTCTCCTGGGTAGGGAGCCCTGGCGAGCTGCTGGGCCTCTGACCGAAGGCAGACGCGGCCTTGGGCTCCTGGTCGTGTTGGGTGGTTTCCCTATCTGTGCTTTGGGCCTCACCAGCTACATGGTATTGTGTGCAGATGTCCTGCCACCCGGAGCTGAATCAGTATATCCAGGACACGCTGCACTGCGTCAAGCCACTCCTGGAGAAGGTGAGGGTGCACTGGGCTCCCCAGCCACCTCACCCCATGCTCACCCCTGTCCCTCTATGCTCACAGTCCAACTCTGGGATGGGGTGATGGCTAGGACTCTTTGGGGTCTTCATGGCTCCAATACCCAGAAGCCTGTTGCCTGCACTCTGGAGACCATTCCAACCCAGGGGTAGGCCCCAAGGCGTGTGGGCCACGTTCAGGGTGCTTTGGGCCTGGGACCCTGGGTTGGAGCTGGCTCTGAGTAGGGGCTGCCCTGGAGGGTTCGGGGTTCTTTTCACATCCATCCCCTGTTCTCCACGCTAAACGTTCTGTCTGAGCTGAGCCCCTCAGGGTTTCTTCCCCATCTAGTCCTGATCTCAGACTTCCTGGGACCTTCCCTATGGGGCCTGGGCATTCTCTCAGCCTACACCACTCATGCTGGAGGGTGCCAGCTTCTCAAACCCGCTATCTGGCCTCTTGGGGACCCCCAGCCTAGCAGCTGAGCAGGGCTGTGAGTGGGCCGTTTCCCCTCCCTCCTTGGGCAAGGGGGTGGAGGCGGGTGGTGGAGTCGGGGTGGGGTGCCTGGCTCTGCAGTGGGGGTTCCTCTCTTTGCAGAATGATGTGGAGAAAGTGGTGGTGGTGATTTTGGATAAAGAGCACCGTCCAGTGGAGAAATTCGTCTTTGAGATCACCCAGCCTCCACTGCTGTCCATCAGGTGGGCTGCCCCTGCCCCTCGCCCACTAGCTGGCATCAAGTCTGTCTCTGGCAACACACCCACCCCTTTAAGGTGGCCCTTGAATACCTTGGTAAAGGCCTGGGAGGAGAAAGGGCAAGATGCGTGAGCCTGACGAGGGGACAGCCTGTGAGCAGCTGAGATGGGTCCAGAGAGATGACATGAGCTACCCAGGGTCACCTGGGTGGGGGCAGAGCCCAGGACACAGAACCAGTTTTCTGACTCCCCAGGCAAGTGTCCAGTCAACTCGAAGTTGACCTCGGGCACATGTGTTGGTCAGCTGCATGCTTCCAATGGTGAGGTCAGGGCACTGGAATCTGGCACCAACCTGTCCCCATGGGCTGTGTGGCCTTAGGCAAGCCCTTTCCCCTCCTGGCTTGGTGTCCTGGTTCTTGGGCCTGGCTGCACATTAAAACCACCTAGGGAGGCCTCCTCAGGCCACCCCTACCTCCCCTGTGCCCCGCTCCCCCGCCAAATTCTGACTTTGTCTGGGGTGGGGCTGGGCATTTCTTTTAAACTCCCTTGCTGGTTTGCATTGTGTGGACCAGACAGGGAGCTGGGTCCTAGGCATGCAGCACTCTCACAGGCACTGGAGGGGATTCTTCCAGGCTTGATGCCTGTGGTGGAGGGGAGGGCGCCAGTGTGACGGGAAGACCTCCTCTCACTCCCAGCTCAGACTCCCTGTTGTCTCATGTGGAGCAACTGCTCCGGGCCTTCATCCTGAAGATCAGCGTGTGCGATGCCGTCCTGGACCACAACCCCCCAGGTGTGTCCACTCTCCACCCTCTCTTCCCTTGGCGTTTCCATGGTTATCTCGGGTTGGTCTGTGTTCCCAGGTCCATGTTTGGCTGTTCTGAGACTCATCTCTTCCTAACCCTGAGAGTCCACCTCCTTTGGGAAGCTTCCCTGATTGATTCTACCTGGCTTCCATCTCCCTATTGACTGGGGCTTTTCTTAGCATTTGCTTTGCCATCTGCTCTGGGGGTGCTGCCGAGCCAGCAAGGGAAGTGGGAAGAGGCTGGGCCCAGTCACTGGCACCAGGGCGGCAGGGGAGCCTCCACCAACCTCTTGCCTCTCCAGGCTGTACCTTCACAGTCCTGGTGCACACGAGAGAAGCCGCCACTCGCAACATGGAGAAGATCCAGGTCATCAAGGTGAGATGAGACGGGTCTGGGTCTGGGCGCAGGCTCTAGAAACATGATGTCGCAGTTCCAGGCAGGCAGGGGCATTGCCTGTGGTCAGCCACCCATTACATTGGTGTGGCAGCGCCTGGCACCCAGCAGCTCCTCAGGCCTGGCCACTGCTCCATCTGGGCACTTGGGGCAGTGAGGAGCCCAGGTGGAGCCACCTACTGGGGCCCCTGGCTCATCCTGGCTCTTCTGAAGTGGGGGCTCTCCAGGGAGGGGTCCTAGCCCACCAGGTTCGGCGTTGGTGCCTGGGGCTTGTTCGTCACTTGGGTTCTATGGACTTGGCCTCTGTGGGGGATGGGGGGTCCTGGGTTCTGCATCACCAAAAGCTTCCTAGTGATTCTGAGGCTCAGGTTGGAGGCCCCTGGTCTGGAGTGGGAGGGACAGCAAAGTGAGGGCAGGCCAGGGCCCAGCCCCGTCACCCCCCGACCTTTGTATCCTCCCTAGGATTTCCCCTGGATCCTGGCAGATGAGCAGGATGTCCACATGCATGACCCTCGGCTGATACCACTAAAAACCATGACGTCGGACATTTTAAAGGTGAGCTTCGTGGGGACTTGGGAAGCTTTATTTAGGGGCTGCTTACGAAGTGAGGCCCGGCGCTGAGGTCTTACTAGAGGGCTTGCGGGAGAGAACGAGGGAATGCCTGGTGGAAGGCTCCTCCCATCTCTACTCTTCTCCACCTCGGCTATGGCCATGAGGCCCCACCCTTGGTGGAGATCTGCCCATCAGGGGCTTCTGTGTCCTCCAGCAGGGATGCCCTGGCTGTCTTGCTGACTGTGGCTGTTTGCTTGTGTCCATCAGATGCAGCTTTACGTGGAAGAGCGCGCTCATAAAGGCAGCTGAGGGGGCACCTGCCACCCCACTGATGCCCGAACTGTCAGACTTTGGGGGATCCCCGCCTAGGCAGTGCTGCATGGCTGCCCTGATTCCAAGTGCTCTTATTGCCTCTGTGTGTGGATCGCCCGCCCCAGCCCGGGGCCGCTCAGGTCTGCTTGGAGGATGCCTCCCCCAGGAGGGCAGTGAAGGATGCCGCAACCTCGACTTCTCAGCCTCCTGGGGTTCCGCCGGCCAACACTGTCTGTCTCAAATACTGTGCTGTGAGTTGTTTCAATAAAGGGGCCCCAAGGGCTGGGCTGAGCTGAGCCGTCATTAATTGGAGTGGGAGGGACAGGTTTGGCCAGGGTAACGTGGGGGAGGGGCTGCTTCTCCACCAAAATGCCAGGGACCCCCTCTCCCCACTCCTAAAACCAACCCCAGGCTGGTTTTACTGAAAGCATTTATTATTTATTTATTTATTATTATTATTATTATTTTATGAGACAGAGTCTTACTCTGTTGCCCAGGCTGGAGTGCAGTGGCGTGATCTTGGCTCACTGCAAGCTCCGCCTCCCGGGTTCACGCCATTCTCCTGCCTCAGCCTCCCGAATAGCTGGGACTACAGGCGCCCGCCACCATGCCTGGCTAATTTTTTGTATTTTAAGTAGAGACGGGGTTTCACCGTGTTGGCCAGGATGGTCTCTGTCTCCTGACCTCATGATCCACCTGCCTCGGTCTCCCAAAGTGCTGGGATTACAGGCGTGAGCCACCGTGCCTGGCCTGAAAACATTTATTACAACAAAACGTCAGAGCTATGTGACAGTAAGTTTCCGCAAGCTGGTAGGGTTGAACCGGGGCAGGAGTCACTGGTACAGGGACTTCACTGCCCACCCCATGCTCAGCTCCTGCCTGGAGGAACCTCTGGCTGACCCGGACACAGGATGGACAGCTGTCAGAAAATCTGGAGAACAGCTCGGTAGGGCGATTGGGCAGCCTCCTCCTGTCCATGCTTCTGCCCAGGCTGAGCCTCGGAGGAGGCCTGGTTCCTGGTCATCTTGGGGCTGACGACGATGCTGCTGTTGGTGACTCGGGGCCCATACCAGCCTGCCCAGTACTGGGTGTCCCTGCCCCCATGCTGGAAGAGGATGTAGCGGACACCCCGGGGGTAGTCTGAGAAGGTGTAGGAGACCTGTCGGGAGGAAGGGAGAGGAAGTGACCACCGGGATGGGGGAGGGGAAGGCAGGAGCCAGGTCCTCTAAGAGAGCTGCCCAGGCTGGAAGGCAACAGCTCCAGGCCAGAGAGCAGGGGCACCCTGGGCCCTGAGGCTGTCCTTTGCTTCCTGCCATCCTGGCCCTGGGAGGAGTGGGTAGAGACAGCAAGTGGGTGAGGCCTCACCTCTGTCCACGTGGCATTGTTCCACTGTTGGATGGTCACAGGTGGGGGCTCGAAGGAGGCCAACACGAAGTAGTCAGCCGAGGCCAGCTGCACCTTGAGTTGGTAGGTGCAGCCACAGTCGGCTCTGGCAGCAAACCTGGTGGAGGGGTTGAGAGCCCTGTGTCCAAGCCACTGAGGGCTGGCCCCAGGGGTGGGGGCAGGTGGGACCTACACATTGGAGCTCGGAGCTTCATTTCCCATCAGCTGACACTGCTCTGCCTGCAAGGCCCAGCTGGCTTCAGCACTCCCTATGCCCCACTGTGGCCCGGAGGTAAGCTGTCTGTCCACGCTGGCCTCCGTTACCCCATCTGAGAAAAGGGACCCTTTTGGGCATCCTACTAAATATGTGACCTCAAAAATCAAAAGACCCCTCCAGAGAGGCCTGGTCTGTCCAAGCCATGTCACCCGTACTTACAATGGACCAGGCTGTGGATTCAGTGGGAGAGTCAAGGGGGTGGCCTGTGTAATGGGGCTGGCACAGAGCTCACCCTCTGCTCAGCCCAGCCACCTCTCCCCACTGCAGCTCGGCATACCCCTCCATCCTCGCCCCTTTATCCTCAGACTGGCAGCCCTGGGGCCTGCCTAGAACTGGGGTCCTGCTTCTGCCACCGGCTAAGCCAGAGCCTGGCACAGTTCTGTGCACAGAGTAGGAGCTCCAAAAAGAGTCATGGGATGAATAGGGAAAGGGGCAGGGGAGGCAGGTAGGTCAGGGGACTGGTCCACCAGCTGGGACTTGAGGCACATTCTGGGGAGCAGAGTTGGGGGCTTGCGTACCTGGGTGTGCTCTGCATGGCCCCCACTCACCCAGGCCTTTGCAGCCCCTGTGAGCCCAGTGAGGTGGTTTGGGGACCTAGGGTATCCCTTGGCCGCTGCAGGACAGGCATTGGCTGGGGCTGACTCTGGCTCCTCCTCCAGTGCAGGAGGGAGTTCCCACCCAGTCCAGAGAGGGCTGAGGTCCTCTGTTGCCCCAGTGCCTGTCAGTGTCGGCTGGGCACAGTGGCTCACACCTATAATCCCAGCACTTTGGGAGGCCGAGGTGGGTGGATCACTTGAGGTCAGGAGTTTGAAACCAGCCTGACCAGCATGGTGAAACGCCATCTGTATTTAAAATATAAAAAAAATAGCCGGGTGTGGCGGTGGGCACCTGTAATCCCAGCTACTCAGGATGCTGAGGCAGGAGAATCGCTTGAACGCGGGAGGTGGAGGTTGCAGTGAGCCAAGATCATGCCACTGCACTCCAGCCTGGGTGAGAGCGAGACTCTCTCTCAAAAAAAAAAAAAAAAGTGACTGTCCATGACAACACACCTGGGGGCCTCAGCCTCCTCATCTGCACACTGGGGTTACTGTGTCCTGCTGACTACATCACAGGGTGGTGGGGAGGCCAGGAGGTGCCGCAGGGTCTGGGTGCAGAGCAGGGGCAGAGGCCGGGGCTACCTGGCTCTAGGACATTGCTGTGCAGAGCGGGCACTTGCTATGGGTCGTTTCACTCGGCAGCGCAGTAAGAGGAGCATGTAGAGTGTAGGGACACAGGCCATGGACCCTACTCACCAGTCCTTAACCACGATGTCCGGCCGGAATGTGTCTAGTAGCTCCTCCCAGTAGCCCTCGGCTACAAGGTTCACCAGCTGGGACTTGAGGCACATTCTGGGGAGCAGAGTTGGGGGCTTGCGTACCTGGGTGTGCTCTGCATGGCCCCCACTCACATAGGCCTTGGCAGCCCCTGTGAGCCCAGGGAGGTGGTTTGGGGACCTAGGGTATCCCTTGGCCGCTGCAGGACAGGCAGTGGCTGGGGCTGACTCTGGCTCCTCCTCCAGTGCAGGAGGGAGTTTGACCCACTTGTGCCTGGGCGGCATTTGATCCCAGTCCAAAGGCCCATTGTTCCAGGGCACTCTTGTAAACTCAAGTTCCTAGCTTCGGGACGGATGCCTGTAGATAGCTCTGGCTTATCTTAACCGCCCAATGGACTCCTGGCCTGCTTCAGTGATCCCCACCCCCACTGTCCATGAACACAGCACTGAGTGATTCCAGGAAGCAGTGACTCTGGGCAAGTTTTGGGGCCACCTCCCCCGAGCCTCGCAGAGAGGACTTCCCTTAGGAAGACTTTGCCTGAGACTTGGCAAAGGTGTCCTGACCCTCTGTCCCCTCCACGTAAGCCTGGTAGGTTCAGTTTGCCTTACTCGTAGGATGTGACAAAATACTTCTTGACTTTGGGGTCAGGAAAATCTGTCCCGTGGGCTCCAGGGAGGCTCTCCACCTTCCAGCGGTCCCCACCATTGAAATCGATTTGCCACGCAAACATATCCTCTAGGAAGAACAGAAGCCGAGGTGAGACCCCCTGTGTAAATCCAAAGTCCAGCCCTCCCCACCTCGTCCCGGGAGGGCGGGAGGGAGGGTGGTTGGTGTTAGTGACCCTCTTGGGAGGCAGGACTTGCTCATGCTCAGGTCTGTGGGACTGTGGACACCAAAGGGTTAACCAGCTTGTTTCTTCTCAAGGGCATTGTGTGGCCAAGGTACCCCACCAGCCCAAATGTACCCCAACTGCACCTTGGAGCACCCCTACAAAGCACCCCTCCAACACATTCCCACCTGTCCTCACCATATCAGCTCTGATCTGACTCTGTCCCTCCCACTCAGTCCCAAACTGGCCTCACTCCCAACACGCAGCTGGAGAAAAGAAGGCGTGTTACCGGAAATTCTAAACCAACCCCTTCCTCACTTCCATGTTGCAGTGGAACTCTGGGAAATACCCAAGTATCAGTTCTCAAAAAATTACATTACGAGAGGCCTGTGAGAGTACTGTCCTCAAAGACTAATGTGAGGCCGGGCACGGTGGCTCGCGCCTGTAATCCCAGCACTTTGGGAGGCTGAGGCAGGTGGATTGCTTGAACCCAGGAGTTCAAGACCAGCCTAGGGAACACAGCGACACCCCCCCTTTTTTTTAAGTAAAATAATTTTTTAAAAAAGGCTAACGTGTTCATCCCAACACAGACTGCTTACTTGACCCAGATGGCACCCTAGATGTCCAGGAGGGAGAGGCCCTTGGTTAACTACATAACCCAGGTTGGAGGCCCTAGAGGATGGGTTTGTGGGTTTGTTGGTGGGTCATGGGAACCAAGGTTCCACCACAGGGCTCAGGTGGCCTCTGCCCAGGGCAAGAGTGCTAAGTAGAGGAACAGGTACCCTTTGGGCTGAGCGCTGTGGTAACATGGGTGGACCTCCATTAGGTGGGCCTGGTGGGTTCAGGGGGGCGATCACCCTCTTCACACTGAACTTAGAGGACCTTAGAAAACAATGGCGCTTCTCTACTGGCGCTGCCCAGGCAATCACCAGGGCACTTTTTTTTTTTTTTGAGGTGGAGTCTTGCTCTGTCGCCCAGGCTGGAGTGCAGTGGCGCAGTCTCGGCTCACTGCAAGCCCCGCCTCCCAGGTTCACGCCATTCTCCTGCCTCAGCCTCCCAAGTAGCTGGGACTACAGGCGCCTGCCACCACGCCCGGCTAATTTTTTTACATTTTTAGTAGAGACGGGGTTTCACCGTGTTGGCCAGGATGGTCTTGATCTCCTGACCTCGTCATCTGCCCGCCTCAGCCTCCCAAAGTGCTGGGATTACAGGCGTGAGCCACCGTGCCCGGCCAATCTCCCAGGATCCTAATGAGGATGAAGAGAGTACAGAGATAGCAAGGGGATTTTAAGTACACACACCAGGTCTCAAAATCAGTTGCTGCTAGAGCCCCAACAAGTAGTATGGTGTGTCCGGGGTGGATGGTGGTTCATGCCTATAATCCCAGCACTTTGAATGGCTGAGGCGGACGGATCATTTGTGCTCAGGAGATCAAGACCAGTCTGGGCAACATGGTGAGACCCTGTCTCTAATTTAAAAAAAAAAAAATATATATATATATATATAAACACACACACACACACACACACACACGTATATATATGTATATATATGTGTGTGTATATATATATGTGTGTATATATATGTATATATATATGTGTGTGTATATATATGTGTGTATATATATGTATATATATATGTGTATATATATATAGGAGATGGAGGTTGCAGTGAGCCAAGATTGTGCCATTGCACTCCAGCTTGGGGAACAGAGTGAGACCCTGTCTCTGAAAAAATAATTTAAAAATAAAACAAATAGGCCAGGTGCGGTGGCTCATGCCTGTAATCCCAGCACTTTGGGAGGCCCAGGCAGGCAGATCACCTGAGGTCAGGAGTTCGAGACCAGCCTGGCCAACATGGCAAAACCTCATCTCTACTAAAAATACAAAAATTAGCTGGGCATGGTGGTAGGCGCCTGTAATCCCAACTACGTGTCTCTGTGTGTGTGTGTGTGTGTGTGTCTGTATGAAGCATGGTGCCTGGTACATAGCAGGTACCAAATGAAGGAAGGGAAAAGGGAAAAAACCCTGGGAAATACAAGAGAATGTAGCAGGCTAGGTGGGGACCTTCAACTATGATCACAGGCCCCTCTGGATCCTCATTTTGTTTGTCTGTATAATGGGGCTAACAGGAGGATGGATAAGTACATTTGTAAAGACCTCCCACGAATGCCTGGCACAGAGGGGGCCCTTGGTCAACATGAGGCAGCTTGGGCTGAGTTCTGGGGGACAGGCGGGTCTGCAGTGTTCTTGTGCGTTCAATGAGCGTTTCTTGGGCACCTGCTATGTGAAAGTGTCACTGTGGATGCTATAGCGTGGCAAACAAGGTCCATTTGGCCCCTGGAACTTGAAGTTTGTGGCAGAAAAAAAATAAGGAAATTCTGAAAAAAAAATTTTTTTTTTTTTTTGAGACTAAAAGTTTCACTCTTGTCACCCAGGCTGGAGTGCAATGGAGCCATCTCGGCTCACTGCAATCTCTGCCTCCCAGGTTCAAGTGATTCTCCTGCCTCAGCCTCCCAAGTAGCTGGGAATTGTAGGTGTGGGCCAGCATGCCCAACTTTGTGTGTTTTTAGTAGAGACAGGGCTTTGCCATTTGGACCAGGCTGGTCTCCCAACTCCTGACCTCAGGTAATCTGCCCATCTCGGCCTCCCAAAGTGCTGGGATTACAGGCGTGAGCCACCGCGCCTTGTGAAAAATGTTACAGTGCATGAAGTGGGGTGCTATGCTAGAGGTGGAGAGTGCTGTTTTTAGATTGGGAGCACAGGGCAGGTCTCTGAACTGAGACCTGAAGAATGAGAAGCAATCAAGGGAGTGAGGTGGGAGTTTAGGGTTAGAGAACATTCCAGGTAGTGTGGGAATTGCAAGTGCCAAGGCCCAAGGATGGGAAGGAATGAGCCCAGTGGCAGCTTCCACCCTGCCCCCATGCCACCTTCAGCACACGGGTTGCGCAGGAGGTTCCTATGCAGGCTCCGTAGGAAGTAGAAGATTTTCCAATCGGCCACAGGCTGGTCCCAGTCCTCGGTGATGAAGCCCTCTCGCAGGCACTTGCGCTTCCAGAGGGTCATGAGGTCGATGAGGTCCCGCCAGAGGCTGCAGACCAGGCGGCAGTTCAGCAGCAGCTGGCGGGCGGGCACGTGCGTGAACAGCTCCAGCAGGATGTTCTCGGGCAGCTCGTTAATGCTGTCCAGGGCTGCCTTGGGGTGGGGAGCATCCATGGCCTGTGGGGGCAACAGTGGTTATGAGCCTGACCAGGGAGGTGGGCCCTCAGGTCCCCAGGGAACCAGGCCAGGGACTCCTCTCCAACCCTGCATTAGCCAGGTGTGGTGGCACACGCCTGGAGTCCCAGGTACTTGAGAGGCTAAGGCAGAGGATCCCTTGAGCCTGGGAGTTCAAGGCTACAGTGACCTATGATCGCGCCACGCACCCCTGCCCTGGCAACCAAGCAAGACTCCAGCTTAAAAAAAAAAAAAAAAAAAAAACCCACAAAAGAGCATTTCTGAGGCTGAGGGTCCTTCCAGTAAACAGTAGCCCCTCACTGGAAAGAGTAGTCATGGGACACACATTCAGAAGAGTGCAATACAAATAGTAAAGTCTTTAGAGACACATTTTTTAAAAGGCCCCTCCCCAATTTAAAAAAAATTGCTTAATTTTAAAGCCAGTGGGTTGGGTGGACTGTAAGATTTTGTGGAGGACACACTTGGTCTGCAAAGTTCTGTGATGGTTTTGGTGACTGTTATTTTAATGCTCTGGATTCACTGTTAGAATATAATTTTTTTTTTTTTTGAGAGTCTTGCTCTGTTACCCAGGCTGGAGTGCAGTGGTGCAATCTCAGCCCACTGCAACCTCCGCCTCCTGGGTTCAAGTGATTCTCCTGCCTCAGCCTTCTGAGTAGCTGGGACTATAGGCGCATGCCACCACGCCCAGCTAATTTTTTGTATTTTTAGTAGAGATAGGGTTTCACCATGTTAATCAGGATGGTCTCAATCTCCTGGCCCCGTGACCCACCCGCCTAGGCCTCCCAAAGTGCTGGGATTACAGGCATGAGCCACCACACCCGGCCAGAATATAAAATCAGTTTTACATCCCAGACTTATTAATGTTCATTTAGTGGTGGGCTAGCGCTGAGAAACCACCCTCCTATCTCCAGAAACTCACTTTGGCCTGGAAGTCATATGTGATAAAACAACCCCATGGGAAGCCCCCACAGCACCCGGCTGGGCTGCCTTTGGTGTCAGGCCAGAATCCACTTGGAGATTGCTGGAAAACAAAAATCAGATGGAGGGTGGCTGAGAAGACTGCCTGGGTTTGAATCCTGGTCTGCAGTGACTAGTTGGGAAGCTGTGAAAAGGAGGGGGTAACTGTCCCGACCCTGGAAGGGCCAGGAGGACCAAGTGAAGCACAGAGCTTCAGTCAGCATTGCTGTCAGCACAAACCTGCTCTCAACACTGTCCTTCCTGTACCTCTGCACTGCACACAGGTTCTGGAAAACTTCAAGCAGTGCCACAGCCCTGGCCTGAATCTGTTACCTGGGGGCACCTGGTTAGTCCTCTAAGGGGATCCCAGGTACTTGCCCCAGGTAGGTGAGGGTTGGCCGGCAGCCAGGGCTCTGCACTGTCACTCAGGTGGGCCTCATCTGCTTACACATGAGGAGAGAATGTTCTCCACCTACAAGCAGGGAAACAGAACCTTGCTGGCCTCTTTTATTTTTTCTTACTTCCCACCCCGAGACAGTTTCGCTCTTGTTGCCCAGGCTGGAGTGCAATGGCATGATCTCGGCTCACTGCAGTCTCCGCCTCCTGGGTTCAAGCAATTCTCCAGCCTCAGCCTCCCAAGTAACTGTGATTACAGGCGCCTGCCATCACACCCAGCTAATTTTTGTATTTTTAGTAGAGATGGGGTTTCACCATGTTGGCCAGGCTGGTTTTGAACTCCTGACCTCAGGTGATCCACCCGCCTTGGCCTCCCAAGGTGCTGGGATTACAGGCGTGAGCCACTGCATCCAGCCTTTTGCTATGGCCTCTTCTGATTTTCCATAGAGGCTTGGCCAAAGCAGCAGTTCATAGTCTTCTGAAAGCTCCCATCTCAGAAAACAGGAGGGTGGGTGCATGCTGGCTCCTGCCCAGGGAGGAACACTTTACATGGCAGAGAAAACAGGTGAGGTACTTGTGCCTCATGAAAAATGCTTTGCAGGCCAGGCGGGGTGCCTCAAGCCTGTAACCCCAGCCCTTTGGGAGGCTGAGGTGGGCGGATCACGAGGTCAGAAGTTCAAGACCAGCCTGGTCAACACAGTGAAACCCCGTCTCTACTAAAAATACAAAAAAATTAGCCGGGTGTGGTGGTGTGCACCTGTAATCCCAGCTACTCAGGAAGCTGAGGCAGAATGGTGTGAACCTGGGAGGCGGAGGTTGCGGTGAGCCGAGATTGCGCCATTGCACTCCAGCCTGGGTGACAGTGCAAGACACTGTCTCGAAAAAAATAAATAAATAAAATAAAAAATGCTTTGCAACCTTGGCAACACAGGGAGACCCTTTCTCTATAAATAGTGAAAAAATTCGCCAGGCATAGTGGCGAGTGCCGGTGGTCCTAGCTACTTGGGAGGCTATGGCGTCAGGATCTCCTGAGCCTAGGAGATCAACGCTGCAGCAGCTCACAGGCGTGAGCCCCGGAACCCAGCCCCTCAGAGATTTTCTACTTTAGAGTCCATGAGGCCTGCCGAGGTCACACTCTAGGGAAAGAAAGAGCCTGCTGGAGCACAGTGAGCCATGATTGCTCCATGGCACTCCAACCTGGGCAACAGAGCAAAACTGTCTCAAAAAAAAAAGAAAAAACAAAAATGCTTTGATGGAAACAAAAAACAACCCAATGTGGCTAAGTCTTCTAAGTTCTGAGAAGCAACTTAAGCATTTGGAAAAAAATATAAAACTTGTCAATTAAAAATGCCTGTAGTCTGGGCAACATAGTGAGACTCTGTCTCTAGAAAAAAAGAAATTAGGTCCGGCGCGTGGACTCAGGCCTGTATTCCCGGCACTTTGGTAGGCCGAGGCAGGCGGATCACAAGGCCAGGAGTTTGAGACCAGGCTGGCCAATATGGTGAAACCCTGTCTCTACTAAAAATACAAAAATTAGCTGGGTATGGTGGGGGACGCCTGTAGTCCCAGCTACTCGGGAGGGTGAGGCAGGAGAATCGCTTGAACCCGGGAAGCGGAGGTTGCAATGAGCCGAGATCGCGCCACTGCACTCCAGCCTGGGCGACAGAGCAAGACTCTGTCTCAAAAAAAAAAAAAGGCTGGGTGCGGTGGCTCACGCCTGTAATCCTAGCACTTTGGGAGGCCGAGGTGGGCGGATCATGAGGTCAGGAGATCGAGACCGTCCTGGCTAACACAGTTAAACTCCGTCTCTACTAAAAATACAAAAAATTAGCCGGGCGTAGTTGCAGGCGCCTGTAGTCCCAGCTACTCCAGAGGCTGAGGCAGGAGAATGGCTTGAACCCGGGAGGCGGAGCTTGCAGTGAGCCGAAATCGCGCCAAAGACTCCGTGTCCAAAAAAAAAAAAAAAAAAAAAGAAAGAAATTAGCTAGGCCTGGTGGCCCGTGCCTGTAGTCCCAGCTACGCAGGAGGCTGAGGCAGGAGGATCGCTTGAGCCCAGGAAGTCGAGGCTGCAGTGAGCCATGATCGTGCCACTGCACTCCAGCCTGGTGACAGAGCAAGACTCTGCCATAAATAAATAAATAAATGCTGGCAACTTCTAAAGGCACTGTCTAGACTCTAGACCAAATAAAAGTCACTGGGCTCCAAGCTAGAGGCATCTAGGCACCAATAGCTTCCTACCGTGGTGACCGAAGTCTGGTCTCTGGCCCAGTCCGCATTTTCTTGCGCCCCTTCCCCGCCCCCGCCCGGGGCATTTTGTGGTGGGGAAGTTCATGCCAGCCCTAGGAAGCCCTCTCACACCGATCGGGGTCCCCAACTGCCCGGCCCGGCGTCTCGTGCTCGCCTTCTCCGCACCCATCCTCCCAGCAAGCTCTCGGGGCATTGTTACTTCACCGGTTTCTCGGAAACAGAAACTGTGGCTGGGGAAAGGCAGGCGCCGGATCTCGCAGGCGTGTGGGGGCCTGGAGGTCCCCTGACAGTTCTCCGAACCCGGCGCCGGCCTCGAGATGTGGCCGGGGTGGCGGCTGCCGCAGAGCCTCCGCCTGGGTGGCCCCGGGGCCAGGCCCCCAGTCGAAGTCCGGGCCCAGCCGCCCGCGCCCCCTACCCCTGGCCGCTTGGAGCAGCGCCCGCAGGCTCCGTGAACGCCCAGGTGCCGGAGACCCCGGCTCCCCACACGCCCGCCGCCCGTCCCCCCGGGGCCGCGACCTGGGCGCAGCGGCGGAGCTCCGGGTCGGCCCGAGCCTACGGCCTCGGCGTCGTCGTCGCTGGGCCCCTTCCGGCCCCGCCGCCGCGTCACGCTCTGCGCTCGGTCCCCACCCCCGTCCCGGACCCCGCTGCCGTCCCTCTCGGCCCGGCCCCTAACCCTTGCCGCGGGAAGACGAACCTGGGGTCCCCGGGGCCCGGGTCCTCGCTGCGGCCTGCGTGTCCTGAAGCTCAGTCTCCCCCTCCAGGCGGCGGGCGGCTCAGCACCCACACCTGCACCCGCCTCCTCCGCAGGGCAAAAGCCCCCGAACGCGCGGCAGTTCCCCAGACCTCAGCCCTAGTTCCTTCCTTATGGAGCCCAGGCTCCACCCTTGACCCGCGGTCCCCTCCCTAGAGGCAGGAGCTGACACCCAGCGGGTTCCTTCTTTCCCTAGGGCGTGAACTCCGCAGCCTTCATAGACTCAAAGGTAAAAAACCTGAGGGGCCGGGAGGTGGCTAACGCCTGTGATCCCAGCACTTTGGGAAGCCGAGGTGGGGAGGATCGCTTGAGGTCAGGAGTTCCAGACCAGCCTGGCCAACGTGGCAAAAACCCTGTCTCTACTAGAAATACAAAAATTAGCCGGCATGGTGGCACACGTCTGTAATCCCAGCTCCTCCGGAGGCTGAGATGGGAGAATCGCTTGAACCTGGGAGGCTGCAGTGAGCCGAGACTGCACCACTGCACTGCAGCCTGGGCGACAGAGCCAGACCTTGTCTCAAAAAATAAACCTCTGAGGTTTTTTGTCAGGATTAAGTTCATGAATTTCTTCCATCAGTCAACAAATATTTAGCAAGCACGTTGTTCAGGCAACCACCAAGGGTTGTGCAGGCTGTGCACTGCACAAGGGGACTGGCCCAGGACACATTAATTGCAGTCAGGGCTACATCTTCTCCGTGGAAGGCCGTCCTTTTGCAGTTTGCCATGGGCTGGTGGGTGGTGATCCTGCCCTGGCCAAAGCCCTTATCTAGCTCACCCTTGATTGAGATAGCTAAATGTAAGGAGTACTTATTGAGCACTGTATTAGTCCATGTTCACACTGCTATAAAGAAATACCCGAGACTGGGTAATTTATAAAGGAAAGAGGTTTAATTGACTTATAGTTCCATATGGCTGGGGAAGCCTCAAGAAACTCACAATCGCCGGGTGCGGTGGCTCACGCCTGTAATCTCAGCACTTTGGGAGGTTGAGGCGGGCGGATCACGAGGTCAGCAGATTGAGACCACCCTGGCCAACACGGTGAAACCCTGTCTCTACTAAAAATACAAAAAAATTAGCCGGGCATGGTGGCGGGTGCCTGTAGTCCCAGCTACTCGGGAGGCTGAGGCAGGAGAATGGCATGAACCCGGGAGGCGGAGCTTGCAGTGAGCCGAGATTGCGCCACTGCACTCCAGCCTGGGCAACAGAGCGAGACTCCGTCTCAAAAAAAAAAAAAAAAAAAAGAAACTTATGATCATGGTGGAAGGTGAAGGGGAAGCAAGGACCTTCTTCACATGGCGGCAGGAGGGAGCTGGGGAAACCGTCACTTGTAAAACCATCAGATCTCGTGAGAACTCACTATGATGAGAACAGCATGGGGAAAACCACCCCCATAATCCAATCACTTCCCACCAGGTCTCTCCCTAAACACCCGGGATTACCATTCAGGATGAGATGTGGGTGGGGACACAAAGCTTAACCATATCAAGCACCAACTGTGTGCCAGGCACCATTCTAAATGCTTCGGCTTCATCCAATGTCAGTAAAGCTCTTGGCAAAGAGTAATATCAGGAGGCAGAGCCTGGGTGGCACTGTTGATCTGGCACAAGGTGGACTCAAGGGCTGCTCAGAGATGTCCACACACCCCAACCTCAGCCTCTGGCTGGGCCTCCAGAGGAAGCCAGTAGTACTGGACGGCTGCCAGGTGAGATACCTGCAGCTCACTGAGGGGTCTGCCCATGAACCTGTTTCTGTGATGGCCTGGTTCCTGAAATGCCAACCCCTCTGTACCTTAGAAGCCATGCCATTGTACCATCTGCAGGCCCGGGCAGGACCACCTAAAGTCTGCCTTTCCTTCCAGAAACCACAGGGCACAGGTTAGGCTGGGCACACCTTTTATTTGGCTGCATGCGGTAGGGCGAGGTCAGGAGAACACTGCTGTCCTTCCAGCAGGACAAGAGGCAAGTTCCAAGGGTGGCTGGGTGGGAGACAGAGGTCCTGGAAATGGCAGTTCTAGGGGTGGGATGGGGGCTTGGAATGCTCTCCAAGCCAGAGAGGGCCTGGCCTGGATTTGGGAGGTGGACAGGGGATCCTTCAAACCCCTACCACACTCATCCAGGGCTCACGTGTCCAGCTGTCAAAGCAGGTCCCAATCCTGCTCCCCACCTACCCTGGGACATCCTGTGCAGGATTCCCTCAGTCCTCTGGGAACCTGACCCCACCTGGTACCCATCTAGCTTCTGGGGCTCCACTGATAGTGAGGACAGTCCACACCCGACCTGGACCCCACCCCGCCATGGGTCTGCCCATCTCAGTCCCGGCCTGAGCCTCTGGGCCAAAGCCACCTCTTCTGAGCAGGCAGGCAGAGCGAGAGACTGGGAGCAGCAGACGGGGCAGAGCACGGCCCACGAGCCCACCCTCCCAGATTGGTCTGAGTTACATGGTCACCTCCCTGCACCTGCACCATCAAGGCAGCTGCAAGCTTGCCAGTTGTCTTGCCTGTCCCTGCTCCGAGGGTCAAAGAACACAGGTAGAATGGTCCCAGGAGGGGAAGGGAGAGAGAGATCCAAGCTGGCCTCCAAGCTCGACTTTCTGAGGGGCCCAGGGGAACACGCTGCACCTCCCACATCTCAGGTGCTCCGTCTCTGAAAGGAGCCCGTGCAAGCTTCCCCGGCCATCATTCAGGTCAAGACCTTTCGGGGAGAGCTGGCCCCCACCCCAGCATGTGAGGGCTGCCCACACTGAGAGGCTCCACAAAGAAGAGGTGGCTAGGGGCAAGGGTTAGAGGTCTGGGGACGCCTGGCCTCCACCTCCCCTTCCCAAGCCCAGCCCTTTTCTGACAGCAGTTGTTTACCAGTCAGGGTTCAGCAGATGGGGGCTCAGGGGGTGTCAGGGCAGCGGGGGCCCGATGGTGATGCTGCTGTTGGTGACCCTCGGGCCGTACCAGCCGGCCCAGTAATGAGTGTCCACGCCGCCGTGCTGAAACCAGATGTAGCGGACGCCGGGCGGGTAGTTGGAGAATGTGTGGGAGACCTGGTGGGGCAGGTAGAGCGGGGAGAAAGGTCAAGGCAGCTGACTCAGGCTGGGTGTGGTGGCTCACACTGGGAATCCCAGTACTTTGGGAGGCCAAGGTGGGAGGGTTGTTTGAGCCCAGGAGTTTGCAACCAGTCTGGTCGCAAACCAGAGATAGTGAGATACAATCTCTACAAGAAAAAAAAAAAAATTAGCCAGGCACAGTGATGTGTGCCTGTAGTTCTAGGCAGGCTGAGGCAGGAGTACAGGCTAAGGTAGGAATTCAAGACTGCAGTGAGCTGTGATCACGCCACTGCACTCCAGCCTGGGCAACAGAGTGAGACCCTGTCTCTAAAAAACAAAAGAAATAAAAGAAAATGAGCCTTAAAAAAATAAAGGGTGGGAGCAGACTCCGAGTGTGGCACTGCCTGAGGCGGGCAGGGGAACAAGGAAGGGGCTGAGTTCTTGGTGCCAGACTAGAAATCAGTGGAGTTCCAGTTTGAGCTCTGTGATTTGGAACAGACCAATTCCTTTCTCTGTGCCTCAGTTTCCTCATCTATAAAATGGAGCAAAATCCTGCTGGTCTACTCCACAGGATTATCATTCAGCCCAAAGGAATGGGAAGAAACTGCAAGCTGCCAAAGGATGTCCAATACACTCATCACGGGGCACATGTATTATTTAAGTTAAAATTAAGTAAAAGTGCCCGGGGCAGTGGCTCACGCCTGTAATCCCAGAACTTTGGGAGGCCGAGGCGGGTGGATCACCTGAGGTCAGGAGTTCGAGACCAACCCAACCAACATGGAGAAACCCCGTCTCTACTAAAAATACACAATTAGCTGGGCGTGGTAGCGCATGCCCGTAATCCCAGCTACTCAGGAGGCTGAGGCAGGAGAATCGTTTGAACCTGGGAGGCAGAGGTTATGGTGAGCTGAGATCGCGTCACTGCACTCCAACCTGGGTGACAAAAGGGAGACTCCATCTCAAAAAGAAAAAAAAATTAAGTAAAATTAGATGAAATAAGAAATTCAGGTACTCAGTTGTACTAGGAACTGGCTCTCACTAACTGTTCAGTGGTCACATGTAGCCACTGGCTACCTTATGGATAGCGTAGACACAGACCATTTCTATTACTACAGAAAGTTCTATTGGACAGGGCTGGGGTTGGCAAACGATGGCCCGAAGGCCCACCGCCTGTTTTTATAAATAATGTTTTACTGGAACATAGCCATGTCCATTCGTTTACATATTGTCTAGAGCTGTTTTCACACAACAACAGCAGAGTTGGAGAGTTGAGTAATTGTGACAGAGACAATGTGACCTGCAAAGCCTAAAAATATTCATATCTGCCATTTTAAGAAAACATTTGCTAGGGCTGGGCACAGTGGCTCATGCCTGTAGTTCCAGTACTTTGGGAGGCTGAGGCAGGAGGATGACTTGAGGCCAGGAGTGCAAGACCAGCCTGGGCAACAAAGCAAAACTCCATCTCTACAAAAAAAAATTTTTTTTAATTAGTAGTGGTGCGCACCTGTACTCCCAGCTACTCAGGATGCTGAGGCAGGAGGATGGCTTGAGCCTAAGAGTTTGAGTCTGCAGTGAGCTATGAATGCGCCAGCCTGGGTGACAGACTCTGTCCCTAAAAATATGTAAGTAAATTAAAACAAACAAACAAACAAGCAAACAAGCAAATATTTGCTGACCCCAGTCTAGAAAACAGTAATAATCAATACTAGTAATTAGTAACAGTCAAACAGTCAACTTTTGGAATTTTTTTTTCTTTTTTCCTTTTTTTTTGAGATGGAGTTTCACTCTTGTTGTCCAGGCTGGAGTGCAATGGTGTGATCTCGGCTCACTGAACCTCCGCCTCCTGGATTCAAGCGATTCTTCTGTCTCAGCCTCCCGAGTAGCTGGCATGCACCACCACGCCCAGGTAATTTTGTATTTTTAGTAAAGACGGGGTTTCTCCATGTTGGTCAGGCTGGTCTCGAACTCCCAACCTCAGGTGATCTGCCTACCTGGGCCTCCCAAAGTGCTGGGATTACAGGTGTGAGCCACCGTGCCCTGCCAACATTTTGGAATATTTTTTGGCCCTGGCTTTGCCAGCATCATTTCACTGATTTCTTTCAGAGCTCTATGAGGGAAACACTACATACCCATTTTACAGAAACAGTGAGTAAAGCTCAGAGCATTGGAAGCACAGGTGAGAAGGTGCAGAGCTTGGATCTGAACCTAGGCCCCGTCTGACCACAGCCTCAGTCTTGGACAATCTGCCTCTGCCCCCGCCCCCCAGGCCCACGCACCTCCCTCCACTTGGCATCGCTCTTCTGCTGGATGGTCGCCGGGTCTGGCTGGAAGGTCCCCAGAGGCGCGTGCGCGGACGACAGGAGCTGAACGCACAGCTGGTACTTGGACCCGCAATCTGGCCTGGCTGCGAACCTGCAGGGAGAGGGAGGGCCCATCAGGGCCTCGGAGATTGGGGGCAGGGCGGGGGTGGGGCACCTGATTGGCATGCCCCACCCCAGACCCTCGCCCCAGGCACTCACCAGTCCTTGACCTCGATGTCCGGCCGTGTGGTATCCATCAGCTCCTCCCAATACCCTTCGGCCTTGAGGTCCACCACCTGGGACTTGAGGCAGGTGCTGGGGGCAGGCAGAGGGGTGGGAGGGGCTGGGCTCACCACTAGGGCAGTGAGGGGCTAGGACTGCCCCTTCCAGGGTGGGAGAGACCCCAGGGTAAATTGATTTGGGCTTTCCCCTACCCCAAGACCCCGGATCTTACTAATATGAAGTAACGAAGTATTTCTTGACCTGGTCATTGGGGAATTCCTTCCTCTGGTCTCGAGAGAGATCCTCCACCTTCCACTCATCGCCTCCATTCACATCCAGGCTCCAGAACTCAAACCCCTCTGATGGAAAAGCAGAGTTCACACTGAAGGGAAGCCCCTCAGTGGCCACCTTCTCCCAAGTGCCCCTTCCTCCCTACTCCTCTGCCCGCATCTTGGCGGCTGCCCTCAAGCCCTGTGCTGTGGGAACGCTACAGATCACAGTGCCCACCGCATATTAGGTGCTTCCTGTGTTGCAGGCACAGGGAGGTGACTTCCCTGGGGGCCCTGAGACACATGGTGATAGGAATGACCAGACCTCTTCTGTGATGGAGAACGCTCTGATGTGGGCCAGACAGACCTGGGTCTACTCCCAGCTCTGCCAGTACTCGGTTGTCTGACCTTGGGCCAGTTGCTTTTCCTCTCTGACCCTTGGTTGTCTCCTCTGTAAACTGGAGTAAGAATAGGGGCTGAGAAGCATTTTTGGCAAACTGCCAAAATGTTTTAGGACTTGTGGCCCACATACTATCTCTATTGTATAGTTTTTTGTTATTGTTGTTTCTTTTCCTATAACCCTTTAAAAACACAAAAACTTTTTTTTGTTTTTTGAGACAGGGTTTCGCTCGTCACCCAGGCTGGAGTGCAATGGCTCGATCTCAGCTCACTGTAACCTCTGCCTCCTGGGTTCCAGTGATTCTCCTGCTTCAGCTTCCCGAGTAGCTGGGATTACAGGTGCATGCCACCACGCCTGGTTAATTTTTGTATTTTTTTGTAGAGATGGGGTTTTGCCATGTTGGCCAAGCTGATCTCGATCTCCTGACCTCAGATGATCCACCCACCTTGGCCTCCCAAAGTGCTGGGATTACAGGTGTGAGCCACTGCACCCAGCCCAGATGCCTTCTGTGATGGAGAACGCTCTGATGTGGGCCAGACAGACCTGGGTCTAGTCCCAGCTCTACCAGTACTCAGCTGTGTGACCTCGGGCCAGTTGCTTTTCCTCTCTGAGCCTCAGTTGCCTCCTCTGTAAACTGGAGTAAGAATAGGGGCTGGGAAGCTTTTCTGGCAAAGTGCGAAAATATTTTAGGACTTGTGGGCCATCAACTATCTCTATTGTATAGTTTTTTTGTTGTTTCTTTTTCTTTTTATAACCCTTTAAAAATGTAAAAACAATTATTAAAACAATTATTAATGCCTCAGCCAGATTTGGCTCATGGACAGCTTGGAGGAGTTGTTTTATTATCATTTTGCTCCAGAATTTGGTCAAGTTGTGGAAAATGAGGTTCCCATGCCATCCCAGTGTCAACCCAACGACACAGCAAGCAAGGATCAGTAGAAGCCTTGCTTTACCTGTTGTTGTAACATACTGAGAAGAAGACTGGATCTCCCATTCTTCCACAAGCAGAACCCCTTTGGCCCTCTGGGACCATGTCAGTAGGCCCGACCCTGGAGCCTAGAAACTAGGCCAACAAAATATGGCTCTGACTTCCTGGCCTTGTGTCTTGAGCAGAATTAGTCTCAGTTGGCCAACATTCCCTTTCCTAGGAAAGGTCACTGGGGAAATAATCTTAAGAGCAGAATAAGAGGCCGGGTGTGGTGGCTCATGTGTGTAATCCCAGCACTTTGGGAAGCCAAGGCGGGCGGATCACTTGAGGCCAGGAGTTTGAGACCAGCCTGGCCAACATGGTGAAACTGTGTCTCCATTAAAAATACAAAAAATTAGCTGGGCGTGGTGGCGGACACCTGTAATCCCAGCTACTCGGGAGGCTGAGGCAGGAGAATCGCTTGAACCCAGGAGGTGGAGGTTGCAGTGAGATTAGATCGCACCATTGCACTCCAGCTTGGGCAAGGAGCGAGACTCCGTCTAAAAAAAAAAAAAAAAATTAGCCAGGTGTGGGGGCACATGCCTGTAATCCCAGCTACTTGGGAGGCTGAACTTGGGAGGTGGAGGTTATAGTGAGCCAAGATTGTGTCACTGTACTCCAGCCTGGGTGACAGAGTGAAACTTTGTCTCAAAAAAAAAAAAAAAAGAATAAGAATAAGAAACACCACTCTTGGCCTCAGTTTGCCCATCTGAAAAATGTGTGCGCTATCAGTAGCTATCTCTTTGGGTTACGTGAGAGGAGTAAAGGTGTTAAACCATCCAAAGTACCCGGCTCATACTAAGTGCTCAATACATGTTCCTGGTGTCATGACAGTGTGTGTACTGGAGGCATGTCAGACCCAGCCTGTACCCCACCTTCAGCGCACGGGTTGTGCAGGAGGTTCCTGTGCAGGCTCCGTAAGAAGTAGAAGATCTTCCAGTCAGCCACGGGCTGGTCCCAGTCCTCGGTGATGAAGCCCTCTCGCAGGCACTTGCGTTTCCAGAGGGTCACGAGGTCGATGAGGTCCCGCCAGAGGCTGCAGACCAGGCGGCAGTTCAGCAGCAGCTGGCGGGCGGGCACGTGCGTGAACAGCTCCAGCAGGATGTTCTCGGGCAGCTCGTTGATGTTCCCCACAGCCATGGCTTGTGGCTTCTGGACACCCTCCTGTAGCTGTTGAAAAGCTATGCTGCAGGCCTCATCCCTGCTCTGCCATTTATCTCCGGAGAGCATGGTGCCTCTCCCAGCCTCAGTTTCCTTCTCTGTAAATGGATGCCTTACCTCCAGGGGTCACTGGGGCGGTCCAAGGAGCTTGGGACACATCAGGTACTTTAATAAAAGGTGAGCTCTGATTTTTTTCTCTGGCCTCTCACAACAGAGGTGGAAGGCACTGCCCAAGGTCAAAAATAAGGGCAGAGGGGGAAGGAGCCCGGATCTTCTTTGATTCCAGGGCCAGCCTTTTTCAGTAGGCCAGTCTTTAACGGGGATATAATGCGCAGCCGGGCAGAGCACCCCAGGCCTCCGGTGCCGTCACCATCCTCTCTCCCATCCTCAGAACATGGTGGGAGGAGGAGGCCAATTATCACTGCCTCCCGCGGAGGTCCAAAGGGCTCCAGCCACCTTCTCAAGATCTCAGAGGACATGATCTCCTGCCTAGGTGGGAGTAGCAAGAGGGTGGGCGACAGGGAAGGGCCCTTCCTATCTCCCCACCCCCACCCCCAGCCCCGCGGCTGGGCTCCGTCAGCCCCAAGTCCGCCAGCGCGCCTGCAGCCTCCCCTTCCCACGCTGTGCCTTAAAATGCCCCCCAAAGTCTGGGCTCGGACCCCTGCACATCGATGGCGACCCCAGCCTCCGTTCGCAGCCGCGCAGCGCAGCCCGGGCAAGCTCAGCGGCCTGGGCCTGGTCGGTGCCAGGCCTCCCTCGGCAACTACGGCGCGACCCGGAACCCAGGAGCCTTCCCGGCAACCCCCGCCCAGCCGCGCCCCCTCCCCAGAGCCCCCCGCGCCCCATCATGCCGGTCACCTGCGCTCGGCCGCCGCGGCACGATCCGCTGGGCCGCCCAAGCTGCACTGCCTGAACCTGCGCTTGCCTGGGAAATGAGGCCCCGCCCCGGCCCGCCAGGCCCCGCCCCCGCGCCCCGCGCCCCGCCCCGCGCAGCGCTGGGCCAGGGACGCACCCCCACCGCGTCGTAGGAAAATTACCTGGTGTGGGGGGTGGGGCGGAAGGCACCTCCTATACCCCGACTCCGCCTGGGCCACCCGCCCCGCACCCTCGGCCTGACCCAGCCTCTCCCTGCCTCCCCTAGCCGCCTCCTCCCAGCAGTCCCCCAGGAGCGAGCTGCGAGATGCCCCAAATCGGACCCCTCCCCAATTAGAAAAAAAACAACTCCTGACCTTTCCCAGCCTTCTCGGTCCGCTAAGGAACCCGCAGCCCCGGGCCTAGAGCCGACTGCTGGGACTGCGGGGCGGCCGGGCGCGGGGCCAGAGGCGGGGCGGGGCGGGTCGGGTTGGGGGCCTTTAAGAGGCGCGGTCGCCGGGACCGACACAGACGCGGACAGCGCCGGGACTCGCCGCCCCGGGACTCGCGCAGCCCGCAGCGCTCCGGCTCCTCCTCCTCTCGCGACCGCCCTCCGCAGCGATGGACGGAGACGGTGACCCAGGTAGCCGCCGCCTGGACCGCTCGCTGCGGCGGGGAGGGGAGATGGGGTCGGCGTGCTAGCGCTGCACAGAGGGGCGTCAGAGAGCGAGGGGACCCGGAGACCTGGCGCGGCAAACTTTCACGCCAGCGAAGTCCTAGAGGCGGTCTCCAAAGAGCACATCTCTCTGCTATCTTGGTCTGGCGGGAGGTCTTGAGAGGCGACCGGCAGGGAGAGAGGACTCCTGGGTCCCATTTAGCCAGGAAGTAGCACCACAGGACCCCCACATTCCCGCCTCCCAGCTTCCTGAGGGTCTGTCTGGCGGGGGCCTGGGATGCATCTGGGAGGGAGGCTGCGAGCCTTTTCTTTCATCAGCTCTTCCAGCTCTGGGCCTTGGGCCGTCTGGATCCCCGTGGGTTCCTTGGGGTCCCTGGCCTGGCCTCACCTCTTCCTGCCTTCCTCCTGAGCTCCCTTGTCTGGAGGGGCTGCCCCTCCCCGGGGTGGTGAGATGCCCAGTGGGGACTCGACTAGCGGTGAGGGAGCGTTGGGGGCAGCTTTGGCTGGTGCTCAGGGCCTTCCCAGGCTGCCCAGTCATCCTCTCTGGCACCCAAGACCCCTCACCCCCATCCCTCCAACTCCCTGCGGGGCCTGCAGGGGTTGCCTGCTGAGTCAGGATGGAAACAAGACCTGCCTGCAGACAGCCCTCACTCTTTCCTCATCAGGTCCAGCTGGGGGTGGGCATTGCTTGGGGTAGGCGGTGGCAAACAGACTGATGAAAGCTCAGCCCCCCCACCCCATTCCCCCGCTTCCAGCCCTGAAAATTCCAGCTCCTGCAGCCCTTGCTCCCAATCCACGGCCTTCTGGCCACACCCTCTGTAGGGCTCCAGAACTGGCTCCTGCTTTTTCCCAGGGCTCAGCTATTCCCTGGACTCTGGGGCCCACTCCAGGTGAGTGAATCAGCCTCGCAGGCAGGCAGCTTCCAGGGGCCAGATAACTTTCCGCAGGCAACAATGTGGGGAGTTGTGTGTGTAAGAGAGAGGGTGGGGGGAGCTGTAATTGGATCTGGGGCCTCGAGTGCCAGGCCCCGGGGCCAGAAGAGGGGACTGGGTGAGGTGCACCTTTCGGGGAGCATCAGGTGTCCGATGGGGCCAGGGCCGGAGGGAGGGCTGGAGAGGTGAGGACACTGGGCCTAGCTCCCCAGAGAGCTGTGGGCATCCGCCTGGGCAGGCAATGTGACTTCAGGGCCTGGCATTTTCCTCTGTCTTCCTGCTGTTCTGCGATGTGGTCTGGGAGAAGCCGTTAAGCCCTTTTTGGCCTCAGTTTCCTCTTTGCCAAAGGGGCCGGTGTAAATCCCCATGTCATAAAGATGTGGCCAAAAAAATGTTAATAAGGAAGGAGAAGTGCTGTGTTCAATGAGGTTCACTCAGTAAGACTGACTGAGGACTCACTGTGTGCTCTGGGCTCTGTGAAAGCTCTCAAGGGCCTGACTGTGTGTTGGGCAGGGAGGAGATGCTACATGTGAGGAGGTTAGGGGCTGGTGGGCCTGGAGACTTGGGTCTGGGTCCTGCCACCTGTCCCCTTCCCCAGTGCCTGGCCTGTTCCCACCACCGCCTTGGCTCTCCAGGGCCTAGCCCACGGGAACTCCCCGTCTGTAGATCTGAGAGCTGTAGTCTTCCTGATCACCCAGAGTGGGCCCCATCTCCTCCTCACTGGCTCTCCCTCATCCAGGCATCTGAGGCACTCGGTGTCCGCTTACTCAAGGCTGTGACGGCCCAGCTGAAGCCGACTGGGATCCAAGAGACAGTCTGGCTGCCGTGGTGACATCTGGCTGCCTCCTTACAATTCAGAATGCCCTTGTCCCCCTCCTCAGGGGATTTGGACATCTGTCCTGTTTGTATGGCCTGGCACAATGATTACCCCCATTTTATAGATGAGAGAACTGAGGGCCAAGGATGGGAAAAGGAGGTGGAGAAAGTTTCCTTCCCCAAGCCCCTAAGTCATCTCCTTGCTTGATACAGTTTCTTTTAATAAGTCCCTCCTCATCCCCAAGTTACACAATAGCTGGGGACAGCTGGGTCTCCAGGCTCTGTTCTCCAGCCCCTGAAGGTCCCAGGTCCCATGTCCCCTTCCCTAAATACTGGCAGTGTGTCCTTCAACAAGTCACTTCATCCCTGAGCCTGAGTATTTGCACCTGCAAAGTCAAAATCCTGGCCTGGGTGTAGTGGAGCATGACTGTAATCCCAGAACTTTAGGAGGCCGAGGCAGGAGGATTGCTTGAGTCCAGGAGTTGGAGGCCAGCCTGAGCAACAGAGTGAGACCCTATCTTTAAAAAGAAAAGTCAGCCGGGCGTGGTGGCTGACGCCTTTAATCCCAGCGCTTTGGGAGGCCAAGGCGAGTGGATCACCTGAGGTCAGGAGTTTGAGACCAGCCAGGCCAACATGGTGAAACCCCATCTCTACTAAAAATACAAAAATTAGCCAGGCGTGGTGGCACATGCCTGTAATCCCAGCTACTTGGGAGGCTGAGGCAGAAGAATAGCTTCTCAGCTTCCAGCTACCCGGGAGGCAGAGGTTGCGGTGAGCCGAGATCGCGCCACTGCACTCCAGCCTGGAGTGCAGTGACAGAGCGAGCGAGACTCCATCTCAAAAAAAAAAAAAAAAAAAAAAAGTCAAAATCCTAACACTGCCTACTAATTCAGTGAATTATTTTGTGGAGGCTGTGGTGGTTTAAGATGGCTCTGGAGCCAGGCTGTCTGGGTTCGAATCCAGGCTCCAACCACTGATTAGCTGTGTGATCCTGGGCCGTTTCACCTCTCTGTGCGTCAGTTTCCTCATCAATGAAATAAGGACAGCAATAAGAGCAACCTCAAAGAAATGGTATGAGGATTTAAAGAGTAAATGAAGTTGAAATGCTTTGGACGGTGCCTAACACTTGCTGAGTGCCCCCCCCCCCCCAAAAAAAAAAAAACATGAGTTCCTGACAACAGACCAGGAAAGTGCCAGATGCCAGGCACGGGGCATGAAGCTGTGTGTTTTCCAGACCATGTTCTGCCCCTTATGAGGCTCGATATGGCCCAGAGACAGGCGTTTATCACAGGATCACACCCCAGGACAAAAGCTAGGAAGGGCTGTGAAAGGGTGTCATAGGGGGAAGTCCCGGAAGGCTTCCTGAGGAGGTGAGGGGAGCAGGGATCTCAGAGGGTGGTTGGGAGGATGAAAGAAGTTCCTGTGTGAAGCATTGTACAGTGCTGTAGATGGATGTCATTAATAACAATAATATGATCCTTGCTGCCATCTGCCCAGACCTAGGGTTTACTGGTCCGGCAGAGGAAACAGGCCTCTGAGGCACCTCTTTGGACTTAAGGGCTGATCCGAGGTTGGTCTGTGGCCTTGTGGCCCTCCTCCTTGGGCACCAGTATGAAGTCACAGAATCTCCGGCCCCAGCTGTGGATTGTCCCACGGTGGGTTGGGGAGGATACGGGCACATTGCAGTCCGGGGACCTGGAGGGTTACAGGGTGGAGGAATCACAGTCCCCCACCCACCCCTGCCTGCAGAGAGCGTGGGCCAGCCCGAGGAGGCAAGCCCGGAGGAGCAGCCGGAGGAGGCGAGCGCTGAGGAGGAGCGGCCGGAGGACCAGGAGGAGGAGGAGGCGGCGGCCGCCGCGTACCTGGACGAGCTGCCTGAGCCGCTGCTGCTGCGCGTGCTGGCCGCACTGCCGGCCGCCGAGCTGGTGCAGGCCTGCCGCCTGGTGTGCCTGCGCTGGAAGGAGCTGGTGGACGGCGCCCCGCTGTGGCTGCTCAAGTGCCAGCAGGAGGGGCTGGTGCCCGAGGGCGGCGCGGAGGAGGAGCGCGACCACTGGCAGCAGTTCTACTTCCTGAGCAAGCGGCGCCGCAATCTTCTGCGCAACCCGTGTGGGGAAGGTGAGAGGCCCTCGCCGGGCGAGCTCAGCTTCCCCCGCTGCGAAATGGGCCGAAACGGCGCCGGCTGGCTTTGACGGAGAAATGGGAGAAAGCGCCTGGCTCAGTGCCAGCACTGGGTAGCAGCCCCAAGGCTATTACTGTAGCTCTCTGGCCACCTGCACCCTGGGGTCTCCCGGGTCCTCCCACCCTCAGCCAGCTGGGGCAGGGCGGCGGGATGGCCCACTGGTCCACCCTTTCATTCATCATCTGCCCACCCAGACACCAAGTGCCACCTTTGCCCTGCCCCCCGCCACATAGTGGCAAGAGCCAGCCCCGCCACAGCCTTAGCAGGGACTGAATGACCAGGGTGGGGCTGTCGCGTCCCTACAGAGGACTTGGAAGGCTGGTGTGACGTGGAGCATGGTGGGGACGGCTGGAGGGTGGAGGAGCTGCCTGGAGACAGTGGGGTGGAGTTCACCCACGATGAGAACGTCAAGAAGTACTTCGCCTCCTCCTTTGAGTAAGGAGAAGGGGGTGGAGGAGGTGGGAAGGGGGGAGCGTTCGCTCTGTCCTAACTCCGCTTCTCCCAGGTGGTGTCGCAAAGCGCAGGTCATTGACCTGCAGGCTGAGGGCTACTGGGAGGAGCTGCTGGACACGACTCAGCCGGCCATCGTGGTGAAGGACTGGTGAGTGGGCCTTGGGGTGGCATGGGGCTGGGAAGAGCGGGGTCAGGCAGAGGGGCGAGCCAGCTGGGGAACCCCCCGCCCGGGGGTGCTGCCTCCCCACTGCAGGGGTTGAGGCCACGTGGGCCACGGGTCTGCAAAGGTTGACACCTTCTGAGTTTGCAGGAGAACCTGGAAACCCATCTCCCCTCCTGAGTTTTAAATGTTGGCAAATATATGCACATATATATATTTGTATATATGTAATGTATATATTTCAAAATCAGTCTGCGCTGCAAACCAAAGGCCACTCTGCACTGGCTTTGGCCCCAAGCTGGGGTCTGGCCAACCTGGAATGTAGTCCTTGTGTTTCTCTCTTGGGCTGTCACTTTCTCTTGCTGGCCTCGTTTCCCTTATCTGTAAACTGGGAACACAGGCAGTGCTGGCCGACAGGGATGTTGGGCGCACAGGAGGTCTTTTGTGGAACTCCGCATCCCCAGGAAGTGTTCAGCAGGGCTGAGGCCACGCCCCACCACCCCCCGCCCTCCACCTCGCTCCCTCCCTCTGAGCAGGTACTCGGGCCGCAGCGACGCTGGTTGCCTCTACGAGCTCACCGTTAAGCTACTGTCCGAGCACGAGGACGTGCTGGCTGAGTTCAGCAGCGGGCAGGTGGCAGTGCCCCAAGACAGTGACGGCGGGGGCTGGTTGGAGGTGAGCCTGGGGGACCCAGAGCGGAGGGGTGGGGCCCGGACGTGAGGGGCGTGGCTCGAGGAGACCCCGCCCACGGCGCTCCTGGGCTGGGCTGGGCTGGGCTGAGATAGTCACCGGGTGGTGGAGAGAGCTCTGAATACCGCGAAGAAACCGAGTGGGGGAGCTGCAGGTCGGTCGGTGTACCGGGGTGGGGCGGCAGGAGAGGCCTCAGGACCTCCGAGGCTGACTCTTGCTACCTCCGCCCCCAGATCTCCCACACCTTCACCGACTACGGGCCGGGCGTCCGCTTCGTCCGCTTCGAGCACGGGGGGCAGGACTCCGTCTACTGGAAGGGCTGGTTCGGGGCCCGGGTGACCAACAGCAGCGTGTGGGTAGAACCCTGAGCGGCCCTGCCTCCACTCTCCCCCAGCTGCCTGGAGGGGCAAAGGTCGGGGGTAGATAGGCCTTAACTTAGTCCATAGCGTCCTCACCTTCCCCAAGCCACACATCCTTCTCCCGTCCCTTGCTCCGAGCCCAGCCCCTGAGCGGGGAGAGAGAAGTTTTGTTGGCATAGATTTGCTTAGGTAGTCGGCTTCTAGAATGTAGATCCGTGAGGGCTTGGGCTTGGACTGGACCCACTGCTGAATCCCCTGCACCTAGCACAGTGTCTGCTACAAAGTGGGCTCTCAATAAATATTATTTGTCCAAGGAAGGAATGAATGAACAAATGGATAAACACTGCTCCCTTCCCATCCTTTTCTGTCTCCTGAGGGCCCCCGGCATAGCCTGGAAAAATACTTGGTGGGGCTCCAGCTGCTCTGGTTTCCAGCGGACCTTGGGCCAGTATGGAGTCAGCTGTGCCCGGCCCTGCCAGGCAGGACAAAGCTGGGATTGTGAGACCAAGGAAGGGTGAGCTGAGCCTGGCACCTGGCTGCCCAGAGGCCAGAATAGGGCATGTGGCGGCGGGGGGCGGGGGGTCTGCCCTCCAGGCCTCTCTTGGTCCAGTGATTATCCTAGGCCTTGCTACGACCCACCATCCTTTACTAAAGGCAGAGTGGGGTTGGGGGTGTACCAGTTCTCAGGGCCCAGGTGACCAACAGCAGCATGTGGGTAGAGCCTTGAGTGGCCCTGCTTCCACCCTCCCCCAGCTGCTTGGAAGGGTAGAGGCTGGGAGTAGATAGGCCTTAACTTAGTCCATAGCGTCCTCACCTTGCCCAAGCCTCCGCAACCCTTCATCAAGCTGGGCCCCTAGGGCAAGGTGTCAGTTCCTTTGTCTGATTGGCAACTGGGGTGGGTGTGGACTGTGCTAGGATACCAGTTCTCTTGGGCCCAGGGATGGAGGTGAGGGGCCTGGGGTAGGGGATGGGAGGTGGGGATGGGGAAGCACAAAAAGGATTGGTCTGGGATTTCTCTTAGTTCATGCCCACCCCCTGGAGTCATTAGCATCTGGTCTCATTGGCCCTTTTCCAAACCTGGCCCAGAGGTTGGCGCAGGCATTGGCCTGGGGGAGGGGAGGTGGGGAGGGCATTGTGCCTGACTCTGTGCTCCGGCACGCTCCTTCCAGCCAACCCAGCCCCTTCCAAAGACTGTCAGCTGCTGGTCCTGGGGGCGGGCATTTGAAGGTCCTGGAACCCTCTGCCCTCCTCTCCTGAAATGGAGACCAGTAAAATCACTGAGAGCCTCCAGCTTTGCTTTGGTTCTGAACTCTGATGCTACCTGCTGTTCTGGAGGGATTGCAGGGTTCAAGCTGGGGCCTGCCTGCAATTGTTTATTCATTCACTCGTTCATTTATTTACAATTCCCAGAGCCCCAACCCCAGGCCAGGTCATGTGTGGGGGCCCTGAAGTTACAGCGGGGAATAAGAGACTCCTTCCCAGGAAGAATCAGCAGCCTGGCCGCAAGAAGGGTGGGACACCGGGGGAGGGGGAGCCATTGTCCTGGGCCCTCCAGTGCAGTGGTGGAGATGCAGTCCCTGCTCTGGGGGCATCCTCAGTCTGACAAGGGAGACAAAACCTTGACTTCAGAAAACTCTCAGTTTCAAGGGAGAGGCATAGCCTCTTCCACAAGGATGCCCTCCGTCCTGTCTAGGGGATTTCAGTCTGGTGGGGAAGGCACAGTCCATGTTCACCGGAGCTGCCAATCAGACAAAGGAACTGATGCCTTGCCCTCAGGGTCCAGCTTGATGAAGGGCTATGGTGGAACAGGCTCACCCCTTGAGCTCCCATGCTTAGGGGTGAGAGACTAAGGGTGGACGTGTGGGGAGCCAGGTTAAGAGGAGATGGGGTGAGTGGAGAAAGGACCGGAGCCTGCACTGGGCAATGGGAGGAAACTGAAGATGGAGACAGGTTGTGGGCGTGAGGGGCCAGGAGGCCAGGTAGGGCCTGGCCCTTTGAGGACTGGAGGTCAGCGTAGGAATGTAGGGGGTGTGGAAGGTGCTGCAGGTGGAGGGGAGTGTCCCTGAGTTTCAGGCGCCCATGGGACATTCGGGAAAGAGGCCCATACAGAGTGTGGGGCCCTGGGCTGCTGATGCAGGTATAGGAGTTGCAGTGTCTGTGGCCAGCAACCAAAGCCAAGGGCGGGAACAGGTGTGGAGTGAGGCAGGAGAGGCCTCTGAGCTCACGACAGACCGGACTGGCCAGGGACAGGGGAAGCAGGGCAGCCAGGAAGGCAGGGAGATGGGTGGGAGGCAGGTGCAAGACCAGAAGGCCACCTGCAGCCAAGAGCCTGAGGAAGGAGCCAGAAGCCCTGCCCAGAAGCCCAGAGGCTCTGAGCCTACTGTGGTCTCTCCCCAGAGCATGGGGCCCTCAGAGGAGACCAGAGGGGCTGCAGGCTCACTCTCCCTGTCACTAGAGGGACATCGGATACACCAGTGGTGTTTAGGTCAGGAAGATAAGACAACGGCTTCTCAGCCTTCAAAGGGCTGTGTGAGGTGGGCCAGAAGGCTCACTGGGCATAGGGCACTTCCTATCACACCACCCTACAGTCCAGTCAGAGGTGGGACAGGGGAGAGGGCATGGCCATCCCTTTTACGGTTTCCTGGCAAGTGACACAGAGTAACTGGGGAAGCAGAAGCTCCCATCCAGGCACATCTGGCTCTTAAGTGAGTGCTCTTAACTCCTCTCAGCATTACTGTCCCCTACCCTGGAGGACAGAGCTGGACCCACGTGTAAACGTTATAGGATGGCATATACCAGCTGCCTGTAAGGAAAAACCTGTGTGGCGTCCAGCAGGGGGCACCCCGGGGCTGTCTCTGGGACAGCGGGGACAGTTGAAGCCAGAGACAGCAGATAGGGCTTTCATGTCTCCTACGATTCTATTTTTTATTTAAAAATTAAAAAAAAAAATTTTAGAGACAAGGTCTCACTCTGTCACCCAGGCTGGAGTGCAGTGGTGTGATCATGGCTCACTGCAGCCTCAATTTTCTGGGCTCAAGTGATCCTCCACCTCAGCCTCCTGAGTAGCTGGGATTGCCGGCACGTGCCACCACACCAGGCTAATTTTTATTTTTTGTAGAGACGGGGTCTTGCCATGTTGGTCAGGCAGGTCACAAACTCCTGACCTCAAGCAATCCTCCTGCCTCGGCTTCCCAAAGTGCTGGGATTATAGACGTGAGCCACCGTGCCTGGCCAGTTTTTCCTAATCATTTGATATTTATTGAGCACCTACTACGTGTAAGGTAGGGACAAAACAAAGTCTCTGGTCTCTTGGAATATACAGTCTAGATGGAGAAACATAACACAAGCAACTAAATGAGTGAACGTGATAATTACCCACATGAGATAGCACTTCATCAATAAGCCAGGCACTACTCTAAAAGCTTTATATATATTAATTTGTCATAATAACCTCATGAAGTGGAAACTGTGATTACTTCCATTTTACAGATGAGAAAATTGGGCCGGGCGCGGTGGTTCACGCCTGTAATCCCAGCACTTTGGGAGGCTGAGGTGGGTGGATCACTGGAGGTCAAGAGTTCAAGACCAGCCTGACCATGAACATGGTGAAACCCCATCTCTAATAAAAATACACAAAAATTAGCCTGGGCAAGAAGAGCCAAACTCAGTCTCAAAAAAAAAAAAGAAAGAAAGAAAGAAAGAAAAATAAAATTGAAGCACAGAGAGATTAAGCAACTTGCCTTAGGCCATACTTCTAAGAAGTGATGGAACTGGAATTCTTTTTTTTTTTTTTTTTTGATACGGAGTCTCGCTTTGTCGCCCAGGCTGGAGTGCAGAGGCATGATCTCGGCTCACTGCAACCTCTGCCTCCTTGGTTCAAGCGATTCTCCTGCCTCAGCCTCCCGAATAGCTGGGATTACAGGCGCCCACCACCATGCCTGGCTAACTTTTTTTTGTATTTTTAGTAGAAATGGGGTTTTACCATGTTGGTCTGACTGGTTTTGAACTTGGCTCCCACAGCGCTAGGATTACAGGCATGAGCCACCACGCCAGGCCAGAACTGGAATTCTACTCAGCCACTTAGGCACTTGACCTCTGTAGTGTCGAGAGTGAGGGCAGGAGTGCTACTTTGGTTGGGGTGATCAGGGAGGACCTCTCTGAGAAAGCGACTTTTTTTTTTTTTTTTTTTTTTTGAGATGGAGTCTCACTCTGTTGCCCAGGCTGGAGTGCAGTGGCGCTATCTCAGCTTACTGCAACCTCCACTTTCCAGATTCAAGCAATTCTTGTGTCTCGGCCTCCTGAGTAGCTGGGATTACAGGTGTGCACCACCATGCCCAGCTAATTTTTTTTTTTTTTTTAATAGAGACAAGGTCTCACCATGTTGGCCAGGCTGGTCTTGAACTCTTGGCCTCAAGTGATCCACCTGCCTTGGCCTCCTGAAGTGTTGGGATTGCAGGTGTGAGCCACGGCGCCTGGCTGGAAGTGACACTTGAATCACATGATGATGAGAAACCAGCCATACAGCTCTTGGGAAAGAGCACTGCAGAGGCAGCCAAAGGCTTTGAGGTGGGAATGAGCTTATTCACAGGTCAGAAAGGCAGCCACTATGGCTGGAGCAGTGAGCAAGTGAGGAGGTGATCTGACGTGAGCTTGGAGATGTAGGTAGGTGACCCAGAGAGTTTCCTGAGGACCTACTATGTGCTCTGCCCTATAGGATATAAATGCTTTAGGAAGCAGATATGATATCATTTCCGTTAAGGAAAAACCTTTGCTCTGTTCAGCAGGAGCTAGGGATGGGGGTTTAGACATCAGCTGCTGACAATCTTGTTGATGAAAACAAATTTCCCAAGAGTAGCAGGATGATCAGGATGATGACGATGGTGATGATGCTGATGGCAGCAGTGATGGCGATGACAGGCATTTGCTGAGGACCTAGAGCACCAGTTCATGTGCTAAGTGCGCAGGCTCATTTAATCTGTGCAGTGGCCCCCTTAGATAAAAGAGCTAAGACTCAGAGACATAGGGTAGCTTGCCAGGGTCATGCAATGAATGAGTTGAAGCTGGCTTTCCAGCTTAAGTCTTTTTTCTTCAAATTGACATTTTATGTGTGTATATGGACTTTTTAATTATTTTCACAGAGCCAAGCAAACATTTTCAGTCAGCAGGAAGGAAAGAGGGGAGTTGTGGGTTGTGTTTTTGTTTTTTTTTTGAGATAGAGTCTCACTCTGTCGTCCAGGCTGGAGTGCAGTGGCGCAATCTCAGTTCACTGAAACCTCCGCCTCCCAGGTTCAAGCGGTTCTTCTGCCTCACCAGCTTAAGTTTTAATGACTTTGCTGGGGTACAGAGTCAGAAGGGGCCACACGCTGGGGGACAGAGCAAGGACAGAAGCTGGGGGCTCCCAGGTGAGGAAGAGCAGAAAGAGTTGGAGATGACGAGGACACTGGACCCCGGAGTGTCTGTGCGTACCACTACCCCAGGCAGCAGGGGGGATGCTAGGTGTTTGGGGGCTATTTTGGCTAAGGGGTCAGGGAAGGTAAAATGAATTTCCTCTTAGATTTCTCAGCAGAAACTTCTGTTTAACAATTTTGTAATGGAAAAGTCCCTCTTCCCCTTTCTGATTTCTTTTTCTTTTTTTGAGATGGAATCTCACTCTGTTGCCAGGCTGAAGTGCAGTGGCACGATCTCGGCTCACTGCACCTCTACCTCCCGGGTTCAAACCATTCTCCTGCCTTAGCCTCCCGAATAGCTGGGACTACAGGCGTGCACCACCACGCCCAGCTAATTTTTGTATTTTTGGTAGATACAGGGTTTCACTGTGTTGGTCAGGCTGGTCTCGAACTCTTGACCTTGTGGTCCGCCCACCTCGGCCTCCCAAAGTGTTGGGATTACAGGCGTGAGCCACTGCGCCTGGCATCTGATTTCTTTACCTTAAAAATCTGGATTTTTGTGTACACGGTGTATTCAGTTGTGGACGTGGTATATTCAGTTGTGCACATAGAGGAAGGGAAGGGCCAGTTCCTCCAAGGACCACTAGGTGTCAGCAATGTCAAGGCTGTCCCCAAGCTGTGTCTGTCCTGCCCATTTTTCTGCGGAGGAAAAGTCAAATTTGAATCCAAATCCTGGTCTCTTCCCATTGCCTGGGGCTGAGCCTGGGTCCTCAGGGGCTGGGATTTGGCGCTGCTCTGACCCCAGAGGCTCTATGAGAAACATTTAGGAGGCTAGGTCTCCAAGGCCTGGGAGGCCCCTGGGTCTCACCCCAGGCCACATAGCAAGGGCTTTGGATGGCTGGAATCCCCTTCAGAGCTCAGCCCCTCCCAACTAGGGAGGGCCGGTGGTATCCTGGGATCTAGCTCCAAGTAGATCTGGGAGTCTAGAGCCCCCCCCAAGTCCATCCCCACCTCGGCAGAGCCCTGGGCCTTGCTCGATGGTGCCAGGCCTGCAGTGAACACAGAACACCCAGACAGATCCAATCCTGAGCCCCTGGTGCATAATGACTTTGCTGTTTCCCCCCACCATAAATTAAACCTAATCTTGTGTTGACTCTGCTGAACAAGGAGAATAATAAAGAAGATTAAGATGAGATGGTATTCATTCTCTTCCAACAAAAGCCAATTAATCGTCAGTAGGATTACCGACAGAGCCAGGAGCTGCTTGCTAGGAGCTCTGCAGACAGGATGGAACAGGCCTGGGGGCCATTCGCTAGGGCTGCCACTGGGGTCTGCTGGTCATGCAGCAGGAAATATTGCAGGTAGATGTTAGGGAGAACTGCCCGGATGAAGGAGGGGGCTGGCACCAAGGAGGAGGGTGCGAAGAGCTTGGAATCACCCACAGAGGTGATGTTTCTAGGTCATGGAGGGGAACGCTGTGGAAGTTCCTGACCACCTGACCATGTCCATCCGAGGCCACCTAGGACCTTCCCCTGCCTTTCTGCGGTCACCTTTGATGAATGAAGCTGCCTTCGGGGGTCTCTGGCTTCCTCCCCACTCTGCTTTTTTCCCCCGCTTCCTCTCCTAGGAATCAGGGAGGCCATTTGTCCAGTGTTAACACCTTGGGTTTAGAGACAGAAACATGGCCAGGCGCGGTGGCTCACACCTGTAATCCCAGCACTTTGGGAGGCTGAGGCGGGTGGATGGCTTGAGGCCAGGAGTTCCAGACCAGCCTGGGCAACATGGTGAAACCCCGTCTCTACCAAAAATACAAAACAATTAGCTGGGCCTGGTGGCACAAGCCTGTAGTCCCAGCTACTTGGGAGGCTGAGGCATGAGATCTGGGAGATGGAGGTTGCAGTGAGCAGAGATCGCACCACTGCACTCCAGCCTGGGTGGCAGTGAGATTTTCTCTAAAAAAACATAAAAATAAAAATAATTAGAGACAGAAACACTCGGGCTTCACCTGGCTTTGCCCCTTGTCCTCAACCACACAAATAGAACCTATGATCCTCACCTGCCAACCTGGTTTGATGCTCCCAGGCACTAATGTGCCTCCAGTTCCTGCACCCACTAGATTCTTGGAACAAGACAGTGAAGCTGAATGGAGCGGCCTGACTGCTCTGGGCCATTGCTGAAAGGTGAGGGAACTGACATTTGTTGGTCTGCTGCTGCTGTATTTCATCGACTGCCTACGGCAGCCTCCTTGGGAGGCTTTATTTTGTCATCACAAAATTTATTGAAGAGGAAGCCGAGGCTCAGAGAGGTGGGGCCCTTGGTCGAGGTCACCAAGCTGTAGGCTGCTGAGTTGGCTGGGACGGGGCTTCTGTCGCTGTGGCCCCCAAAGCTTGAGCCCTTTCCCCATCTGCACATTCCTTCGTGCACATGGAAGGCATTCGGTGTGTGCTGGCCGGATGAATGAAACGCTCATCAAATGCTATTTCTGGTCCAGTAAGTTCCGTTTCAGACTCTCCCACATCCTGATAACTCCCAGAAGTAAATGGATTGTGTGTGAATTGTGAAATTCTTCTTGGTAATTCTTGGCAACTCACCCACCTTACTACTACTATGAAGAAAACTCTACCCTCCCATCCAGATCTAAGTTTGCTTCGTTTATTCGGATTGATGAGGTTTTTTTTTTAATTTATTTTTTATTTTGTTTATTTTCTGAGCATGGCAAAAGTATCCTCAAAGTCCAGTTTTACAATCTATGCTGTCTCAATACATGTTGAGCACTCAACATGTGATAGATGTGTTCAAAACATCACTTGTGTATGGTTTTATTTAATCCTCCAAGCACATCTATGTGCTATTATTCCCATTTCAGAGGCTGAGATGAAACCGAGACCCAGGGACGTGCATTCTCGCCCCAGGTCACACAGCAAAGGCTTTGCATGGCTAGAATCCTCCAGGCTTTCCTGGGTGAAGTGATTCTTGTGGAGGGATTCTAGTCCTCTGTGGCAGACAGGAATCACGGTGAAGGCCATGGGCTTCCGGATTCAGTTGGAACTGGTGGAGTTTTCTGTGTCCCACAAATAACACACTTAGACTCAGCCTCAGGAATTGATTTTTGGTTCATATGTGAAAGGATTTATCACTTAAGCTTTTTTTTTTTTTTTTTTTTTGAGACAAAATCTCGCTCTGTCACCCAGGCTGGAGTGCAGTGGCATGATCTTGGCTCACTGCAACCTCCACCTCCCAGATTCAGGTGACTCACCTGCCTCAGTCTCCAAGTAGCTGGGATTACAGGCATGCACCAGCACACCTGGCTGTTTTTTGTATTTTTAGTAGAGACAGGGTTTCACCATGTTGGTCAGGCAGGTCTCGAACTCCTGGCCTCAAGTGATCCGCCTGCCTCGACCTCCCAAAGTGTTGGGATTACAGGCGTGAGCCACTGTGCCCGGTCACTTAAGCATTTATTCAGCACCTTCTGCATGTCAGCACCTTGTTATGCTTTGAGGATACAACAGTGAACCAATGAGGTCCTTGTCCTCTAGGAGCTCACAGACTAGAGACAGAGGAGGATCTGGGTTCCCAGTTCTGACCCTCCCCAGGTGTGTGACCAGTTAGTGCCTCAGTTTCCACATCTGTAAAATGGGGATGATTTTATTACTTACCTGATAGGATTGTTATGAGAATCAAATGAATTAATATAGGTAAGACACTTAGATCAAGGCCTGCACATAAAAGGTGCTACATACAAGTTTGTTAAATAAAATGGACAAGTCTGGCAACTATAGTCTAATAATAGTAAAAGGGCGGTGAGGGGAAGCCTACTGAATTTTAGAGGCGGGACATCTAACATAGACCTTGATCAGAGAAGGTTTCCTGGAGGAGGCCGTCCATGGACTCTTGACCAAGTGATGGTAGGAGGGTGAATTACTTCCCTAGCCAGCTTGTAGCTTCCTGGGCTGTCACTGGGAGCTGCAGTACTAACTGGCCTTTTCCTGGGGCTTATTGTCATAATTTATCAATGTGCTAGGCACTGTAGTGGCATCTGGATTCGAATAGAAATCTCTGTGCTCAGGGACCCATGATTGAGAGGGGTGGGAGGAAAGCGTCCTGAATATGTTCTAGGACAGAAGTACAGGTCCCCAGATGCTGTGGGCTGTGTGTGGGGAGGTCTCCAGTAGGGTAGGGTGTAGAGAGGCCCTCAAAGCTGCAGAAAGATAATGATATCTTTGAAAAAAAGAAAACTAAAAAAAAAAAAAAAAAAAGGAAGGGGGAAGCCGGCAGGGAAAATGATTTTCTCGGCTGGCATTTCTCGGGGAATTAAATCTTGTTTTTCGTCACCACCAAGTGGAATAATCCAATATATTAAAGCAGAAGTCCCCGCTCCTATTTATTGCCGCGACTTTGACCTAACAGTTTCGGGTCTGCATTTGGAATCAGACCGTCCTAGGGAGGGAGAGCAGGAGGGAGGAGGCATCAACCCCTTGGATCAATTACTTTCCTCTCCGACACAGGAAAAATGAATTATTCCCCAAAAAGCAGGCACCTTACCCGATGAATTCTGCACTGCAGAGCTGGCGGAGTTCTACCAAATTGAATTTGGTCTTTGAGAGACATTTAAAACCAAGTGGAGTGCGTGTGCTGGTGGGGTGTGTCTGACAGCCACTGGGGCTTCTGTTAGTTGGGGCTGAGGAAGCCTCCCACTTACAGTTCTCTGGGTTCAGGGGGCAAGAGGTAGCCATGCTTCCTGCCCCAGGGACCCCCAGCACTCTGCAGAAGCGAGATGTTTTTGTTCCCAGCCTGAGGCTCAGAGAAGTGAGGTTGCTTGTCTGAGGCCACACAGTGAGCTGGTAACCATAGCAACCTGTTACCTTTATGTCCCTGTCCTCTGGGTCCTGCTGAAAATGTCCCCCGCCCTCCCAGGGAACCCCAGGTTGAGCTAGTTGGAGTTGGGAGCTTTCCTGTCTGGAGCACTAGTTCTTCATGTCCATAGCAGTATGACCTGGGGCAAGTAGCTTCCCCTCTCTAGGCCTCCGTTTCCTGACCCAGAAAACAGCGTTAACCACAGTCCTTGTAGTGTTTGCTACTCTATCAGATACAAAGGGCAGAAACGCAATTCTAAGTGTTTTAATCCAAAAGCAAAGGTTTTGGCCCACATGAATGAGAAGCTCTGTGTGGATTTCTGGCAGTGTCCTTTCAGGTACAGCTGGATCCATAGGCCCCAACAGTGTATTCAGAACTCGGCTTTTCTCTGTCTCTCAGCTCTGTGTGGCTTCATCCCAGGCAGGCTCACTCCAGAAGGGGTCAGCTGCCCCCCAGGCCAGCCCCCCAGCTGGGACTTGATCCTTCCAGCATCAAGTTTAATGGGTTCACGCACCCACCTCTGAGCTAGTTGCTGTGGCTAGAGGGCTGGTGCCCTGGTGGGCAAGGCTTGGGGTGGAGTCACCCAGTGAGAACCACGTGGCTGACAGAAGAGTGCAGGGGGTGCTGGGTCAAAAACCTAACACAGAGCCCCATCCCTCACAGATCTCGACATGGAAGAATTCACCATGGTGCTTGCCACAGGGCAAGTGCTCAGCCAGCCACAGCTCTGCTGACAGTGACTCCTTCTGTTTCCACTAAGGGGGCTGCCACGTCCTCCTGGGCAGGGTGTGAGGGGCCCTCCCTGGACTTCCTCTGCCTCCCTTATGGCCTCTCACTGCCTCTACTCCCATCTCCAGGCCAGGTACCAGGCATCAGCCCTCTGCCTGGCCAGGAGTCCCCAGGGAAGGGGGGGCATTCCTCACTCCACACATCCTGGGAGCTGCAGAGGCTGCAATTTCACTAATGATGGGAAGAGAGGAAAAGACTAGCCCAAGAGGGAGATATTTTAGCTGAAAAACCTCCCCCTGGATTTGGGCAGGTTTTTCAGGGCTAATGAGCTGGGGCCAAGGGAGTTTCCAGAGAGGGAGGTGGCTGTGTCTGGTCCAGGCTCTGGTTCTAGAGGGGCTGGAGGTCTGGCCAGTGAGAGAGGAGCTGGGGGCTGGGGAGGGTGCAATGGGGGGCTCTGTGCCCCAAGCTGAGAAGCGCTCACTGGCTCACCCCACAGATGCACTGCTCAGTCTGTGTTACCCCCGTTCTCCTCATGTAGGAAAGATCCCCAATGGCCAAGATGATCTTGCCAAGCTGTATTATCTCTATAGCCCCTACTGTGAGAACACTGCATATCTGTTTTATTTTCCCCGATATAAAGTCATGTCATGATATTGCAATTGCCTTTTTTTTTCTTTTAGACAGTGTCTTGCTCTGTCACCCAGGCTGGAGTGCAGTGGTGCTATCTCTGCTCACTGCAACCTCCGCCTCCCAGGTTCAAGCGATTCTCCTGCCTCAGCCTCCTGAGTAGCTGAGACTATAGGCGCGCACCACTGCAAACTTACAGACTGGGAGATACTGTTTTCACCAGATTCTGGGCTGCAGCCTGACCCCATTCCTCCATTTCTAATGTCTTTGGGAGAACATTTACCCAGTCAGTTAGCTTTGAGGGTAGACTGGAGCTCTAGGCCTGACCTCACCCCCTGGGTGGATTGCTGGTTTTCTCTGGGCCTTGGTAAGCTAGACTATAATGTGGAGGTGATAATCCCTGTCTTCTCCCCCATCAGTGCTAATTCCACCTGAGAAAATGTTGGTCTGGCTGTGAAGGGACAGGCAGTCCATGCAAATACACATTACGCAGCCATATGAGGTTTCTCCAAAGCCAGCATCTCCCTCAAATACTGCAAGTCAGCACACACAGTGGCCAGAGAAGACAGCCCATCCATACCCTGTCCAAACCTCAAAAGAAGAGCAGGGATCTACCTGGCACAACAGACAGAGCAGACAAAACTTGCCAGAGTCCAGCAGCTGCACTTTTGCTTAGCTGAAGGGGGGGGGTTTCCTATGTCCACAGGGGCTGGTGGTTGGGGACCAGTGATGCTTTTCCTTTGAGTGACTTTGCGCCCCAGCCCTGGGTTTTAGTCACTTTGGGATGTGAGGAAGCAGACCTTTAGGGAAAGATTTGGTCCTGTGCCATTCAGATCACCTGCAGCGGCTGCCTTAGAGTGGGGAGAATTTTCACAGCACGCCAACCAGGCTAGAGGGTGGAAGGGAAACCATGTGGAACCCGGACCGAGAGAGAGGAGCTTCAGCACCGCGGACAGCGCCCCGCCAGCCTCTGAGACCCAGAGACCCGAGCTGTGAGGAGTGGGGATCCTGAATGAAAGCGCCCCGGCCGGCCGGGCGCGGTGGCTCACGCCGGTAATCCCAGCACTTTGGGAGGCCAAGGCGGGCGGATCACGAGGGAAGGAGATTGAGACCATCCTGGCTAACACAGTGAAACCCTGTCTCTACTAAAAATACAACAAAATTAGCCAGGCGTGGTGGTGGGCGCCTGTAGTCCCAGCTACAGGCTGAGGCAGGAGAATGGCGTGAACCCGGGAGGCGGAGCTTGCAGTGAGCCAAGATCGCGCCATTGCACTCCAGCCGGGGCGACAGAGCGAGACTCCGTCTCAAAAAAAAAAAAAGCCCCAAGTGGACAGGGCGACCCAGTCCCTGCCCTCAGGGAAGGAGAGAGGGGAGGCACAAGGATTATTAGCCCTTCTATCAGCCAGCACTGGTGATGGACACTTTAATACATTAGCTCACCTTGACATCCTCTTTATTTTATTTTATTTTATTTTTTTGAGACGGAGTCTCGCTCTGTCGTCCAGGCTGGAGTGCAGTGGTGCGATCTCGGCTCACTGCAAGCTCCGCCTCCCGGGTTCACGCCATTCTCCTGCCTCAGCCTCCCGAGTAGCTGGGACTACAGGCGCCCACCACCAAGCCCAGCTAATTTTTTGTATTTTTAGTAGAAACGGGGTTTCACCGTGGTCTTGATCTCCTGACCTCGTGATCCGCCTGCCTCGGCCTCCCAAAGTGCTGGGATTACAGATGTGAGCCCCCGCGCCTGGCCGGCCTCCTCTTTATTCTTATTTTACGGGGGAGAGAACAGAAGCTCAGCAAGGCTGAATAGGCTGCCCAGGTCACACAGCTAGTTAGCAGTAGAGCATGGACTTCTGTCCAAGTTCATCTGGGTCCAGCATCTCCATCTTACAGTCTCTCTAATCAGATGGGAGAGGCACAGCCTTCAAACACTTGTGGCAACCGTGGCCCCAGAGCTGCTGGCATTTGTGGCTGGAAGGCTGGATTTGCATTTGTGTGGTTTTGTGAGTGCTTCTGGGTGTGCACGAGGGTGAATTCAGTGGAGTGTGACTGTTTACGGGAGGCTGTGTGAGACCCCGTGGGAGCTGGAAGATGAGAGGTGGTGTCATATCTCAAAGACTCTCCCTCCTCCCTCCTCCTGGAAGGAGACCTAGAATTCACTGGCCTTTTTTTTTTTTTAAGCACTTAAAGAACAGAGCAGAACTGATAGCTAAATTAAACCTGCTGAGAGTGCCTGTTTAATTGAAAATGCCATCTGTAATTTAAATGTCAGAATCGGGATGGTTATTACAGGCGCTTTGAAGACTGGGGCTCATTTCACAGTTTCAAAACAGACCGGGAAAAGCAGCAAATGGACCATGGCCTGCAATGTCGTGAAGCGATTAATAACTTCTCTGGTCCTGCTGAGCTCCGGCTCCCACCACTGCCCTCACAGAGGGAGTATGGCTGGGAGCTGGGAGTTAGGGGCTTGGGCTTTGGGACTCTGCCTCCTGCCTTACCCCCTCCATGCCTCTGTGCCATCCTCCCCTCAGCTTCAGGGCAACCATCCCAAAGGGTGAAGCTTATCCTGTCTCACTTCAGGGTCTCCCTGGCACTTCTGGAATGAAATCCTAATCTCTTAGTCTGGCATTCAAGGCCTTTGGAAGGCAAGGCCCTGCCTCCCTCTCCAGGTTTGGTGCCTGCCACTGGCTGCTGCAGACATCCTGAATGCCTCCAGGCCTTTGCACAAGCTGAGCCCTCTGCCTGGACAGCCATTGCTTTTCTTATCCACCCGGTGAGCACAGTGTATCATTCATGATTCAGCCCTCATGTCACCACTTCCAGGAAGCCTTCCTTGAGTACCCTATGCCTCCCCAAAGCACTGATCCAGGCCAGGTTAAGTTTCCTTTTCTCCCATGGCCCCTTGCTCACCTTCATAGCTGACTTAACATGGGGTTGTCTATCCGCCAGTCTGTGTATGCTGTGAGCCCCTTAAGGACAGTGATAGTGCCTTATTCCGAGACCCAGTGCTCTGCCCTGAACAATGACAATAGCTAACATTTATTGAGCACCTGCTATGTAGCAGGCACTATCATTAGTCCCATCAAAATATTTTTTTCATGAACCATACATGGGACTTAATATTAGTCCCCCCCCTTTTTTTTTTAAATGGAGTCTTGGCTGGGCATGGTGACTCATGCCTGTAATCTCAGCACTTTGGGAGGCCGAGGTGGGTGGATCACTTGAGGTCAGGAGTTCAAGACCAGCCTGGTCAACATGGTGAAACCCCATCTCTACTAAAAATACAAAAATTATTTTGTATTTGGGCTTGGTGACATGTGCCTGTAATCTCAGCTACTTGGGAGGCTGAGGCAGGAAGATCACTTGAACTCAGGAGGTGGAGGTTGCAGTGAGCCGGGATAGTGCCACTGCACTCCAGCCTGGGCAACAGAGCGAGACTTTGTCTCAAAAAGTAAAAAAAAAAAATGGAGTCTCACTCTGTCACCTAGGCTGGAGAGCAACGGCGTGATCTTGGCTCACTGCAACCTCCACCTCCTGGGTTCAAGAGATTCTCCTGCCTCAGCCTCCTGAGTAGCTGGGATTACAGGCATGCACCACCATGCCCGGTTATAATTTTTGTATTTTTAGTAGAGATGGGGTTTCGCCATGTTGGCCAGGCTGGTCTCGAACTCCTGACCTCAAGTGATCCGCCCGCCTCAGCCTCCCAAAATGCTGGGATTACAAGCATGAGCCACCACAACCAGCCTAGTCCCATTTTTGAGATGAGAAAACTGAGGCATGGAGGGTGACTTGTGACAAGCCAAATGGCTACCAGTGGCAGAGCTGGGAGTGGACAGAGGCAGCCTGTCTCCAGATTCCAGCTTCTTAACCACTATGATATAATGCCATATTCAGGGCCCTCTGCTTGGAGAATATTTGTTCATTGAACACATAAAGGGCTCATCAGGTGTGTTCTATCCCTACCCAGGAAGGAGATGCCATAACAAAGTGATCCAAAGGGAGCTAAGCTAACCCCCACCCAGATGAACTTCCTGTTCCTGGACCTCAAGCCCTGGTGCTTCTTTCGTGCACTAGAGGCTTTCAAGAGGGGGGATCCTTTTGCGAAGGCCCCCACAGATTAAAGGGGGGTCTTTATCCCCTCTCCCCCTCTCTACCATAGACAACTCCCTGCTGACTCTGTGCTCTGTCTGTAATCCCCCAATTGCACTTAATGGGGCAGTGAGGTGCAGTTGGATACCATGGTTGGTGCCCCAGCTTTGCTACTTACAGCCTATGTAACTAGCAGACATTTTACCTCCTGACCTCACTGTCTTCATCTCTGAAATGGGGTCCTAATCATATCTAACTCAGAGTGTTGAGGATTAAATGAGATCATGGAGGTGCAGTGCTTAGTAGAGGCACACAGCAAAGGCCCAGCATATGATAGCTATAACTTCCTTTCCTTCCTTCCTTCCTTCCTTCCTTCGTTCTCCCACCTCAGCCTCCAAATGTTTGGTTACAGGTGTGACCACCACATTGGCCTATTTTTCTTTCCCTTCTTCTTCCTTCCTTCCTTCCTTCCTTCCTTCCTTCCTTCCTTCCTTCTTCCCTCCCTCCTTCCCTTCCTCCCCTCCCTCTCCCCTTCCCTTCCCCTTCCTCCCTTTCTCTTTCTTTCTTTCTATTTTTTCTTTCTTGCTTGCTTGCTTGCTTTCTTCCTTTCTTTCTTGCTTGCTTGCTTGCTTGCTTGCTTTCTCTCTCTCTCTCTTTCTTTCTCTTTCCTTCCTTCCTTTCTTCCTTTCTTTCCTTCTTTCTCTCTCCTTCCTTCCTTCCTTCCCTCCTTCCCTCCCTCCCTCCTTTTCTTCCTTCCTTCCTTCCTTCGTTCTTTCCTTCCTTCCTTCCACTTTCTCTCTCTCTCTGAGCCCATGTCCTGGGTAACAGTCTGTGCCTACTCAGTGTTATTGGGCCCCCAACTTCCAGCTGCCAAGATTACATTTTTGCTCTGCATCTGATGCTGCACCCAGCACGCTGTCAGCATTGCCCCAATCTCCCAGCCCCCTGCCCACAGCCCATCTTCATGTTCTTTCCACTCTCTGTCCTGCTCCATCCTTGACCTGGTCTTCTCTGGGGTTGTCGTGCAGCCATTTATTCCCTCAACCAAAAGAAAAACACGGAAACTTGCTCCTAATTAGATGGTTTCTGTCTCCCCAGGTCTTCACTTCTTGCATGTTCTCAACTTGTTAGAGGAAATCGTATACCGACATTGGTATTGATTTGCATAATTCAGATATAATTAGGAGAAAGACTTGCTGGAGTGGCAGGCAGCAGGATTGGTGCTGCTGTATCCTGCTGACCTTGGAGAGAGCTTAGAACTGGGCCCTTAACTCTTACCAAGTTCATGTTTACTTTCTCTGCAAAGCCCTGTAGGCACCAATCCCCTGAGCTTCGCTCTTCCATGAGGTTTTAAGGCAACAGAGAAGGCTCCCTTGCCCCCAGAGTGTCCCCTTGCCCACCCCAGCATCTGGAATTCTGACCATGAGGGCTGTCCTGTGGGGCCTGCTGGGGATGCAGAAAGACTTTCCACTGTCCTGGAGGTCAGCAGGCACAGAGGTCAGCTTGCATGTGACGCCCACCATCTGGAGCTAGCAAGAGGATTTCAGGGTAGTGTCATCTTGACAGTTGGAGGAAGAAAAAATCCCAAGCCCAAGCAGTGCCTGAAGCAAGAGATTAGAAATTAGTGTGACCCAGTGAATTCTATTGCTGCCGTAATGAAAAGTGCTGGTGCATCCTTGGAAAGATTAGGAACATAACGAGCCAGAGAAACAGATGAAAAATTCACACCCGTGCCTGTTCTGTTTGTAGCCATTTCTTCATGCCTTTATTTATTCATCTATTCATTCAGCAAGTATTTATTGAGGGGCTAATATGTGCCAGGCACATAAAAGAATTAGGAGGCCGAGCATGGTGGCTCATGCCTGTAATCCTAGCACTTTGGGAGGCCAAGGGGGGATGATACTTGAGCACAGGAGTTTGAGACTAGCCTGGGGAACATGGTTCAACCCCATCTCTACAAAAAAAAAAAAAAAAAAAAAGCTGAGCACGGAGGTACACGCCTGTGGTCCTAGCTACTTGGGAAGCTGAGGTGGGAGGATTGCTCGAGCCCAGAGGTTGAGGCGGCAGTGAGCCGAGTTTGTGCTGCTGCACTCCAGCCTATGACAGAGGGAGACCCTGTCTAAAGACAAACAGGCAAACAAAAGAATTAGGTGCTCACCTTGGGAATGGGGATGTGATCTCAGAAAACTGTTGTTGGTGAATTTGGTTCCCATCCACCCCAGCCTACGTGGGTGGATTTGGGTCCAGGATTTAGGGCCTGGGAGGCAGGCTCTGGAGGACTCAGGCCCAGAAAACCATACAATGCCCGTTTTGAATTGTGCCTCTGTCTGTTTCACCTGTGAGCTGGCACTGTCCCAGGAAGGCCCCTGACAGCACAGGGCTGGGGTGGAAGCAAGGGACATTCCTATTCACAATGACCACCCTGGGGTGGGGTGAGGGGCACTCCCCATCAGGTGAACTTCACAGGAAGCAGGACGATGGGCAGGGAGTCTCTCTCTACATGCACCCTTGCCCCTATTCCTGCCCCAGTGTGACCCCTCCTCCTCCCATACAGCCCCTGCGAAGTGGCCATAACCAGAAGCCACAGCCAATTTCCCCAGGGAGCAATCTCCAGGGCACTGATTTACACGTTAGCTGTCACCACGGGCCCCAAATAATCAGGTCTCTTTCCTCAGAAAGGATATTAGAGGCTGAGATGGGAAGGGCTAGGGCAGCGTGATATTTATTTCCCAGGCATTTGCTGCTATGAATCACAGGGCTGTCTCTAACCTGCTCTCACACAGCACCGCAGGCCTGTCCGCAGGCCTGTCCGCAGGCCCGGAGAGACTTTCCAGGGTCCCAGGGGGCAGCTTGCCTGGAAATCCATTCCAGAGCCCAGCTCACGATTCAGGCTGCCTGTCAGGGTGCTGCGCTGGGGAAGCTGAGAGAGGGGAGGAGGCAGTCACTCTCTATTTGGGGAGAACTCCATGATTCATTCATTCCTTCATTCATCTGGGAAACATTTATTGAACATCTGCTGCTTCTTGCTGCGCACTGGGCTGGGGGCTGGGCACACAGGGACGAACCAGCCAAGCCGGGTCCTGTCCTTGGGAGCATAAGTGGTGTTTCCTTTTCCATTTTTCTGCTCCCACCCAGGAGACAAGACTGTTCTGAGCTCTGGCTGGGGGCGGGAATAGATCTCTATATTCCCTGTCCTGCCCTCTCTTCCACCCCCGTCCCCACGCCATCCCACATTGGCCCAGATGGTTGAGCAAGGTAACTCAGTCCCTTAATGCTGCAGTGATATTTCCCAAAGTTGTCCCAGGACTCCTCTGCTTTCCCTGGGCGGGAGAAGGAAACTCTTACTTTTTCAACCCCCAACTCTTGTCAGGCCCTTCCCCATGGCTACTTACATTATCCCATTTAACCCCCATTGTACAGAGGAGGAGATGTGCCCGGGGTCACACTGCAAGCAGCGGCGTGCTGCAGTGGGCTATAGCAGTATGCCTCTCTTCCCAACTTGGCCTTTGATGACACCACCTTTGGTGGTGTGAAATTGACTGCAGTGGGAGTATTTACACCATGGGAATGGGCAGGTGCTGTCAATCAGGGCGTTTCCTCTTTGCAGGGCTATCTCAGCATGGACCAGTGTACCAATGCACCCAGATGCTTTGACTGATGCTCTTCTCTGGAGCAGCAGCAGAGGATGGCTGTGACATTGGAGCAGCAGATGTCTCTGCTGCTGGGAAGCGGTTGCTTGTTGTGGAAGAACTGAGGAACAGTAACATGAATTCCCATTGGAGAGTTAGGAGTTTTCAACCCCTGCGTGGCCACTTTTTAACATCACAGGTTGCTTTAACAGTCGGGTGTGGTGCCCTGCCACCCTTCTCTCCCATACCCAGGTTGATGATGGAGCTAAGGCCTTGCTGCTAATTGAGGTCTCACTCAAGGTTAATAGGTGCTTTTATTGGTGTGAGTGATAGCTTTTTGCTGGACTCTGAGAACATGGCAGGAATCTGGCCAGGGGGCAGTGCACTGAGCACCGCCCCCCGCAAGAGATAAACACATATGTGTCCTCTAGGATACATTTTTTTCTATGCTGGTGTCTTTTTTTTTCTTTGCTCATCCTTCTGATCTCAGTTTAAACATCATCCCCTCAAGGAGATCCTGACCAGCCTATCTACAGTATGTTTCTCTGCCCCGCAGTTCTCTTTTAGTTTATTTTCTGTTGACTTACCTCTTTGTCTATTTCTTTCACTAGACTACAACGTGCATGGGTGGAAAACTGAGGCAAGAGAGGCTAGTTCTTTTTTTTTTTTTGTAACGGAGTCTCACTGTGTCACCCAGGCTGGCATGCAGTGGCGTGATCTCAGCTCACCACAACCTCCACCTTCTGGGTTCAAGTGATTCTTGTGCTTCAGCCTCCTGAGTAGCTGGGATTACAGCTGTGTGCCACCATGCCTGGCTAATTTTTGTATTTGTAGTAGAGATGTGGTTTTGTCATGTTGCCCAGGCTAGTCTTGAACTCCTGACCTCAGGTGATCTGCCTACTTTGGCCTCCCAAAGAGCTGGGATTATAGGCAATTTGCAACTTCTGATGCTTCTTGTTCATCCTCTCCTCCCTGTGGCTTTCTGGTGCTTGATCTGGGAAGACTTTACCCCTGGCTGATTTCTCCCTAATACACCTGCCTATCAGATGCCAGACGAGGGGGTCTGAGGCCAGGGTTAGGTCTCTGAACTTGGAGTCAGAGCCCTGATTCTGCACGCTGGTTTTGGTGCTTACTGGCCATGGGGCCACAGGGAGAGGACAGAAAGGACAGCCTGGAACAGAAGCTGCAGAAGGAAATGGCATCCACTCCCCACTGGGCCCTACCCCAGCCCTCTGTAGCTCCATTCTCCCAGGGACAATTTCACAGCCACTCTAAAGCTTTCCTGCCTTTAAAAAAACTTACTTTTCATGTTATAAAAATAATGCTTTCCGGCCAGGTAAGGTGGCTCATGTCTGTAATCCCAGCACTTTGGGAGGCCGAGGCAGGTGGATCACCTGAGGTCAGGAGTTCAAGACCAGCCTGACCAATATAGCGAAACCCTGTCTCTCTTAAAAATACAAAAATTAGCCGGGTGTGGTGGCAAATGCCTGTAATCCCAGCTACTCATGAGGCTGAGGCAGGAGAAATCGCTTGAACCCGGGGGGGTGGAGGCTGCAGTGAGCCGAGATCGCTCCATTTCACTCTAGCCTGGGCGTAAGAGCGACACTCTGTCTCAAAAAAAAAAAAAAAAAAAAAAAAAAAATGCTATCCATTGCAGAAAACATAGAAAATACAGAACAATAGTAAGGCAAAATAAAAGACATCTTTTAGATGAGGAAGAACCATGTGGACTTTCCTCCTTTCTTGTCCTGGATTAGCCCCGCCCACCTAAGCCCAAGACTCTGCCTCCTCTGGTAATTACAAGTAGCATTAAAACTGCCTCCTGGACCAAGTTATTACTTCCAAGAATAATAGTCTCTGTTACTACAAGAAACTAATTAACAGCATGCAATGAGGGGGAAAAATTCAATTAATTAGTGGCTTAATAAGTGCTCACAACGACTCTGGGCTTGGCTTGGGCGTTGGGATGGGAGAGATGGAGACCCCCAGAGGGCTAGGCATGGGGGACTGCAGAGGTGGGGGAGAGCACAGGGCTTGGGAATGGGTGGGGTCCTGTAGGAACCTCAGAAGCCCAGAGAGCCTAGTCAAAGAGGAAAGAACCCTGTTTGTTTCTGTTTCTGTCTGTTTTTTGCAGACCCCCTCCTCAGCTGAGGCTCTTAGCCTTACTGGTAACACTGGGTGGGGAGGGGTCCTTGGTCTGGTGTTGTCCCAACGTAGTGGTTTGGCAGGTGCAGGAAAGTGAGGAAAGACTTGCTTTTTTCTGTCCTGCAGGCTGGAGGTGTGAAGGGGAAGTGAGCACATGGGTGCCCTCTTCTCTGTCACAGCCCCCGCCCACCCCACCCCTTGGGATCTTCCCAACTCTCAGCCAGAGTCTTGGAGTCAGCTCTGACATTGCTCCTTCCCAAGCCCATCTCCCACCTGGCAGAAACTCTTGGGGCTGCTCCCTGCTAAGCGGTTCCCCTGCTTCCCTTCCTCACCCTCACCCCCACCCCATGATCTCCTCCACCACATCCTGGAGGGGACTCCTGCAGTGATCTGCCCGGTGCCCACCCCTTTTCCTCCAGCCCATCTACCACCCGGCAGTCACTGGGGTCTGATGCCAGCACCACTGGGGAATAGGACGAGGTCAGGCCCGTGCTTTGAGCCACGAAGCCCTGGCTGGACTGGCACCAGCTCCTTTTCCAGGCTCTCTGTGGCCCCAACACCACATCTGCTTTGAGTTATTTGAATGAGACAAATGCGGAGTTGCCAAACACTGATGGCTCTCAGGGCTTGGGGGCCTTCTATTGTACAGATCCCTTCAGAGGCCCTGAGAGGGGCCCTAGCATCATGTCCACACGCTTGTGTGTGTTTGTAAAATTTGCAGATGTAGATGATGTGAACTGCAGTCCATGAAGACCGACCATACCATTGTCTCTGTCCACTCAGACCTCCCGCCTCCGCAGAGTGATCAGATGAAACGAGATTGATCGGAATGCCTGCATTTGAAGGTGCGTTCGTTTCTGACAGCCTCTGTAACAAACGACCACAAACGCAGTGGCTTCAGCAACACAAATGGATTAGTTTACAGCTCTGCAGGTCAGAAGTCCAAAGTGGGTCTCCCTGGGCCAAAATCAAGGTGTCAGCCTGGCTGCATTCCCTTCTGGAGGCTTTAAAGGGAAATTCACGTCCATGCCTTTTCCAGCTTCCAGAGGCCTCCTGCATTCCTTGGTGTGTGGCCCTGACCCTCATCTGTGTTGAACAGGGTCCTTCTCACACTGCTCTGTCTCTGATTCTCCCTCTTCTCTCTCCCTCTTCCACTTTTTGTTTGTTTGTTTTTTGGAGATAGAGTCTCGCTCTGTTGCCCAGGCTGGAGTGCAGTGGCGTGATCTCGGCTCACTGCATCCTCCACCCCCCAGGTTCAAGCGGTTCTTATGCCTCAGCCTCCTGAGTAGCTGGGATTACAGGTGTGAGCCACCATGCCCAGCTAATTTTTGTATTTTTAGTAGAGATGGGGTTTTGCTATGTTGGCCAGGCTCGAACTCCTGGCCTTAAGTGATCCACCTGCCTTGGCCTCCCAAAGTGCTGGGATTACAGGCATGAGCCACCGCACCTGGCCAGCCTCTTCCACTTTTAAGGACTCTTATGATGACTTTGGGCCCACCTGGCTCATCCAGGATAATCTCCCTATTTTAAAGTCAGCCGATGAGCAGCTTCAACTCCCTTTGCCATGTAACTTAATATAGTCACAGGCTCTGGGGATTGGGGCATAGAGAGTTTTGGGGGGCTATTATTCTGCCAGCCACAGTAAGGCACAAACCTGTCACAGCTCTACAGACAATAAATGTGTGCGTGCTGTGTGTGTGAGTGTGTGTGAAGACACATGTTTTGTGCATCCTACATAGCAAAATACATTTATTATATATGTATGTATATACACACGTATGTGTCTGTGTATATGAATGTATGTATATATATTTTTTCTGTTTTTGAGACAGGATCTCTCTTTGTTGCCCAGGCTGGAGGGCAGTGGCACAGTCACGGCTCACTGCAGCCTTGATCTCTCATGCCCAAATGATCTTCCCACCTCAGCCTTCCAAGTATAATATTAATAGCTGGGATCACAGGAGTGTGCCATCACACCCGGCTAATTTGTATATGTATATTTCACTCAGCCATGCTGGAGGAATTATCTATCTTCTCTCTAGAAAATGATATTACAAAATCTTGACAGTTGAAGGGGGAATCCAAAAAGAATATGCAGCCAAAAATGTAAGAAAAAAATGTGTGTTGAGCAGTTCATGAAAATATATTTTAAAATGTATTTTAAATGTAATTTGTAACACTTTTTCCTTCTAAATAAGCATGAACTTTCATGCCTAATTTTACATTTTTTTAAAAAAAGTCCAGTGGGGCATGGTGGCTCATGCCTATAATCCCAGCACTTTGGGAGGCCAAGGCAAGAGGGTCGCTTGAGCTCAGGAGCCCAAGACCAGCCTGGACAATATAGTGAGACCCCAATCTACAAAAAATTAAAAAAAAATTTAGCCAGATGTGGCAGTGCACGCTTGTAGTCCCAGCTACTCAGGAGGCTGAGGTGGGAGGATCTCTTGAGCCTGGGAGGTCGAGGCTGCAGTGAGCTGTGATCGTGCCGCTGCACTTCAGCCTGGGTAGAGTGAGACCTCCTCTCAAAAAACCCACAAACCACAACCTAGGATCCTCTGCTGCTCCCACCCCAGGGCCTTTGCACATGCTCTCATCTGTGTTGAGAGTGCTCCATGTCTCCTCCATTCTCTTCTCTTGGCTTAACCCTCAGACTTCAGCTCAAGCTTTAGTGCTCCACAAAAATCTCTCCAGTCGGGCACGGTGGTTCACGCCTACAATCCCAGTACTTTGGGAGGCCCAGGTGGGCAGATCACATGAGGTCAGGAGTTTGAGACCAGCCTGGTCAACATGGGGAAACCCTATCTCTACCAAAAATACAAAAATTAGCTGGGCGTGGTGCTGGGTGCCTGTAATCCCAGCTACTCAGGAGACTGAGGCAGGAGAATCACTTGAACCCGGGAGGCGGAGGTGGCAGTGAGTCGAGATCACGTCACTCACTCCAGCCTAGGTGACAAGAGTGAAACTCCATCTCAAAAAAAAGAAAAAAGAAATATTCTCCCTTCATGTTCCCCCTTCCCCATGTTTGGTCTCCTGGACTTCTGCTTTGTGGCCCCTCTGCAATGATAACTCATGATTCGTGAACTTGCCTGTTGCTGTGTCCCCTGTTGGAATGCTAGCCCCATGACCTTGCCTGTCTTGCTGCTGTTTTCCCCACTGATTGGCACAGAGTCCAGCACACAGTAGGTGCTCAGTAAATTACAGGCAAAATGAGAGGATGAGTACAAGGGTGGGTGAATAGTATTCTCAGGGTGGGAGGCGGGGAGTACCCCTGAATGCACGTACCCATCCCAGGTCTCACTGCTTGCATGTACTGGAGCTGGGATTCAAACTCAGAACCTTCCCATGTCAAATGCGTCCCTTCCACCTTCCTGTACATTTGAGGCCAATGGCCATTTAATGGATGCCCAAATGATGAGTGGCAGAGGCATGTGTCAGTAAATCCTAAGGCAGGAAGTTGGTGAACAGCTAAGCTGGATTAAATGGTGGGGTGATAGGGAGCCATGGCGGGTTCTGGAGCACCACCAGTGGTCATGGCCTGCCCTTGGGGGAGTCTGCTCTGGAGAAGGGTCCCCGACCTGGCCCCAGTCAGCTGGGACCAGCAGCTGAAACTGCAGCCTGCCTGTCTGCACTGACCTGTCTTCCCACAGCCCCTCCGTTATGCCTACCAAAGCCAGCTGCTGTGGGCTGGCCATTTCCAGAGGGAGCTGAGAAGGCGTTTATTGAATTTATGATTTTAATTTGTTACAATTCTAATCCCATTATGGGTTCCCTTTTGTCTGCAGCCTGCACAGCAGTGGAGTTTAATTATGACCAAGCAAGATTTCCCCTACTCAGGGGACCTTTCCTGCCAGTCCTGGTGGCCACCTGATTGCTTGAGAGGTGGTGGTGGGAGGGTAGGGAGGTGCAGAGTGGAGAAGGAGAGGCTCACTGGTGCCCGGGAGTGGCAGGCTGCTGCAACCCTTCCTGCAGGTGGCAGCTGTACTGTGCAGGACGTGTGGAGATGCCTAGTGAGTGACCATTAGGACTGCAGCGTGTGGCTGTGCTGGGCGACCAGTGTGCAACATGCATAGCTGTACAGACAGTCTTGGGTTATCCAGAGATAGGCAGGTCCTGGAAGTAGGAGGGAGGGGACCCTAAGGGACCTGCCAGGGTGTGTGTATCAAAGGTTCCACAAAAATGACTGTCTGGGGTGGGTCTAAGACTCTACTGCCCACTCAGAAGAAGAAATGTCTCCCAGGTGGTCAGGGTACCCAGAGGGAGGCCCGAGCAGAGAGAATGGGTCACAGAGTGGAGAGAAAATATGGTAAGAGAGGGGTTGGGGTCAGGTGCTGCCGCCAGCTTTGCCAGGAGTCCCTGTGTGGCCTTAGGTCACATTCAGCCTCTCTGCGATGCTCTTTCTTCCATTGGGAAATGAGCAGAATCCAGGCCCCACCTACACCTGGAAGGACAGTGTAGCTGGTCCAGATGTGAAATGGAGGAGGTCAAACGAAGGGCCGGAATATCGGGCAAGGAGGCTTAGGCGCAGCACAAAGCTAGGGCTCCTTGAGGCCCTGTGCCCAGGCAAAGGTGAGGGGCCCAGACCTGGTTCTAGAGCTCAGGGACTGATGGAAGCTTCAGGAATACTGGGAGGGCCAAACAGCCTTGGCCCGTGGTCAGGGAGCCCTCGGAAGTGAGAGCAGCCTCAGACATTGCAAAGAGAGACCCAGCATCTTGCCTCAGTTCCTTCATCCATAAAACAGGCATGAGAACAACCCCAGCCCTACCTCCCCGAAAGGTAGGAAGGGGCATGCTGACGTTGTTGGCGGACAGGGCTTGATGACCGTTAGGTGTGGGACCAGGCAGACAGCAGCATTCCTAGTTCTCTGGGCCTCAGTATCCTCATCTGTAACTGATGGGTTAGAACCAAATGACCTCAAATAATCCTTTCAGCTTAGACATTTGCAGCATTGATGATTAAGCAGGGAAGGCTTCCTGGAAGAGTCAGTCTGTAGGAAAGGGAAGGGTCGAGCTTTCTGCAGATTTTCAGGCCCCAAATCCTGATTCCTGAAGAAGCAGATGAGAGTGAAGGAAGCACGAGGGAGGAGGCAGCATAGTGTAGAGGTTGACAACTCAGACACCCATAGGTGCAGAGCAAGTGACTTAAATGAGTGAGGCAGACAGGGTGTAATATAACAGGGACTGGTGGGGACTGTGGCAAATTGGAACAGCACATCCCACCTAAAGGGGCAGCCATTTCTCTGCTCCACTGATCATTGCCATGTAAGGGTGCTGATCGTGGGTTGTCAGATGGACTCAGTCTTTGCAGGTGTCCCCACCTGTAAAATGGGCACAGTATTAATAATTGTCTTATTGACTTGGTGTGAGGACTAAATGAGCTAAGAAATGCAAAGTGCCTATTAATAGAACAATGGCTGACATATAGTGAGTGGCAATGACTTTGTACTGACGATTACTATGATTATTGTTATTCTCTAACTGCACAAAAGACCAGATGTCTTCCTTCCCCGTCCCCAACACACTCCTGGCAGGAAGATGGGGAGCATCTAATCATTGCAGTGCAGTTGTTTGGGGTCTCCAGGGCCGTGGGCTTCCCTGGCTGCCTGTGGGCTTGGCTTGAATGGCTCCAGCAGATGAGAAATGTTTGTGATCCAGAGAGAAAGCAGATGCCGGAAATGCTGCTGCCAGCAGAACGCTTTGAGTCACCTGGACTCACTTCATGGGGGTTTTATTTTCTTTTGGTAGGTTATTCTGAGCCCAAGACATGCACATTTGCAGGAAGGATTTGTCGGGCTTCGTTGGGCTGAGAGAGCGGCCACTGAAAAGCTTGCGGAGAGGCGGAGTCATGTGGTGAGGCGTGGAAACAAAGCCAGTTGAAGGGGCCCAATTATGAGCCTTAAAGAGATTCCCAGTTGTGTCCAAGGACGAGGAGGGATAAATTAGGAGCGAGAGTGACAGGAAAATTGTCTAGCCAGTCCTCTACAGCACATGCATTCTTAATTCAGCCAGGGCTGGCAGAAAGAGACAGTGTGCATGAGCGTGTGTGCATACATGGTGTGCCTGTGTGTGGCATGCGCCTGTCTATCCCCTCCAAGACACACTCCTTGGTTAACCCCAGCTGGCCTGGATTATACCTTCTCCTGTCTTGACTTCCAGTTCTGGATCTTTGGAAAACCGGCTGCATGTCTTAGGGCAAGGCATTTACCTTGCTGTTCCTCAGTTTACCCATCTGAAGAGTAGGATGATAATTCCAGTTCTACCTGCTCCAAAGGCAATCTAATTGTAGTGTTCTGGAAGGACTGTCTTTGGGTTTGAATACACCCTCTCATCTGCGGAGCCCTCTGTAACTTTAAGCCTTTTTACACAATCACGTCTGATTCCAGATATGGTGAGGTCAACAGATTAGGAGACAACTGCCGTTGAAAAGACAGCTTGTGGCTGGGCACAGTGGCTCACGCCTCTAATCCCAGCACTTTGGGAGGCCGACGCAGGCAGATCACGTGAGGTCAGGAGTTCGAGACTAGCCTAGCCAACATGGTGAAACCCCGTCCCTACTAAAAATACAAAAATTAGCTGGGCATGGTGGCGGGCTCCTGTAATCCCAGCTACTTGGGGGGCTGGGGCAGGAGAATTGCTTGAACCTGGGAGGCGGAGGTTGCAGTGAGCCAAGATCACGCCATTGCACTCCAGCCTGGGCGACAGGAGCGAAACTCCGCCTCAAAAAAAAAAAAAAAAAAAAGCTTGTTACACTCACAGATCCCAAGAGGAGTGGGCTTTTCCAGCCACAAGGGGGCACATAGGGGCAGTCAGGAGGTAGAGGGAGGGGGAAATCGTGGGCAAGAACATTTATTGTGGTTTCCATGAGAAGGAACGAATCAGGCAGAGCAAGCCGGCTTAGGGTTGGCTAGTTTGAATGATTTCAGTGCATTCTGGGCCACAAAGGCTGCCCCTAGTTGTCTGGTAGATGACCCTGGAGTGATCAGGGCAGGTGGATAGTGGTCCAAAGTGTGAGAGCCAATAAAAGAGGTAGTTGCAGGTATAGACTCTGGATTGATTGGTTTGCATTTTCAAAGCAAATGGGCTTATGGGCAAGTTGGTTGCTATCTCTAATAATTTACCAACTCTTAACCCTCCAGGGTCACAAAGCCCCAGATGTCAAAGTATCAGAACACAGAAAATAAAAGGCATGGTTAACAAAGAGGGGTTGGTTGACTGGTCGAAGGTCACACAGCTTGAGAGTGAAAGAGCCCAGGTGTTCTGACTCTCAGTCCAGGACATGCCCCTGTGATCTTCACGTGGCTTCTCCCGAGATGCCATGCCTTCCTTATGGACAAGGTCCTCCCCTAGACAGTCACAGGGGCTGAGGGCAATGAAATGTTCTGCCTCCCACTTTCTGCCCCCAAACAGGTGTGTCCCAGGACCCTAGTCAGCACTCTTTTAGTTGCAAGTGACAAAAACCCCACCTTAAACAAGCTTAAGTCAAAAAGTGAGTTTATTGGCTCATGTAACTGGGTGCTCAGGGTTTCCCAGTTTCAGGAAAGGCTAGATCCAGGAGCCCAAATGCTATTGTCAGGACATCATCTGTTTTGCATATCTGGAGTCTGTATCCCTTCAGGTGTTCTCACAAAGCCTTTCTCCATGTGTTAGGGAAGAAGGCCAATGGTAGCCCCAAACCCCTATAACTCATTACCCAAAAGGAAGAGAGATCTTCCTTGCTGGGTTCAGGTGTCAAATCTCTGATTGATCTTCTTGGGTCAGGTTTTTTTTTTTTTTTTTTTGAAACAGAGTCTTGCTCTGTCGCCCAGGGTGGATTGCAGTGGCATGATCTCAGCTCACTGCAACCTCTGCCTCCCAGGTTCAAGCGATTCTCCTGCCTCAGCCTCCTGAGCAGCTGGGATTACAGCCGCGTGCTACCATGCCAAGCTAATTTTTGTATTTTTAGTAGAGACGGGGTTTCACCATATTGGCCAGGCTGGTCTCAAACTTCCAAACTCAGATGATCCATCTGTCTCGGCCTCCCAAAGTTTTGGGATTACAGGCGTGAGCCACCACGCCCAACCCATGGTGTTCATTCTTGAGCCAATCAGTGTGATCAGGGGGATTAGAATTCTGGGCAGCCTGGCCTGATCTCACACCCACGAAGTTGTGTGTGTGTGTGCGCGCGTGCGCACATGAGTGTGTATGTCTGTGTGTGCCTGTATGTGCATGAGTGTGTGTGTGTTCCTGTGACTATGTTTTGTAGAGCATTGTGACTAAGCCCTACCAGGACCTCATGGAATGGGGGAGAGACAGGCAGAAACAGGCAGTATCTGCCCCCAATTCAATGTTCTTCATTCTCATCCACCAATTTTCCACAAAGGTCTTGCTCTGTGCCAAGCACGACTTCCTGCCCTGAGCTGGAAGGACTTTCTTGCCATCTTCCCAAAATGTCTTAATAGAAGGGCAAGGAGTTGGGACACTGGGGTTTGGTCTAGGAGTTGGGACACTGGGGTTTGGGTGATAGCACTGTCACTGAGTCACTCTGTGACCCAGGACAAGCCCCCTAAGCCTCAGTGTTCCTGTCTGGACAATGGGTGGGTTAGACTAGAAGGTCTTTAAACTGCCTCCAAGTTTGACCCTCTGTGGGTAAAGTGCTTGTTCTGAGCAAAGAGAGTTTCCGAAGCCTGCTTGCCAGGATGACGTGGGTGGGAACAGGGCTGTTAAAATACAGATTAGTGGGCCCTCCCCAGGACCAACTGGATCACACTCTCTTGGGAGCAGGACCCAGGAAGCTATTATTTTTGAGAAGTGATTCCGTTGTAGCTGGTTCACAACCTGGTGCTTGGGAACCACCGCCCAAGTAATCTGGTCCCTTGAAAGGGACAATGAACGAATTGGCTCTTTGAGGCATCTGGGCTTGTTGGCTCTGCTAGCCTAAAGCTAACAGGGTGTGTCCTGCATACAGCTGGCAAGAGACAGTAGCTGCTGAACCAGACTGGCCCAAGAGCCTCCTGGTGGTGACTGCCCCGTGTCCTCACGTAGCAGGTGGCCTCTATGGGGACCTGGCCCTGCCAGCTGGCAGAGCAGCTCAGAGCCGAGAGCTCTTCCTGGGACATTGGCAGGAGGTCTCACTCTATGTCGTTGTTGGGGATGAGATTTGGGGAAGAGATGTGGGTGCTGGCTTGGGATGGGGACCGGAGGCTGTGGGGCAGGCTGCTTGAGTCTAGCGGGGAGGGGAGGAGGGTGTGGCCTTGGGCAAGTCAGGTCATCCTCTTTGGGGCATCTGTCTTCCCACCTGTCCAGTGGGTTTGTAGCTTGGACCTTCTGAGTCTGCTTAGTCCGTCGAGAGGGCTCCGCCGGAGAGGGGGCCACACAGAGGGGCGCTGTGAGGGTGGAGGAGAAGGCAGCTTTGATGGAGGAGGGACTCAGCTTGCAGGAGCCAGAGGACAGGCTGGATGAGTAGCAAACCAAGAGCTCAGGAAGGGAGGGGAGAATGGGGCAGAAACGCTTCTGCTGGACAGCTGGAGAGAACCACAGGATGCCCTGGGGCACACCCCGTGCCACTGCGTGAGCAGAGGCGGCTCAAAGCATGGTCCCAGGGCTGCCCTTTCTGGATTCAAATCCCAGCTCTGCCCTCAACGGTGTGACCCTGGGCAAGCCACTCCCCTCTGTGCCCCAGTTTTCTCTCCTATCAAGTGGGGGATGCTAACAGCCCCTCCCTCAGGGGGTCCTCAGTGTGCACTTAGCAATTGTTGTTGCTGTTAGTATTAGCGAGGACTGTACCCGCTTGGGGTTATGGGCAGGCCGTGGAGGCTGAGCTGCTGACCAAACATGTGACCTTGTTGCCTGACCTCCCTGTGCCTCAGTTTTCTCTCTTCTAAAAGGAGGAGAAAAGCATCTACTTCATTCCAGTGAGTCTGCTGGGTTACTCCAGGTGAAGGCTTAGCATGGTGCCCCGCCCATGGGAAGCACTCTACAAAGGACAGCTATTGTTGGTGTTATTATTTATAGAGTTGAACTGGGTTAGGTATGTCACACTTTCCGGGGTGGGTTGGAGGTGAGTTCTGAACCTTCCAGGCGGCTGTGGGTGACAGACAGGGGATCCTTGGGGTCTGGCAGGCAACCGCTGGATCAGGCGACCTGCAAGTCCCCAGGCCCAGACGCCTCCTCCTGGGGATCAGCAGAATTTGGTGTTTTGGGTGAACCATCAGCTTTCCTGATATTTGTGCCTTAGAGTGAGGCAAGCTCTGGCCTTTGGTCTCAAGGCTTGTGTTTGAGTTCCAGTCCTTGGCCTTGGCCAGGACTTGCCTTTGGCTAGTCTGAGCTTCAGCTTCCAAATCTGTGGTGTGTGATTGTGATGTCTACTTCACCAGGATGCTGAGCGAGCAGAGGGCAGTGGGGAGAACAAGCACAGCAGAATCTGCCATGCAAACGAAAAAGGTTGGTGGCCAAGGTGCTCTGCCTGGCACGCAGTCAAAGAAACATGACTTTGCTTCCCAGCTCTGTCACTCACTGGCTGGGCAACCCCAGGGCAAGTTCATCAACCCCTCTGAGCATTATCTTCTCACCTTTACTAAAATACGGATGATGATGATGGTTATTATTATTATTATTTTGAGACAGGGGTCTCACTGTATTGCCCAGGCTTAAGTACAGTGGCGCAGTCTCGGCTCACTATAACCTCCACCTCCCAGGTTCAAGCAATCCTCCCTCCTCAGCCTCCCAAGTAGCTGGGACTATAAATTAGTCACGCACCATCATGCCTGACTAACTTTTTGTATTTTTAGTAGAGATGGGGTTTCGCCATGTTGCCCAGGCTGGTCTCGAACTCCTGGGCTCAAGCGATCCCCCGGCCTCAGCCTCCCAAAGTGTTGGGGTGACAAGCGTGAGCCACTGTGCCTGGCTGAAATATGGATCATTTTGTGAGGCTTGCAGGTTGTTACTGTGAGGCTAAAAATGAGATCCTATATGCCAAGTGTCTGGTGGCTAGAGGAGGGTGGGGCCAGGCTGGGCCACAGGGCTGGGCCATCATCATGGGAGAAAACGCACCATTCTTTCCTCTTCCTCCCCTCCTGCCTCAAATCCCCTCTCTTCCTCCCTGAGCCTCTAATGTCGCCTCTGCTTCTCCATTCACTATCTCTGCTCTCTCCCTTCCGGCTTCCCTTGTAGTTTAAGATTAGACGTTATCGCTTCTATCTTGAGGACACGGATATGACACGCTGGTATCTCTGCATATTCCTCCCCTGCCAGCCTTAGCCCCAACGTGATTGCGAGCGCTGGATTCCATGCACAGCTGCTGGGTCCTGTTCCTCTCGTGGCCGCGTGGACCTGCAGCTACATGGGGGGATGTTTTTGCTTTTGATTTGTGCTTTTTGCCTTCTCATCCCCGGTGCTAGATATGGGCTCCCCTCTTTTCCTGTGATGTTCAAGATTCTAATTAAGTGGAAGAGAGTTTTACTCCTTACAATTCTCCAGTTATGAATAATGATACTGGCTCATAAATGAGAATTGCTTTTCTATTTAAATTCTGTGTGGTTTTTTTTTTTGTTGTTTAAAAAAAGAAGGTATGAAGCCAGGGCTCTTGGGTCATTTGCAAGTTATTAATTTCAAGCGGAGCTCTTAGCTAGCTTATTAACGGTAAGAGTATTATAGTCCAGTTAAATGGAGGGGATATTAATTACATTGCAGGCTTTTACGCATGGAGAAATGGCTTGTTTCCATGTTGATGGGTGGTCTAGGTGGGGAAACACAACTCCCCTTCTGGGAGGCATAGGAAGAAGAGGGTCCTGGTGAGATGCTCTGTTGATAGATGCTGGGTCGCAAGAACTAGTGCCAGACCCTTTCCTAGGACTACAGGGTTCTGGGGCAAGGTGGCTGGGCACACCATGGTGCCTCAGGTGTCTCAAAGCTAGTAAGGCACTTCTTCCCAACACATAAGACCCCCTCCACTGACGACAGGTCAAGCGGAATTGGGCACTGGGCTGACATGGTAGCAGGAGACATTTGCATCAGTCCAGCATTCCTAAAACCCTCAGTCATTTCATCTCTGTTTTGGCCATATCGACATACTGCCTGTTCTATTATTTACTTACAATTTTTATTTTCATTGACTCACTTTTAAAAAACTGAAATTTCATTTAAAGGGAAACTTTATATCACCACCATAAATAGGAAACCAGCATCCCCAGTCATAAATTCAGAGCAACATAAAAATGAATACATGACTATTAAAATAAAAAATGTCCATACGTGCACCACCTGAAAGCGACACCCACGTGGGCAGTGGTGCATCGACACTGTGGAGAACCCGAATCAGGTCGAAGAAAGGGCTTCCTGCCCTGGTGGCCCTTGCAGTCTCAGGGCCAGCGTCAGGAGAGGGCAGGGGGCAGGTGATCCACCCAGAGAACCGGTGCCCTCTGGGGTCCTTCTAAACAGATCCAGCTGAAACCAGGAGGCCATAAGAAAAGAAGCAGAACTGGGGAATTTCTGTATATTTTGAACTTTAGGGAACAACGTGGAAATAATATGCAAATTGCATGCCAACCTGAATTTGTTCTCTCAGGCCAATGACTCAGGCCTGTCGCCTGTGGCTCCTGTTCTGGTCTGTCTCCTCTGGTCCCTGGGTTTCCACGAGCCATACAGGAGAAAGGGGACTGTCCAGAGACCCCTGGCGTGGGAGTCAGGATGGAGGCAGTGAGGCTTTGCTGCTACATTGCCCTGTGACCTTGGACAGACCACTGGGCCTCTCTGGACCTCTGCTTCTTTATCTCTGCATGAGGAGATCGAACAAGATGCATCTGGGGACCCCGTGATGGTTAATTTGATGTGTCAGCCTGACTGGGCCATGGTGCCCAGATATGTGGCCAAACCTTATTCTGGATATTTTTGTGAGGTGTTCTTGGATGAGCTTAACATTCAAATCAGTGGACTTTGAGGAAAGCAGGTGGCCCTCCATAATGTGGGTGGGCCTCATCCAATCAGTTGAAGGCCTGAATAAGACCAAAACCTGACCTCCCTTGAGGAAGGGGTAATTCTGCAGCAGAAACCTTGGGACTCGAGCTGCAGCATCGGCTCCTGTCTGGGTCTCCAACCTGCTGGCCCACTGTATTCATCTGTTCTCACACTACCAATAAAAACATACCCGAGACTGGGTCATTTATAAAGAAAAAGAGGTTTAATGGACTGACAGCTCCACGAGGCTGGGGAGGCCTCACAATCACGGTGGAAGGCGAAGGAGCAAAGGCACGTCTTCCATGGCAGCAGGCAAAAGGGAGCTTGTGCAGGGAACTCCCTTTTATAAAACCACCAGATCTCCTGAGACTTATTCACTATCGTGAGAACAGCATGGGAAAGACCCAGCCCCATGATTCAATTACCTCCCATGGGGTCCCTCCCATGACACATGGGAATTACGGGAGCTACAATTCAAGATGAGATTTGGGTGGGGACACAGCCAAACTGTATCACCCACCCTGCAAATTTTGGACTTGCCAGCCTCTGTAATCACATGAGCCAATTTCTCAAATCTCTGTCTCCCCACTCTCTGTCTCCCTACCTACCTATACCTGCATACACAACCTGTGCGTTCTGTTTCTCTGCAGGGCCTGATCAATACAGGCCCCCTTTAGCCGTTGTCTCCCTTTGGCATGAGGCAGACAGATGTGTGCAGGGAGAGGACAGCAGCTGTTCTCCAGTTCCCTCAGCTTTTCCACTGCCCCTGCAGAAATGTAATAGAAAAACTCAGCTCAAAGTGACTTCAACCACACCAGGGCTTTATCAGCAGATGTCACTGGGAGTGCAGGGCTAAGGCAGCCTCCAGGGTTATTTGACTCAGCAGCTGGTATCAACAAGGCCCAATTATTTTCCCATCTCTCCAGTCTTTTCTATTTCTGATGTTAGTTTTGATTAGAAGAGGGCTTCCCTCATGATGGCAGAAGGGCTGCATGGTTCCAGCCATACCTCCTAGACCAAAAGGAGAGAGATGTCTATGTCCTAGAATCCCAGCAAAAGTCCTCAGCCTGAAGGAAGGCTGACTGGTCCCCCTACTTCAGAGCCAAGGTATATGGCCAGAGGAATGGCACAAACTGATCAGCTCAGACCTGGTTTATCTAAACGAATTGCTGTGGCAAGGGGCATGGGTTACCTCTTGGCAGGAGGGTTTGGGGCTATCGTGGGGTTGGCCTCACACAAACAGGGTGGTTGTTACACAGTGGATGTATGTGTTTTGGGGGCCCGTATAGATGCTTGGCTCAGAGGTTTAGCCCAGGTGGTCCAGGCCCTACCCCTTTCTCTTATTCCCCCTCTACTTCCTTCCCCTGTCTTCTTCTCTCTCCTCTGTGCTCACAGGCTGTGGCCCCACCCTGACTAGCTGCCCAGGCCCTCTGCTGGGAACCCCTGACATAGCCATACCGTTTGTACCTGCCCAGTCTCATTTTTTCCGCTTCTGGTAACAGAACCCCGTCCTCTGGAGAGACATCCCCCCATCACTCCATTTGGCTGTGGGGACCGTTGCATCCCTGCAGCTCTCCCTACTTACACAGCCATGAGATCCAGGCTGGGACAATCAGACTTCTCTGGGATTTTGCTTCTCTCTTTCCTGTGAAGCCATTAGCTGGGATGATGTGAGCGGGAGCTGTCTGTGGCCTCACCCTGCCCCTGCCACGTGGAAGAAGCTGTGTGCAGAAGAGACAGAGACAGAGGGAGAGCACTAACAGGTCAAAGGATATGCTTTAGTCCCTGGATTCAGCTGTGTCTGAAGCCAGTGCTGTCACGTCTGGCCTTTTCCATTACCAGAGCTGCTAGATGCCCTTCTCCTTGAACTAGCTTGGTTGGGCTTTCGTGGTTTGTGACCAAAAGCCCCTGACTGGCATACCAGTGTTCATTTCTTTATTCATTTAATCAACAGTCAACACTTCCTTTGAGCCAGGTAATTCTGGAAGATAGGTACTGTTACTATACTGATTTCATAAGTCGGGAACTGAGGCGTAGAGCATTTAAGCAACTTCCCCAAGGTCATTTAATTAGTAATAGTGGCTCTAGGATTGAACCTGTCTCTGTCTGTTTCCAAACAGTCAGCTTGCTCTAGCCAGGAGCTGCTATGAAGTTATCCAGGCAGAGTCTGGTGAGAGGAGAGGCCAGCTTCTTTTAGACAGTAATAATAATTATAATAACAACAGCAACAACGACATGCAATGGAGACTCATGATGTGCCAGGCAGTATTCCAAACACTTGACATGGATTCTCCTCTTCAGGTGCTTATATGTATTTTTTTTAATCCCCATTTTTTAGATAGAAACACTGAGCTTCAGAAATATGAAGTAATTTCCCCAGCATCTTGCAGCTAGGAAGTGATGGGCTGAGATTTTCTCTTGGCAACAATTTCCACTGGAGGGTCAGAGCCCAGGGCTAGGATTGGGTCTCTTCTGTTCCTCAGGAAGGCAGAGCCTCCCAGGCCATCCCTGTGCCAAGCACTGGTGTTAAATGCCCAATGACCGGCCAGGTGCCTCTTCCCTCCCTGGTCTTCAGAGCTGCTGGGTCAGGGACCTGGCTGATTTCCCAAAAGTAGAGCCTCAAGGGTGGGTCATGAGAGGGTATAAGTCACACACAGTGTGATTCTCAAAGTGGCTTTGCACTTTGAGCAGAGCACAAAACTTGTTTGCACAAGTTTATTCAAGGCAGTTTGCTTTGTGCAAACCTATTCAACTAGGTAGAGGGCTCTGGTCAGTTGTTAACCTCAGAGCCTGCCTGGCAGAGGAAGGCAGTCCCTGTCACCTTTACCCAGTCAAGATACTTGGAGGGGAGCGCACACCCGTCTGCTGAGGATTCTCCCCGAGCAAACCCAGAACACTTACGCTGCAGGTGCAAACGCTTTCCTGGCAGGCTTGTCTTGACCGGGCTATTGAGTCCACAGCTGTGCAGCATTGCCCTGCCCAGACCTGCAGCTGTCAGCTGTCGGCTGCGTGGGGGAAATACTGCAGCTTTTCCCCGTTTCTTTTCCCCATTCCTCTCTATTGAAGTGAAAAATGGAGGTCATAAATGTGGCAGGTTCATTAACTAGGAAATATACTCCAAACCACACAAATGAAATTCAACCGACTGGCAAAATAACATTTTTTTTTGCTTTGCTCTTGATGGGTGAGAGGAAGGTTTTTGTTTCCATCTTCGTGTGGTTCTGAGCCTCTCTCCATTGTGGGCATTGCTGGCAGCTTCTGTTGGCCTTGGCCTTGGAATGACCAAGTGTGGTTCTGAAGAGTCCTTCCTGGGGCTGGAGAGCAGGACAGGGAAGCTGAGGCCCAGAGAAGTTCCTTATTCCAGGTCACTCTAGGACTTTGGGTGTATGAGCTTTTAAAGATCCTGCAAAAATATCTGAGACCTTAAAATATTTATTGGCTACCAAATGGGAAAGGAAAACTGTGAAATCGAAATTAATAAATGTTAAATGTCAACAAAATGTAACATTAGGTCAACTGCATTAATTATCACATTAGGTATTCATAAATGTGTCATTATGCATGAAAGCAATTTGTCAGCTACATTTTCTCACTTGGTAAGAATTCCCAAGTAGACAAGAGAATGGATGAGAAAGCATAGCCAACTGCCAATTAAATCAGTGCCTGGTAGCCAGGCAATTCCAAAAGCAAAATCATAAAAACCTCTTTAAAAATTGTTGGCAAATAATGTTCTATTGAGTGTGGGCTGTTACTGGACATTGTTTGCTTTGATACTGGGGAGGGCTTTAAAAGTCCTTTTGTGTTGGGCCTGGCCCAGGTCTAGGGCCTGCTGTTGGCCTTTGTGAAGTCTCGGTCAAAGCCTTTCTGGCACCTTCACTATCCCTGGCAGGAACCCCTCACCATGGCTGAGAGAGAGGCTCAGAGGAGGAGCCAGGAAGAAGCCGAGAAGGAGCCGGTGGCAGCTCCTCCTGCCCCTTTGATTCAGTCATCGTGGTCCCTCTGCCATCTCCTCATTAAAAAAAAAAAAACTCCTTGGAACCAAGCTGCAAGCCCACAGCATAGACAATGTTGGGATTAAAGCCATGGGGCTTGAGTAGGGGAAAGTGAGGTCTTGGGAGAGTCTCAAAGGCTGGGTTTGGCCCGGCTCAGCTGGGCAGAGATGTCTTGGCACTAGCCCATGAAAGGACGCCTATGACTGGACTGGTGGGCCATCTCCAGTCCAGCGTCAGATCTTTGTCTGGTTCTTCCATGAAGAGCTGTGTGACCCTGGGTGAGACCCTGCCCTTCTCTGAGCCTCAATTCCTTCACGTGACATCTGAGAGGATTGGATCACCTCTTTGAAGTCTGAGAGCAAGAAAGGGCAGCTTGAAGATGGAAACCTCTTCATTTTACAGCTGAAAAGAATGAGGCCCAGAGCGAGGAAGGGATCTGTCCAAGGTCACACAGGGAGCTAGGATCAAAGCAAGGCCAGAACCCCATCCTGATCCCCTGGTTCCCACCATGTCATCTCACCTCCCACATCTGTTCCCACTTCCCACTGCAGGGCCTTCCACTGGGGAGACCAAGGGACCCAGCCCCTGTGGTGGCCAAAAAGCAGGTGACCTCTAATCATTTCCCCAAGAGACTGTCTCTCCATCACTTCCCCTACCCCTGAGAGAGGTCTGGACTTGGAGCCAGAAACCTGGGCTTCAGACCCTTCCTTCCACACTTAACGAATGTGTGACCTTGGGCAAGGCATTCAACCTCTCTGAGTCTGTTTTCTCATTTGCAAAATGGAGCAGTGGTGCGCTGTACCCACACTGAGGGGTGGCAGCAGCTCCCTGGCTTCCATTTCCTGGGACCTGGACCTTCTCTGCAGGAGGCACCCACCTGCCCATCTAGGAGAAATGCAATTCCGTCTGCGATTTGTCACACAGGAACCACTCCATCTGGAGAGAGAGCAAACAAGAGCATGTAGCTCCCGGTGCAAGCAGTTACAAATACCACCCTCCGGGACCCCTCCCTCTCCCAGGATCCTGGGAGTCCCTGGAAGCCCAGGCTTGCAGTGGCACCTGCTGCTGCTGGTAACTGGCTCAGCTCTGGTTCCATGTCGCCCCCATGCCCACCCTCAGTCCCCTCCCGACTCTGATCAAAGAGTGGAGCCGGGGGACCCAGAGTCCCTGAATGTTGCCAGGAGTCTCCTGATTGGCTCCTTTGCTGGGTGAAGGCCCTGCTCCCTGGGGTGGGGTTGCCAAGGGGTGGGGCTTCCAGGATGGGGGGCCTGGGCACCTGGGTGCCTGATCATACCTTTTCTGGGTGAGGGGTTGCAGGGAGCAGCAATGTGTTTTCGCTTTGACCAGCTGACATCGAAGAACATTCTAGAAAATGCTGAGCACAGTCTCCCCTGAGTCAATCTGGAAGGAAATGAAAGTGGATGGAGATTATTCACCAAGGAAACGTGTGGCCCTCTGCCTCATTCCGAAATGAATTCAAAGATGAAATCAAACAAATACCGAGATTTCTTGAGCACTTACTAGATGCCAGGCACTGTGCCGAGCATTTGACCTGCACCATCTTATTTAACCCTCACCACAGCCCTCTGAGGATAGGTACTGTTATTGTCCCCATTTTATAGGTGAGAAAGCTGAGGCTCAGGCCACTGGCCTAAGGCCATGCAGCTTGAAAGTAGCAGACCAGGGATTTGAAGGCAGGCCAGGGTCTCCAGGGCCCGAGCCCCCAACCACTAGGTGATGCTGCCCCTGCTGAAACTTTGGCCTTCAACACCGTGGGACCCCAGAATCCTCCTGAGACTCCATCCGTGGACGGCCACCCTTCCCCTCTGGGCCCCCTGGTTTCCCGGAACTGGGCCTGATCCTGGCGGAGAGGGCTCAGCTGCCTCCCCCGGGGCTGTTTCCTGCAGGACTATCAGCCCCTGGAGGCCTCCATGCCCGGCCCTGACACCGGCTCAGTGCGCTCACCAGTTCCACTCTTGCAAGCAGGTAGCTGGGGACAAGGAGGGATGAAAAGTCAGAGGCCTGTGGGTGGAGGCCACTTGGAGAGGCTCCAGGAGAGGCCCATCGGGTTAATGAAAATCTGTCCCTGCAATGTTGGCAGCAACAAGACTGTGATTATTTCTCCGCCTTAGACCCCTGGCCCTGCCCTATTGACAGGATTCAGTGTCATTGATTGGCAGGGGCTGTTGGAAGAGCCAGAGGGGCAGGCAGGTCGATGGCCCAGGGCTTGGCAGGGCTGTCCCTGTGGAGCAGTCAGGCAGAGACAGTGGCTTGGGCTCGGGCCCCAGCTGTGGTCCTGGGTGGCATTTCAGACCTGTCTGAAGAAGGGAAAGGGATGCACTCCCAGGAGGCCGTGTGATGGGGGTCCTGTTTCTGTGGCTCCCTCCCCATCTCCCTCTGCAAGGACCATCTGGGTAGGTTCCCCAAGGCACAGGGTCTGCTCCCCTTGGCCTATCTGACCCGCCCTTTCTCTCTCTCTCTCTCTCTTTCTTTCTTTCTCTTTTTTTGAGATGAAGTCTCTCTCTTTTTTGCCCAGGCTGGTCTTGAACTCCTGGCCTCAAGCGATCCTCCTGCCTCAGCCGGTGTGCCTGGCCACAGCCCTTCTCTTTAGGCCTCCCCGCTGCTTGCTCAGGACCTGCTGAAGCTGCCGGCTCCTCTTGTGTGAATCTACTTCCTCTTCTCATTCTTCAGCCCCTTCTCAGGGAGCGCATTAAGATTCCCACATCTGGCTGGGTGTGATGGTTCATGCCTGTAATCCCAGCATTTTGGGAGGTGAGGCAGGCAGATCACTTGAGGTCAGGAATTTGAGACCAGCCTGGCCAACGTGGCAAAACCCCATCTCTACTAAAAAATACAAAAATTAGTCTGGCGTGGTGGCACATGCCTGTAATCCCAGCTACTCAGGAGGCTGAGGCAGGAGAATCGATTGAACCCAGCAGGTGGAGGTTGCAGTGAGCTCAGATCACACCACCGCACTCCAGCCTGGGCAATAGCATTGAGACTCCATCTCAAAAAAAAAAAAGAAAGAAAGAAAGAAAGAAAGAAAAAGAATAGATTCCCACATCCAACTCCCAACACCCTCCTGAGTCCCAAGCCCTTTGGGCATCCCCACCTGGCCAACCCCAGGGCCCTCAGACTCAACACAGCCCAGCAGGACCCACCGTCTTCCTTCTGCAGACCTCCCTGCCACATGGCTTGCTCTGCCCCGAGTTTCTCTGCCAAGTGAATGGCAGAGACACACACTTTCTAGACACACAGGTGACCTGAGGTCTCAGTGGTGTCCAGTTAGCATGAAGTGGTCAGTACTGGGATGGAAGTGGCTGGGAGTGGGGTGAGAGGGGTCCAGTGGTCAAGGGAACCCTCTCTAAGAAAAGGGTATTTGTTCTGAGAGCTGAATGATGAGACAGAGCTGGCTTTTCAAGGAGCTGGAGAAAGTTTTCTGAACGGGAGAACTAGCAAGTGTAAAGGCCCCGAGGTAGAGGCAGCAAAGCTGGCGTGTTTAGGAAGTGACAGGACAGCCAGTGCGAGGTGAGGGTGGTGGCTGAGGAACGATGCCTGGGGTGACGTCAGAGAAATCAGCAGGCAGAGCTCGAATTTTCTGCAGAGTTCAGCGGGAGGTGTTGGAAGCAAAGGTAACATCATCTGATTTATATTTTAAAAGGATTCTGGCCGGTGTGGTGGCTCAGCCCTATGATCCTAGCACTTTGGGAGGCCGAGGCGGGTGGATCACCTGAGGTCAGGAGTTCACAACCAGCCTGGCCAACATGGAGAAACCCTGTCTCAACTAAAAATACAAAAATTAGCCAGGCATGGTGGCACATGCCTGTAATCTCAGCTACTTGGGAAGCTGGGGCAGGAGAATCACTTGAGCCCGGGAGGCGGAGGTTGCAGTGAGTTGAGATCACGCCACTGTACTCCAGCCTGGGCAACAGAGCAAGACTCCATCTCAAAAATAAAATAAAATAAAATAAAATAAAATAAAATAAAATAAAATAAAATAAAATAAAATAAAATAAAAGGATCCTGGCCATGCACAGTGGCTAATCTCAGCACTTTGGGAGGTTGAGGCAGGAGCATAGCTTGAGCCCAGGAGTTTGAGACTAGTATGGGCAACATAGCAAGACCACACCTCTACGAAATTTTTAAAATTAGCCGGACGCAGTGGCGCACACCTGTAGTCCTAGCTACTTGGGAGGATGAGGTGGGAGGATCACTTGAGCCTGGGAGGTTGGGGCTGCAGTGAGCTGTGATTGAGTCACTGTACTCCAGCCTGGGTGGCAATATCAATATTTAATTTATCAATAAATCAATCAATGAAGTAATAGAAGGATCCCTCTGGCTGCTGGTGGGCGGTAGAGCTGGAAGCATTTAGGGAGTTGACTTGGAGAAGGAATGGTGGGTCAAGGTGAGTTGGGAAACAGTGAGAACTGGGACGTATTATGGAAATGGAGCTAATGGAATTTGCCAGTTGGACACAGAGGGTGGGACAAACAGGATGATGCCTGAGCAGCTGAGACGGGGAACAGGAAGGGAGGGGTGGGTGCAGAAGGAAATCGAAATTCCTGTTTTGAATTCCCGTTGTAGGGAGCATTTCAAGCAGGCATCTGCATATCTGAGCCTGGAGCTGAAGAGAGATGGCAAGGCTGGAGGTGTGAGCATCGCTGGACACACAGAGCCTCACCGCCTGGTGTCATGCTCGTGCTCCCCTGCTCACTCCTGTGCTTCCCGTTGGACTGTAAGCTCCCTGAGGGCAGGATGGGGGCTTATGATTGTTATACCCCCTGGGCTCTGGCGCAGAAGCCACTCAATAAATAGTTGAGGAATGAATCAAGGCATAAATATTGATTTCACTTGTCCATTTAAAAGTGTTTGCTGAGCACTTATTCTGTGCCTGGTTCTGTTCTAGGGGCTGGAAATATGGCTGTAAGTGAGGCGATGTTCCTGCAACTTAGATTTCAGTGGGTGAGGCAGGCCAGAACCAAGCCAACAAATATGGAACAAAAATTAAGCAAGATAAGGAGATAAAGAGGCCTAGGGATGCTCCTTGGAGGGAGGTTAGAGGAGCCTCCTTAAGAAGAGGACATTTGAGGCCAGGTGCGGTGGCTCACGCCTGTAATCCCAGCACTTTGGGAGGCCAAGGCGGGCAGATCATGAGGTCAGGAGATCAAGACTATCCTGGCTAACACAGTGAAACCCCATCTCTACTAAAAATACAAAAAATTAGCCGGGCGTGGTGGGGGCGCCTGTAGTCCCAGCTACTCGGGAGGCTGAGGCAGGAGAATGGTGTGAACCCAGGGGGTGGAGCTTGCAGTGAGCCGAGATCGCACCACTGCACTCCAGCCTGGGTGACAGAGTGAGACTCTGTCTCAAAAAAAAAAAAGAGGACATTTGAATGGAGACTTGCGTGAGGGTCAGCGCTGTGGTTATCTTGGCAACAGGAACAGCATGTGCAAAGGCCCTGGGGCCGGGACAAAGATGTCTATCCGTGTGGTGCTCAGGGCAGACACACATGGGGGCTGATGGGAGTAGGTAAGGGTCTTCCTATTTCTCACTCTCAGGCGAAGTACACTCCCTTGACTAAGCAGCTGGAGATGGAGGTTTGAAAATTCACTAGCAGGAGCATTTTTTCTTTTTCCATAATTTCTAGGTTCAAGAAGAGCCACTGAGTAAAGAGGTCAAGAGCCTCTTGTAGGGAAAGAGAACAGGAGAGGCAGGCAGGACTCAGCCTCCCCAGGGCCCGTCCTGCCATTGGGGGTGGGGCGCGAGTTAAGCTCAGAGACACAAAGTTCCTTGATGATGGCGCTGAGTAATAGTGCGCCCATCTTGATGGGACTGTTATCCACAATCACGGGAGGCATCTCCGACTACACTGCCTGAGTGCTGAAACGCCTCTACTCTAGAAAGCTTTTGCCCTGATTATGTTATTTTAGCTTCATGACATTCCCGCCTAGAGGGGGCGGGGCACAGGAGCAGCATCCCGAGTTTCGCAATGTTGACTTCAGAGGTTGGAGGCAGATCTAAAGTCAGAAGCTTCGCACTCCCCACTCTTGGCTCCTCCCCCTTCCCCAGCAACCACCGAGGGGAATTTTCGGGAAACTGAGGCTGCCGTCGGCTCTGTGTCTCAGTGGAGAAGCCTGCAGGGCAGCAGGAGGGCCAAGGCAGAGGCCTGGTTCCCCACTCCCAGCCTGTTTTCCAAAGCTGGATTTGGCTGGAGGGATTTGGATCAGATGTTGGGCCAGAAGGGACACAGGGAGGGATGCTTGTGGAAGGGGTGGGGGACAGGGGCCTCCCAACTTCCCAGAAGAAACGGTTATTTTGTTTCCTGGTAACTGTGACCCTTTGAAAATGTTGTGCAAACTCACGTCTCCATTTCCTCCTGGCCACACCTGTCCAGGTGCCTCCGTCCTCTGGCTCTCCCTCTGCAGTTGGCCTCCCCTCCATCCTGCCCAGGCCAGAAATCCTGGGGGAAGCTGGACACAAGTCACTGCAGTCGCTGGCTTGGGAGAGACAGCCGTTCTGAGTGACGAGAGTCACAACCAGAGACAGAGCCACCTTCCCTTTAGAAGAACTAAGCTAACAGTGGAAACTGAGGCTTGCAGAGGTTGGTGGCATTCCCAAGGTCACACATTTAGGAAGGGTCAGAGGTGGGATTTGAACCCTCACCTGGCTGACCACCCTGCTTGTTCTGCCTGTGACTGAGCTCAGAGCCCTATCACTCACCGGGGGGCCTTGACCACTGCCTCTCCTTGGGCCGCCTCTGGAGGTGGCTGTTGCTTTCAGGGCCCCCTGGTGCTGGAAAACCTCTCACTCTCCTGCAAAACCCCTGCTCTGGAAGCCCAGAGCTGGCGAGGCTCATTCTGCTTGCGGAAGTGTGGGGCAAGAAAAGGTTTTGGAATTTTAGATGCCTGTGGGAGTCCAGGGAGCCCCCAGGGACTCTGCCTTCTGCCCCTTTCCTGTTTCTGCCACCACCTGCCCCTCCCTCTCGCCTCCTCAGACTCTTAAGTTGCTTAGCCTTAACCCAGGAGGCTAGGAGGCCAGGAGCAGAGCCTCCTGCTGCTGTGACTCTCCCCAGTTTGTAGTTCTCAGCACTTTCTCACACCCTAGGAGGGAGGCCGGTGGTGACACTCACGACCCACCTGGGAAGGGTCTGAGGCTCAGACAGGTAAGGCACCCAGGATGGCACAGCCTGGCAGGAGAGAGCCAGGACTGGCAGCCTGGTCTTTGAATGTTGGAAAGGAAGTGCTGGTAACGGATTCCACCTGTGGCTTCCGCCACGACCAGCTGATCCTGCCTGTGCTGAGACCACGTTCCCCTGGGAACAAATGGAAACTACCTGACATTTGTTGAATAATTGCTAACGGGCCAATTCCAAGAGCCTTGCGGGTACTATAAATTCATTTCATTCCACCACAACCTGCGCGATAGGCACTGATCATCTCCATTGTACAGATGGGGAAACTGAGGCACAGGGAGGTTAACATCACACAGCTAGTGAGTAGCACGGCCAGGATTCAAATGCAGCCTATCTCCAGAGAACTGCTAGGCCGGAGGCTACAGTATTTGATACTGATTTACGGAAAATATTTTAAGTGTAAAGTTAAATAAGTTTAAAATTTAAAATTGCCTTTATTGAAAAGAATGCAATGGTATGAAATCGGGAAAGTCTCGGAGAATCCGCTCTGTTTTTTTTTTTATTTATTATTTTTTTTTAACCTGTACTGGGGGTTAGGTGGGGCAGCTGCCAAGGAGCAGTCTCTGGAGTCAAGTCAGGAGGTCCTGGATTTGGGTCCTGCGTTCCCCCTCATCGGCAGTGGGCAGATTACAGAATTTACGGCCTGTTTCCTCCTCTGTAAGGTAAGGATGATAATACCTTCTACCTCATGGGGTTGTTGGGAGGATTAAGTTAGAAAATACACATAAAACACATGGCACAGTGTTTGACATATAGGAACAATTCAATACATGATAGCTTTTATTATTTTAAGAACTCTGCAACTTTTTGTGAGCATTTAGGTGGTGTGGTGGGGAGATCTCCAGGGCCTGTGTCCCCCTTATATTGCTTGCATGACAAATCACCCCAAATCTTAGTGGCTTAAAACAACATCATTTATTTTGTTCAGTTTGGGTGCTCTGTGTGGCATTAGCAGGGCAGCCTGCATTGGGACTGGGGCACCCACTTTCAAAATGGGCTACTTACCTGCCTGGTATGTCGGTGCTGGCTCAGCTGAGAGCTTGGCTGAGGCCATGGGCCAAGGGCCTGGTCTTCCTTCCATGTCAGTTTCTCCATGGGCTGCTTGGGCTTCCTCACAGCATGGTGTCTGGATTTTAAGAGTGAGCATCCCAAGAGAAGTGAATAGAGGCTTTGTTCTTTGGAAGGGCCATATATGCAAAAAAACGAAAAAAACAAAACAAAACAAAACAAAAAAAACCCAAATGCAGAAGGAGCCAAGAAACCTAAGAATGAGGCAGGCAAATCTAGTTTGCCAGTAAAGGGTGATTTATTGGGCAACTTATAGACAGAAGCATGATCTTGGGCAGCCACAAGACAGATAGACCTCCATGCTGTCACTCCTCAGATCTGAGGCTTATATACCACAGGTAAAGGGGGTATGTGCTCTAGCAAGACAACTAAAGGCAATCCGCCAGAACAGGTGAGAGTGCTATGTGTATCACAGCTCACCATATATGTGATAGCATCATGGTTGATTTGTTCTTACACTAGGGACAGTAAACAAAGTAGGATCAGGAGGCATTCATGGGACTTGGGCTAATCAGAAGTCAACACGACAGATTAGCATCCAAGGTAGAGTCACTTTCATCTCCACAGACTGTCTCACCCTTTATGATCTAGATGTGGAAGCCACATAACATCGTTTCTATTGAGGTAGTCACACAGGTTCTCCAAATTCAAGGGAGGGGACATAGAACCCTTACTCAATGAGAGTATCAGAGCATGTAGCATGGGACGTATTTTGTGTGTGTGTGGCTTTTTTTTTCTTGAGATGGAGTCTCACTCTGTGGCCCAGGCTGGAGTGCAGTAGCATGATCTTGGCTCACTGCAACTTCTGCCTCCCGGGTTCAAGTGATTTTCCTTCCTCAGCCTCCTGAGTAGCTGGGATTATAGGTGCCTGCCACCATGCCCAGCTAATTTTTGTATTTTTAGTAGAGATGGGGTTTCACCATGTTGGCCAGGCTGGTCTCGAACTCCTGACCTCAAGTGATCTGCCCACCTTGGCCTCCCAAAGTGCTGGGATTACAGGTGTGAGTCACCGTGCCTGGCCAATATTGTTGACCATCTTTGGAAAATACACTTTCCCACACTCATTCACCAGCCTATTTCATTAGTCAGCAGTGGCTTAACATGAGGGAGCTATGTTTCTTACTCTAGCTGTAGTCTCATGTAGATTGGTCAATGCCAGTTGGCTACCCTCTTCCAGGCAGGAAGTACAGGATCCAGGCTTATCCTGCTGTGTGATGCTGCCCATCTGAAATTTGTGCCCTTGAAGTCAGTGTAAGAGAGGAAGAGAAAGTATAGATAAAATTATGGGGGTTTTATGGTCAGACCCAGAACTGGTGCCCACTTCCATCTGCACCTCATTGGCTAGAATCCTGGTAGATGGCCCCACCCTGGCTGCAAGGGGAGCTGGGAAATGTAGTTTTCCGGCATGCCCAGGAGAAGGAGAAGGGAGGGGTGAGCCACTCTCATCTTCTAAGACCTCGCCTCTGGGAGATCAGGGCGTGAGGCTGTTTTGTTCACTGCTGTGTTCCTAGTATCCATCATATTGCCTGGCACGTATTAGGTGCTATGTAAATATGCCTTCAATGAGTGAACCAACAGGGAGGTGGCCTTCTCATTGGCCCTGGTTTCTGAGCTTTGGGGGTCATATTCATGAGATTGAGTAAATCTTGCTGTTGATAAGTTTGGGGTGATCTACACGGAAGATCTAGAGTTCAAGTTTTACCCCACCTTCATCAATCCACCAAAGAGTCCTTATGGAAGCTGTGCCCAGGGTGAGGCTGGAGTGGCCACCATGTCAGGGGGTGCCCTTGTTTCCTGGGACATGGGGAGTGAATTGGAGGTATTTGCAGCCAGTGGCTTTGATGTGTGGAGGTGAGTGCTGAGGGACATGGTGCAGGACCAAGAGCATCTGTCACTGGAGGAAGTCACAGAAGGTTATGGAGGATCAGGAGGGCTTCGGTGGGTGAAAGGGCCTCAGAAAGGTCATACTCATCTTCCAAGTGTAAGTTTCAAGGTGAAGACAGATTGGGTGTAAACACCCACTCACCGAACCCCAGCGTAAACCTCCTGGAGATTCCCCAGCCGCCAACGGCACAGTGACCAATGCCCAACGCATCCATCTGGCCGCCGCCTGTGGCAAAATGAAAAATGAAGTCTTGATTGACTTCCAAGTGAGAAATTAGCTTCCTTGGTCTATCAGGAAGCTGACCCACCTCCAGCCTGGGGGATGTGGGCGCTGCCAGGGACCCAGAAGGGCTGTAGATACGAGATGTCCACCAGTCCTCCTTGGCTTGGAAGCTGACCCTTCCCATACCCCATTAACTCCCAGCCACATCCCTTCTCTCAGCTCCTTGTGTCCCCCAAGCCATGAGTGCTGGAGCCACTAGCGGAGCTAAGAAGACTGGATGAAGCATCGTTGGAAGAAAACTGAGAGGAGGAAAATTTGAGACATTACATTTCAAGGGCTTTGACAGCATCCAGTTTGCACCAGCTCACAAAAGAGGCAGCTAGAAGATTCACAATAAAGATTCCATTAATTTGGAAAGAAATAGAAGAAGGTTTTAAAGCAGCTCCTCTTTCATTAACAATAATGATGCTAATAAAAACAACAGCCTCCATTTATTTACTCATTTATGTATTTAGAGTTAAGAGTTTTGTTCTGTCGTCCAGGCTGGAGTGCAGTGGCATGATCATAGCTCACTGCAGCCTTGAACTCCCTGGCTCAGGCAATCCTCCTGCCTCAGCCTCTTGAGTAGCTGGGACTACAGGTGCACACCACCATGCCAGTTAAGTTTTAAACTTTTTTTTAAACAGGGTTTTGCTATGTTGCCCAGTCTGGTCTAGAACTCCTGGCCTCAAGTGATTCTCCCACTTCAGCTTCCTGAGTCACTGGGATTACAAGCATGAGCCACTGTAAATAAACAAATGTTTAGCCACCATTTATTGGGCAGAATGCACCCCCACTTATGATGAGTAACTTATGAGCAGTTTTCTGCTTTAATACTCTTGCCCCAAAGGGGCCTTAGGTAAGGCACTCCAGGTGACTTCTTGTACATCACCTCCTTCCTGATAAGCAGGGCTACGGGGATGTGAGTCTGTGGGGGGGTGGGGGGCAGTGGAGGGGGGCTGCACCACTTTTCCCTTCTCTGTAACTTGACCCTCAGGGTCACTTGATTGGTGTCTGTTTCTCCTGTGGAACTGTCAGTCCCAGGAGAGCAAAATCAATTTCTGTTTCTCTCACGGTTTTGTCTTAACTGCTCACATGGCAGAACTTAATTCACATTTGTTGAATAAATAAACAAACCAGGCCGGGTGCGGTGGCTCATGCCTGCAATCCCAGCACTTTGGGAGGCTGAGGCAGGCCGATCACCTGAGGTCAGGAGTTTAAGACCAGCCTGACCAACGTGGAGAAACCCCGTCTCTATTAAAAATACAAAAAAATTAGCTGGGTGTGGTGGTGTGTGCCTGTAATCCCAGCTACTCAGGAGGCTGAGGCAGGAGAATCACTTGAATCTGGGAGGCAGAGATTGCAGTGGGCTGAGATCGCACCATTGCACTCCAGCCTGGACAACAAGGGTGAAACTCTATCTCAAAAAATATATATAATAATAATAAAATAAACAAACCAAAGGGTTAGGTTCACCAGGACCTCTGACAGCCTCCCTTGGACCTTGGAGTGATGGTTCTCATGGAAGATCTAGAGTTCAAGTTTAACGAACATTTAACTTGGAAGGAGGGATCTGAGGACCCTTGTCTCCCGCTGCTGTAGCTTTCCTTCTTTAGAAAGTCAGTTATATTCTGATGACCAATTGCTGTGTAACAAACCTGCCCAAAACTTAGTAGTTTACAGCAACAATGTGTTATCGACTCTTACATTTCTGTGGGACGACTAGACTCAACTGGGTGGATCTCTCTTGAGGTCTGTATTAGTCCGTTCTTGGATTACGATAAAGAAATACCTGAGACTGGTAATTTATAAAGAAAAGAGGTTTAATTGACACAAGGTTCTGCTGTCTGTACAGAAAGCATGATGCTGGCATCTGCTCAGCTTCTGGGGAGGCCTCAGGAAACCTACAATCATGGTAGAAGGCGGAGGGGGGAGCAGGTATGTCTTACATGGCCGGAGCAGGAGGAAGAGAGAGAGACAGGGAAGGTGCTACGCATTTTTTAAACAAGCATGTCTTACAAGAACTCACTATCATGAGAGTAGGACCCAGGGAAATGACGTTAAGCCATTCATGAGAACTCCACCCCCATGATCCAATTACCCACCAGGCCCCACCTCCAACACTGGGGATTACAATTCAGCATGAGATTTGATAGGGACGTAGATCCAAACCATATCAGGATCTCTTATGTGCTTATAGCCAGATGGTGGCTGGGGCTGAACCATCCGAAAACTCAGCAGGGTGGAGGTCCAAGACAGCTTCATTATGTGCATGTCTGGCTCCTCTTTTGAGATAACTAGAATAGCTGGGGGCCTCCCAGGAATCTCTGCTAGCTTGGGCTTCCTCACAGCATGGGGGATAGTTGGACATCTTACATGAAGACTGGCTTTCCCTAGAGCTAGGGTTCCAAGATTCCTAGGTGGAAATGGTAAAGTTCCTTGTGCCCTAGCCTTGAAAGTCACACAGCATCACTTCTATCACATCCTATTGGCCAAAAGCAAGTCGCAGGCTCCCCTGTCCTGATGAGGGGAGGGGACCACAAAAGGTGTGAATATCAGAGGTGTGGTTCATTGGGGGGTCATCTCTGGAGACCAGCTTCTCCAGGGCTAAACAGGAGATGTGATTTAGCAGCCAGGTCTCTGTGTTGGGAGTCAGAAGACCTGGGTCTCAGTCTTGGCTCTGATGGTCACCCTTGGGCAACTCTCTTGACCTTTCTGGCACTGAATTTCCCAATGTACAAAATAAGGAAAATCAACTAGATTATCTCGAGGGTTCTCCAGCACTGACAGACCTGGGCTTGACTCTCTGAAGCACAAGGTTGTTCCTGCTCTCCAGCCTGAGCCTCTGGTAGGGTGGATGGGGCGGTTGCCACCTCCGATCCCCGGGGTTCATGACCCCATCGAGGCTCCTAAACTTGAGAACTGAGAACAGCTGGGGCTCGAAGTCCCGAGCTTTGGGGAACAAACTAGTCCTCCCTGGCCATCCCAGGGCACATTATTCACGGGTTCATTACTGTTTAATTTAATCACCAAATGTCATCCAAATACCATTTATTCTGCCTTCTCACTGGAGATTTATCTATTTATTTTACATTTCATATGAATTGCTCATTATTCTGTCATTTGGGGCTTTATTTTGTAATTCATCTGGTGAGTTCCAACAAGTTAAAAATGATGCTGTATTGAGCACAGAAACTTCTGAGCCTCTCTCAGGAGTCCTTTCCTTAAAAGGACCTCCCCTGAGCCTCTCCCTTTAAGAGGCCACCCCAGGCTCTCCCCATCTTTCTCATGGGGGATGGAAAGAGGCACACAGACTAAATTCTGCTCTTCCCTCCAGTCCAAACCCTGCATCCATGTGACTCTCAAATGTGTACACCGATGGCCAAAGCAGGCAAATAAGAAGGCTCAGGGCAGGCTGTGCAGTGAACACACTTAGGTTCAAGCTCAACTTTGTTGCTTAGCTATCAGCCTGGGGTCTTAATTTCCTTGGGCAATTAACTTTCTGAGTCTCAGTTTCCTCAACTGTAAGATGGGATGGTAATAGGTGTCGTCTACACAGACGGCGTGAAGATTAAATGGGATGGGGCATGTTCACTGTCTCCCCAGCACTAGTCGCATCTTCAGCGCTCCCTAAATTCTCTGTAGACACATTTCATCCTGAACTCAACGTAGGACATAGCAATCCAAATAAGTCCCTGCCAAGAAGCAGGGGATTAAAGGCCAGAGGTCATGAGGACTTGAAAGCAACAGGCAGTTCTGAGGCACCTGCGGTCTCTGGCAAGGTGGTCGTGGACCCCGTTCTCTCAGCCTCAGCCCTGGTTGAGGGGCTCTCAGTTTCTCGGGATTGGATTTAATCCCAGCAACCCTCCCAGGCATTTCAGCTGCTGCCCAAGAACTGGCTGCTGAGCCAGCAACCCGGGAGGGGCCATCGATCTAAGAGAATGATGGACCCAAAGCCCACGCCTGTATTATAAAGCCTTATTGTACTCCAGGCAGGTTGATGTGCTGTGCTGCCAGAAAGCTCTGAGCCAGCTTCCCAAACGGGCTTCCTTCAAAGCCAATGGGGAGCCCCTACCCCAGGGTTCAGATTCCATAAGCCGAGGGTGAGGTCTGGGGTGACCCCCGGGAACGCAGAACAATTGCTTTCTGTGGGCCCTTCTCCGATGCAGAAGCTTCCCGGGCCTCTTGGAGTCTTAAAAATTTTTATTTGTTTTCCTAATGACATGATCAATACCTGCACAATGAAGGAGAGTTGGAAGACAGACACAGAAAAACCCACACGGGGGAATATAGTAATCCTACCGCGCACAGACTGCTAATGCTTTTGGCAATTTACTCTCAGCCTTTTTCTAAGGGTATATTACAACACGTAACATATTGTTTTGCATTGTACTGTTTTAGACTGCCGTTTCAGTTAAGAGAATAATGCCCATAAATGTTCTTCCTCGGTAGGAATTTTAATGTCTGCCCCCATCTTCCATCCCCCATTCTGGGACTGGCTCAATATATTCTTCCTCTCAAATATATTTGCTCTCCCCTCTCTTGTGCTCACATTTTCAGCCATATTCTTAGATTTCCTCATCTTGGATGCTCTCTCCTCTTCTAGGTATTTGTCCATGTTCTTTTATGAATTTACTGTCAATTTTCTGAAAACAAACAAACAAAAAACAAAAAAACTGCCTTCTCCATGCTCCCCATCCACCCCATCTTTGTCTGCTTTTAAGATATTCATTCCCTGATCATAAGCTGGGGCTCTTGTCCCTCCCCGGTCCCTGGGATTCTCTCAGGTAGCACAGATGGTAGAAATAGGATGTGAGCCACATATGGAATTTAACATTTTCTACTAGCCATGTTCAAAACTGGAAAAGGAACAGGTGAAATGAATTTTAATGACATATTTCATTTAACCCAATATAGCCAAACTATCATCATTTCAACATGTAACATGTAATCAACATAAACATTATTAATGAGATACTCACATTCTTTTTTTGTACCAAGTCTTTAAAATCCAATGTGTATTTTGCATTTATAGCACATCTCTCTACGAATTAGCCACATTTTAAGCACTCAGTAGCCACATGTGGCCAAGTGACCGTGGTATGGGACAGCACATACCTGGGGGACTCACCAAGGACCCAACGGCCAAACCCAACCACCTCTTTTTCAGGGAGTGAATGCCTAGAATTTATTCTGTAGCTGGCACAGCTGTCCCTTGTCTCACCTTCACATGTTAAATCTTTACTTCAGAAACTTCTTTTGTGTATCAGTAATACATGACCATTTCTAAATATCAGAAAAACTCAGATATGGTGATCTGGGGGTCTCCCTATCTCACTATGTTGCCCAGGCTGGTCTCAAATTCCTCCTGCCCCAGCCTCCTAAGTAGCTTGAACTACAAGTTCAAGCCACCAGGCTGGTGTTCTAGATTTTTGAAATAGGATCTTTGTGACTTTGTCTGCACTCTCTCGCCAGACGCATCCCTCCTTGTAGCCAACCCATCCTGGTCAGGTAGAGGGCTCGCTTTGCAAGAGGGTTAATTATGGCTGGAGCCCAGAGACAGGAATAGTCACTGTTGGGATTTTTGAGGATGAAGAGGGAAGTCCCAAAGGAAGCTGGGTATGAATTTTGTGCAATAAAAACAGAGCAGAGAAGAAGGGTGATCCCAACTCCACATCCCCTGTGCCAGGGAAACAAGACAAGGACACCAGGGTCAGTTTTAGAGCAGAGAAGGGCTATTTTGCAGAGTCTTCAGTGATCTACAGAATCACTGGGGGCTAAAGGCCCAAACTTCCACTTGAGCTTTCAGGATTGATCCCTACAGTCACATGGCAGAACTGGCCACCATCAGGGAGGTCGTCTCCAGGTCACTGGAACCCCCTGTAAGTGGGGCTGTGAGCAACCAGACAGAAATAGCCAAAGTAGCCTAGCCCTGTGTAAAAGGAGGAGGTCATAGCATTTAGAAAAGAAGTTTACCTTTAAGCAGTGGAAGATAATCAGACATCAGGAGACTGGCTTGCCACATAAAACACAGACATGGTATTTATATTAGTTTACCTGGGCTACCATAGAGATGGTGGTTTAAACAACAGATATTTATCTCTCACAATTCTGGAGGCTGGAAGTCCAAGATCAAGGTGACTGCTGATTTTGTTCCTGGTGAGGGCTCCCTTCCTGGTTTGCAGACAGCCACCTTCTCCCTTTGTCTCTGGTGTCTCTTATTATAAGGGCACTAATCCCATCATGAGGGTCTCCTGCTCATGGCCTTACCTAAACCTCCCAAAGGCCTCATTTCCAATACCATCACACTGGGAGTTAGGGTTTTAATATATGAATTTTGGGGGGATAAAATTCAGTCCGTAGCAGTATTTTTAAAATTGCAAGATTACTGAGTCTACTGAGCTGCAAAGGAGCCTGGGAAATATCGTGTTTTTGCTCTGGGTTTCCCAATCTCTGCAATAGGGAAGGTGTGTTAGAAGAGAGTTGGGAGACGTTGACACCATTGGGGTGGGCATGATGTGAAGGCGGCACTAGGAACCCCTTGGAAGCTGATGCCCTACCCCGCAGACACCCTCACCATCTATCACCAAGAAGATCCTCTTTGATACTGTGTTTTAGTTCTCATAGACTTTAATAAATATATATTAATGACTGGAAAGAAATTTGAGATCCTACTCAACCTATGATTACATGAGTTGCTTTTCTATTTGATATATCGTTGAATCTTTTCTCATGTCTACAAACATTCTCACTATCAATTTTAACACCTTCCTGATATTTCACAGTCTGGACTTTAAAAACCCATAATGTATTTAACCAAATGCTTATTGTTGGTATTTTTTAGAATGTATTAATATTTACATTATTCCCAATTTTCCCCGTTAGACACAAAATGGCAAAAAAAAGTGAAATCTAATGATAAATGACTGAGAGTAAAATTGCTCAAAAAGGGTGTATGTATTTTAAAGGCTTTGGATGCACATTACTAAATTGCCCTCCAAAAAATTATGTCAAATTATACTCCCACCAGTCGTGTTAGAAAGTGCTTATTTTGGCCGGGCACAGTGGCTCGTACCTGTAGTCCCAGCACTTTGGGAGGCCGAGGCGGGTGGATCATGAGGTCAGGAGTTTGAGACCAGCCTGGCCAATGTGGTGAAACCCCGTCTCTACTAAAAATACAAAAATTAGCCAGGCATGGTGGCACGTGCCTGTAGTCCTAGCTACTCAAGAAGCTGAGGCAGAAAAATCGCTTGAATCTGGGAGGCAGAGGTTGCAGTGAGCCAAGATCACGCCACTGCACTCCAGCCTGGGTAATAGAGCAAGACTCTATCTCAAAAAAAAAAAAAAAAAAAAAAAAAGGCTTATTTCCTTACCTTATGTCTTCAACAACACTGTGGATTGTTATTAGAACTTTTTCCAGTTTGATAGTGAAAAATTTCCCCAACCCATTTCCACCACTTTGATGTCCTCCTCCTTTGACTTCACTGGTAATTCTTCCACCCTGTTGGTTGGCACAGATTTCCTCTTCCTCACTTGGCCTCCAAATGTCTGTGTTCCCAGCTGTCTGTCCAGCCACCTTCTTTTCCTCCCCAACATTCCCTAGTACATTTGAGTGAAACTAACATCTAAAATCTCCTTCTGCCAGACACCCACTTTAAAAGCCTTCAAAATAATGCAGGCAAAGCCCCAAAGTGGGGCTTAGCCTATGAAGGTTCTTGGCTTTGCTCAGGAAAAAAATTCAAGGGCAAGCCAGTGGTAGAACAAAACAGCTTTATTGAAGAGGCAATGTTACAGCTCTATGACTGCTCCCACAGAGCAGGGTTGCCCTGAAGGCAGAGAGTAGCAACTCAGGGCAGTTTTGCAGTCATACTTATACCCACTTCTAATTATATGCAGATTAAGGGGTGGTTTATGTAGAAAATTCTAGGGAAGGGTTAGTAACTTTTGGGTCATTGGGTCATTGCCATGGAAAAAGGTGGTAACTCCCAGGTGTTGCCATGGCAATGGTAAACGGACAGGGCACACGGGTGGGCGTGTCTTATGGAAAACTGCTTCTACCTTGACCCTGTTTCAGCTAGTCCTCAATTTGGTCCAACGTTGGAGCTCTGCCTCCTACCTCAATAACTGTGTCTCTCCCGTCCTTGGCCCCAGATAAATATGTGGTAAATAAACAAATGAGAAATAACACTTCTAGTTACGATTTGCAACCAGATGTGGAGAGGCCATCCTCAGAACTTGACCTTAAGGAAAAATTGTTCACATTCAGTACAGTCAAGATTTCACCAGAGAGAACCAAAGAGAAAACCCTGTCTTAAAGAATCAGCTTGAATGTGCCTTCCTGCAGTTTCCTGGGAGCATAAGACAGACCTGGAACAGGGCAAGGCGGCAGTTCTTAGGAAGCACATCCACCTGCAGATTGAGGAAAAGTTTACTACACATCTCGTTAGAAAGATCTGCTGCAATACAATACCTTCGGGAGGTGCTTTGGTTCACTCTAAAACAGATTTTGTTTCCACCTCCAACAGGGTCTGGCCAACTCATTTCTGCTTCCAGAAATCTGTGGAAAACAAGAACCAAACAACAAAAAAAGTCTTTTCTTATCTCTGTAGGTAATCCTTAGTTGCCACCTTCACCTCTTGAGTGTTATTTTTATTTTTTAGAGATGGGGTCTCACTGTGTTGTCTAGGGTGGCCTCAGAGTCCTGGGCTCAAGTGATTCTCCCGTCTCAGCCTCCTGAGTAGCTGGGACCATGGGGGTGCACCACCATGCCTGGCTTCTCTTGAGCTTCGGACTGGACATAAACTAGATGCTCTGCTGGGATCTCAGACTCAAGAGACTACTGCATCATAAGTATTCTTATTTGTATTAATAGCTGACATTGAGCACTGCCTTAGGTTGTTTTCCTCAGGAGCAGGCCCGGAGATGAGACATGAGTGCAAATAGTTTACTTGGAAGGTGATTCCAGGAACACTGGTTGGAAGAAATGAAGTTAGGGAGGGTGAGGGAAGGAAGCCAATACAGGTGATATTGATGGGCAGAATGACTGTTGTGGGCAACGGGGGCTCACTCTCCTGGGGACTGCTGGGAGAATGGATAGAACAGACTTCATGTTGCCCAGGTGAGGAGCAAAGAAGCTGGGTATATATCCACCAACCCTTCTTCATTCCTACGAGAGTGCTGAAAAGCCTGTTGCAGTGAGGTCTCTGGCCAAGGACCCACAGAGGCTTGCAGCGGGAAGCCATTGGCTGTGCAGGGAGGGTGAGTAATATGGTTAGGCTTTGTTTCCCAACCCAAATCTCATCTTGAATTGTAATCACCATAATCCCCATAATCTGCGCGTGTCACGGGAGAGACCAGGTGGAGGTAACTGCATCACCGGGCTTGTTTCCTCCATGCTGTTCTCGTGATAGTGAGTGAGTTCTCACGAGATCTAATGGTTTCATAAGGGGCTCTTCCTGCTTCGCTCGGCACGTCTCCTTCCTGCTGCCCCGTGAAGAAGGTGCCTTGCTTCCCCTTCTCCTTCCACCATGATTTTAAGTTTCCTGAGGCCTCCTCAGCTATGCAGAACTGTGAGTCAATTAAACCTCTTTTCCTGATAAATTACCCATTCTCGGCTATGTCTTTACAGCAGTGTGAAGACAGACTAATACAGTGAGTGTCAGTGGGCTCAGAGGGTGCATGTGGCATTCCCTGTGAGAGTGTCTTGCTGTGTGATTGGCACACGCCATCTCCTTCATCACCACCAGCAGCTCAGGAAGCAGAGACTCTGATGACCCCCATTTGCAGATGGGGAAACTGAGGCTTGGAGAGGTCAAAATGTTGGCTTAGGGTCGCCTCCAGGAGGGGAGGAGGCTGGGCTTTGGATCCAGGGAACCTGACCCACAGCCTGTGCTTCTACACTCCGCACCTCCTTCTTCCTAATACAAGACTGTGCTCCTTCGAGGAGCACCTGGGGAAGAAGTGGGAGGCAGAGAGAATTCAGGAGCTTACTTAGCTTCCATGCTGTGCATTTCTTTAAATCACAGGATTCTTGCAATTTTCTGAGCTGTCGGTTCCCCACTTGGCGGGATTTTGGGCTCTGAGGTGGGAATTCTGCCTGCGAAGCCCTGCAGAGGGGAAATGAACCAGGAGCAGCCCTGGGGGCTTGGTAATCACAGTAGTCGGATTTTGATTAAAGCAAATATGTGTATGTGAGATTTCTTAGAATGCTTTTCTGAGGGGTTTGGTTGGAAAACAACCATTTCTTGTGCTTTGAATGATATATTCTAAAGGCGTTCCCCCCTCTGTCTATTGGGTTCAAAAATCTCAGTCAAGCACAGGAGAAGAAAAGTATTTTCATTCTTGATTTTCTTTACCTCTTCATTTGTTATTTCCTTCTATAGAATAATAATAGCAGTAGTAATAGTGGTTATTGACAGAGGGCTTACTGTATATGCAAAATGATATATATGTAATATATAAATATATCTTTATGTATATCTAAATATGTAAGTATAAATATATAAGCATTATATTACTTAATCTCCACAACAACACTGTGAGATGAGTATCTGACCATTTTGCAGAGGCTGAAACCGAGTCTCAACAGGTGAAGTTATTTGCCTAGGTTCACATAGCCAGGAAAGGGTGGGCGTGAGGTCCACGCCCAGCTGCCTGGTGTCAAAGCCTTCGCTTCTAACCACTCCCCACTTTGCCTCCCTCTAACCCCACTCCCCAGTAGCTCTGCATACTCCGTTCCATTTTCCAGATGGGACCTAAGTTGCTGTTTTTGTTGTTTTTTGAGACAGGGTCTCACTCTGTCTCCCAGGCTGGAGTCCAATGGCGTGATCACGGCTCACTGCAACCTCTGCCTCCCAGATTCCAGCAATCCTCCCACCTCAGCCTCTGGAGTATCTGGGAGGCCTGCACCACCATGCCTGGCTAATTTTTGTAATTTTAGTAGAGACGGGATTTTACCATATTGGCCAGGCTGGTCTGGAACTCCTGACCTCAAGTGATCCGCCTACCTCGGCCTCCCAAAGTGCTGAGATTACAGGTGTGAGCCACCGTACCAGGCAGGGACCTAAGCTGAAGTGGGCTCAGCTTCTATTCTGGCTCATCCTGTGGAGTCGGCAGTGAGCCTGGGAACCCTGGGAAGGGCCCTGGAACCCTGTCCCTGTTCTGTGTCCCAGGAGCCTCTGACTGTGCCCTCTGCCAAAGGCCTCTCATCACAAGTAAAAACGTCACAGCATGATTTGTTGGGAATCAGGACTGTGGGTGACTTTTTTTTTTTTTTTTTTTTAACCTTCCATTTCGATTACTCTGGCTGTGGTGTAGGTGCAATGAAAATGAGTTCCAAAGGCTTTATCTTCTTTTTCTGCTCTCTCTCCTGGCCGTCCTCTTTCATCCTGACTCTCTTTGGGCACGTGTTGGATGTGAGCAGCCATTCACTAGTTCCAGCAGTGACACGGAGCCATTCTCCACCCCTGAACATGGCTCTGTGTGGGGACTGGGCTCTCTCTCCACCGGAGAGAATCAACACAGGAAAATCAACACAGTCACTTAGCGACGGATGGAAAGGGCTCAGAAATGATGTTCTAAACAGCCACCAAATAAAAGACAGGGAGATCCAGATCCCACAGCCACTAACTGAGCTCCTACCGCGGGCAGCTGTGTGCATTACTGACGTTGTCCAGGGGGACAGGTGGGGAGGAATTGAGGAGGAATTCTCGCTCTCAAAGCTCTGCCAGGTCATTCTATCATTCAACATTCACTGAGCACCTGCTATGCTGCACGCCCAGTTTTAAGGCACTGGGAATATAGCAGGCAAGTATTCTTGCCTCCTGGGACTTAGATTCTAGTGGAGAAAAATCAAGTAGAACAAGATAAACAGGTAAATGGTTACTAATAACTATGGCTTGTGGGATGGTGATGAGGTAAAGTGGGGAGTGGGGTTGGTTGGGGGGATTTGCAATTTTAAACAGTGTGGCCTGTGAAGGCTCTCTGAGGAGGTGGCCTGTGAACAAAAAGACCGGCAGCAGGGGTGGGTGTGAGCCCTGTGGGTCTGTGGAGGGAGAGCATCCGAGGTAGACACGGTGGAGCAGGGCAGTGAGTTTGAGGAACTCACTGGAGCAGGTGAACGAGTGACAAGTGCCAGAGGATGCAGGACCTTGGGGTCAATGCCTGAGTCAGAAGGGAGCCATTGGAAGGGTCTAAGCACAGCAGGGGTGCAATCTTGTGTGTGGTGTGTGTGTGTGTGTGTGTGTATGTGTGTATGTGTGTGTGTGTGTGTGGAGAGAGAGACAGAGACAAGGTCTTGCTCTGTAACCCAGGCTGGAGTGCAGTGGCACAATCACGGCTCACAGCAGCCTCAGCCTCCCAGACTCAAGTGATCCTCCAGCTTCAGCCTCCTGAGTAGCTAGGACTATAAGCGCACACCACCATACCCGGCTAATTTTTCCTATTTTTTGTAGAGGGGGAGTCTCACTATGTTTTGTTTCAGATGAAGTTTCTCTTTGTTGTCCAGGCTGGAGTGCAATGGCACGATCTTGGCTCACTGCAACCTCTGGCTCCAGGGTTCAAGCCATTCTCCTGCCTCAGCCTCCTGAGCTGGGATTACAGGCACCCCCACCACACCTGGCTAATTTTTTGTAATTTTAGTAGAGACAGGGTTTCACCATGTTGGCCAGGCTGGTCTCGAACTCCTGATCTTCAGGTGATCCACCTGCCTCGGCCTCCCAAAGTGCTGGGATTACAGGCGTGAGCCACCGCTCCCGGCTGGAGTCTCACTGTGTTACCTAGGTTGGTCTTGAACTCCCAGGCTCAAGTGATCCTCCTGCCTTGGCCTTTCAAAGTGGCATGAGCCACTGCGCCCGCCCTGGGAACACAATCTGATTTAGGATTTAACAGAATCCTCCAGCTGCTGTTTCTGAAGAAGAGGCTGCAGGGGCCGGAAGGGCAGATGCTAGATCCTGGCAGGGAGACTCTGTGGCACTCCAGGCTTGGGCCAGCAGGTGCTGGGAAGAGACGAGGAACCACGGGTTCTGGATGTAGAAGGCGGCACTGAGGGGACTTGCTGTTGTGCTGGTTGAGGGATGTGAAAGAAAGAGCAGTCAGGCTGACACAGGGGTTTGGACTGAGACAGGGCAGGCTGCGGGAGCCGTGGGTTGGGGACAGGTCGGGGCTGCTCCAGTGAAGCAGGGAATGTGCAGGTGGCTGGTAAGACAGCCTAGGCCCCAGTCGCTCGGCCACTTTCCTAAATGCATGTTTAACTCTCTGGGCCTAGCTCCACATCAGGAAAACGGGCCACCAGCCTCTTCTCCACACGTTGTCATGGGGATAATAATAACAGCCAACATCTGTCACAGGGCACCTGTGCCAGATATGCTGCTAAGTGCTTTATTCACCTTAACTCATTTAATCTTCACAGCAGCCCTCTGGGCAGTGTGATGGTTAACACTGAGTGTCAACTTGATTGGATTGAAGGATACAAAGTATGGATCCTGGGTATGTCTGTGAGGGTGTTCTCAAAGGAGATTAACATTTGAGTCAGTGGGCTGGGAAAGGCAGATCCACACTTGATCTGGGTGGGCACAATCTAATCAGCTGCCAGTGAGGCTAAAATATAAGCAGGCAGAAAAACGTGAAAGGAGAGACTGGCCTAGCCTCCCAGCCTACATCTTTCTCCTGTGCTGGATGCTTCCTGCCCTTGAACATCGGACTCCAAGTTCTTCAGTTTTGGAACTCGGTCTGGTTCTTCTTGCTCCTCAGCCTGGAGACAGCCTATTGTGGGACTGCGTGATTGTGTGACTTAATACTTACTAAACTCTCCTTTATATATATATCCCATGAGTTCTGTCCCTCTAGAGAACCCTGACTAATACAGGCAGGTATGATGATTAGCCCCACTTTAAAGATGAGGCAACTGAGGCACAGGGAGGTTAAATAGCTTGCCCAAGGTCACAGAACACGTGAGTACTAAGGCAGGACTCACACCCAGGCCATCCAGCGCCAGAAACCGCCCACTTTCCTGCTCTCCCTCCCTACCCTTGGCCTCCGGTGAGATGATGGGTGAAGGGCCCCTGCCACATGGTGCAGGCCCCTTTTCTCTGCTTTCCTGACACCCCCAATCCCCTTTCCACAGGTTCTGGGGTCTGAGATGGAAAATGAACTTTTTTTTTTTTTTTTAACCCACTTTTGGGAGGTGGAAGAAGAGGACTTTCTTTCCAAGGCAAGGGCTGTGGGAAGGGGGAAGGAGGGAGAAGAAGTGGCCTGTGCCCAGGCTGCCCACGTTCGGAGGCTGAATCAGGAAGACTGCTGTTTGGGTCCATGGTCCTTGCATTGAATTAGTGTCCCGGGGCTGCCACAACAAAGCACCCCAGACTGTGCGGCTTCAACAGCAGAGATTCCCGTCTCACAGTTCTGGAGGCCAGAAGTCCGAAGTCAAAGTGTCAGGGCTAGGCATGGTAGCTCATGCCTGTAATCCCAGCACTTTGGGAGCCCGAGGCGGGTGGATGACTTGAGGCCAGGAGTTCACCAGCCTGGCCAACATGACGAAACCCCATCTCTACTAAAAATACAAAAATTAGCCAGGTGTGATGGTGCATGCCTGTAGTCCCAGCTACTCGGGAGGCTGAGGCAGGAGAATTGCTGAACCCGGGAGGTGGAGGTTGCAGTGAGCAGGGGTTACAGTGAGCCAAGATTATGCCACTGCACTCCAGCCTGGATGAGAGAGCGAGATTTTATCTCAAAAAAAAAAAAAAAAGAAAGTAAAAGAAATCAAGGCATCAGAGGGAGGGTTCCTTCTGAGGGCTACGAGGGAGGGGTCTGTTTCAGGCCTCTCTCCTGGGCTTGCAGATGGCCATTTTCTTCCTGTGCCTCTTCCTATTGTTTCACTCTCTGTGTGTCTGTGTCCACCCCTCCCCCCATCTTTTTTTGAGACCGGGACTCACTCTGTCATCCAGGCTAGAGTGCAATGGCGTGGTCATGGCTCACTGCAACCTTGACCTCCTAGGCTCAATCCATCCTTCTACCTCAGACTCCTGAGTAGCTGACTACAGGTGTGCACCACCATGCCCAGCTAATCTTCAAATTTTTTGTAGAGTTGGGATCCCGCCGTGTTGCCCAGGCTGGTCTCGAACTCCTGGGCTCAAGTGATCCTCCTACCTTGGCCTCTCAAAGTGCTAGGATTACAGATGTGAGCCAATGTGCCTGGCTAAATTTCCCTTATTTATAAGGACACTAGTCATATTTGATTAGCGTCTACCTTAATTTAAGACCTCATTTTAACTTAGTTGCCTCTATAAAGACCTCATCTCCAAATAAGGACACACTCTGAGGTACTGGGGGTTAGGACTTCAACATATAAATTTGGGGGACAGGGACATGATTCAACCTTGACAGGCAGAGAGGCCTGGAGGCTTGGGCCATGACCTTCGGGCAGAAGCAGCCCCGCCTCTTCCTCCACCATGTGAAGAAAGAGACCAAAATGATGGTCTTGGATGGGGCTTGGATGGTTCTGGGATCTACTAGGAGCCATCTGAAGTTGAAGTTGGCTTTTTATGGTTTCTGAGCTGAAAAGACATAGATAAACTTAGCTTTTGTCAATCAGCTTGCCCCCCCACTGCTGTGGGGTCAGTTGGGTGTCATTTGTTCCAGGACCTTTGCACTGGGCAGGTGTGGCCTCGCTTTGCTCCTGCCAAAGGCCAGGACAGTGGTGGGCACCTTCTGGAATCCAGCTCTGGAGACATCGGCCATCTGTCCTGCACACAGCAGGGCTCAGGATGGGAGAAGGACCAGTCCTGCCCAGGATGGAGCCGGCTTTGTCTGTTTCTTCCTCTGTCCCGTTTGGTGCACTGTCATCCTAAGGAGGTGAGGGGGTCCCCAGGACACACCAGATCAGCTGACCAGTGCTTTGGGAAAGAGTCAATGGCAGAGCTGGCCACAGCTCCCTGACTTCCCAGCAAAGCATCTTTCCTTTAGAATTCACGTGCCTGCCTGGATCTTGTGGTGGTTCATGTCCTGCATCACCTTGGCTAGGCCACAGTGCCCAGCTATTTGGTCAAACACTTCTCTAGATGGATGCTGCAGCAGGGGTATTTTTTAGATGTGATTCACATTTACAACCAGTTGACCTTGAGGAAAGCAGATGACCCTCCACAATGTGGGTGGGCCTCGTCTAATCAGTGGAAGGCCTCAAGAACAGAGACTGAAGTTTCCTGCAGAAGAAGCAATTCTGCCTCAGCTGCAACACAGAAACCCTGCCTGAGTTTCTGGCCTGCTGGCCTGCCCCACAGATTTCAAACTCCAGATGGCAACATCAACTCTTACCTGAATCTCTAGGCTGTGCTGGGAATTTCAGACTTGCCAGCCCCACAGTCATGTGAGCCAACCCTTAAAATACATTTCTCTTTCTCTCTCTACATATATACACATATATGGTACACATATGTACAGATATATATATATGGACACACACACATAGACATAGCTAGCTAGCTGTAACTACAGATTTATCTTACTGACTCTGTTTCTCTGGAGATCCCTAATTAATACAGATACGTACCAAGTTTTCTGGAGCCCTCTTTGATGAGGGAGGTCTCAGATATCACAGCTCAGACCTGTGCATCAGCCATTAGATGTGTCAGATGGGACGGCCCAGCGTGTGTTTAAAGCGGTGATTCACCCCTTGAAAAGCCCGAAGAGCAGTCGTCACATTTTTGCAAGGCAGTGTGGAGTAGTGATCGGGGGCACGAACTCTGTAGCCAGACTCACTTCTTGGCTGTGTGACCCTGGGCAAATTGTTCAACCTCTCTGAGACTCGGCTCTACCTGGACTGGGCCCACAGAGATTGGTTGTGAGGATTTCAAGGATTAATATTTGCACAGTGCCTGGTGCGTGGTGAGGACTGTAAGTGTTAGCTCTGATTATTTTTAAAGTAATGCAAAGAAACTTTAAACAAATGTTGGAAGTAGAGGACAATGGAACCCCCTACCCTACACAGATAGCGCAATTGATTTGCTTTTTGCTTTTTACTTGGGAGACATGCCCAGCTGAACATCTAGAGCATCTCAGGTCTGAATGGGTCCAGAGACCCCTGGTCCCTTGGTGTAAGAAAGCGCTAAATTGGAGGTGACCAGGGCAAGCAAGGTCACACTTCCTGCCTTGGCCAGAGCTGCCGAATGTTCCCAGGGGAGGAGCTTTGCTGCAGTGCTTGCAGAAGAAAGCTGTTTCCTCCCCACTCTTGACTACCTGCAGCCTCCTAATCTTTTCAAGCTTGTAATTTCCCTTCGCCTCCACAGGAACCAAAGTCACTGCATTAACCCACATTGCAGGGGGGCTGTTTTAAAAAATCTTTTTGATTCTACATGGCCCTGGCTTAGCTCCTGGGCAAATATGGTGTCTGCTGCGGCCACCTGCATCCAGCTGAATGGAGCTTTCAGGAGCTGACCCTACAAGTGCCACTAGTGGTTCTGAAAGCATGGGTAGTAAATGTCAAGTCTATTCCAAGACATGGCCACAGCCTCCAGGCAGTTCTTCACTGTTTCTGAAGAGGAGGCTTTGGGCTTTTCAAGGGATGAATCACTGCTTTAGACACATGCTGGGTTGTCTCACCTGACACATCTAATGGCTGATGCACAGGTCTGAGCTGTGATATCTGAGACCCCTCCCCTTGTCAAAGAGGGCTCCAGAAAACTTGGTAGGTATCTGTATTAATTAGGAATCTCCAGAGAAACAGAATCAGTAAGATATATCTATAGTTACAGCTATCTATCTATGTGTGTGTGTGTGTGTGTGTGTATATATACATCTGTACATATGTGTACTATATATGTGTATATACATGGAGAAAGAGAAATTTATTTTAAGGATTGGCTCACATGATTGTGGGGCTGGCAAGGAAGAGGTTGAGTGTGTGTGTATGTGTGCAAGTGTGCATGTGTGTGTGCAGGTGTGCGTGCGTTTGTATGGGAGAAAAGCAGGAGCTGATAGCCTAGAAATGCAACTAGCACTATACACATGAATCTAACCCTCATGAATTCACACTTACTGGAGGCACACTGCGTGTTCCTCTCCAGAAACCCTACCAGGTAGGCACTTTTCATCGTCTCTGTGCTACAAATGGGGAAGCTGAGGCACAAGGAGATACAGTAAATTGTCCTGGCTTCCATAGCTGATAAGTGGTGGAGCTGGGATTTGAACACACAGAGTCTGCTTCTGGAGCCTGTGGGCTAAACCACTGCACTCTGCTGCCTAGAGAGTCAGCACTGGCCACTTCTCCAACTCTTGGGTCATTTCTGGTGATGCCCATGGGCTGATTGCTTCTGCCTGGTGCCTCCGGGTCAGGGTGGCCAGTAGGGGACATGCATGTGGCAGACCCAGAAAATTGTGCGTGGCAGTCCTCCCCCAACCCCAGAATCCTTGCCAACATAGTGCTGCAGGCGGCTGCTACCAATCCTGGTGAGAAAACCCCACTCAATCTGGCTTACGCTGAAAAGGAAACACATTGGTTCCTGCAGCGGAACTAGGGGTGCACCTGGCTTCCAGTGCCCAGTTCTCTCTCCACTGGCTGGCAGCTTCTGTGTTGGCTTCAAACAGCCTCTCCCCCTGGGGCGGCGATGTGCAGCCCAGCCTCCCGTCCTTCCAGGTCCGGGTCCGGTAGCTGCCACTGAAACCCACGGTCCACTGCAGTCAAGGGGGCTGGAACGGCACAATGGGCCAGCTCGAGTCAGCTGTGACCTCCGGCTCACGGTGGGGCCTTTTCCCAGCACGAGGGCGGAGCATGCAGGAGTGAGTGGTTTCGGGGTACCTCATCCCCTTTCTGCAGAGATCCTGCTCCTTCCTGCTCCTCCCTCTCTCTTGGCTCCAAAGGCCCTGGCTCCCATTTTCTCAGATAGCAGCTCTCCAGGGGGTTGACGATTTCCCCAAAGTGTGAGGGCTTCTGTTTTCTCCCCCTGCAAACCACTCCCCACCCCAGGCAAGGGAAAATTAAGCCCAGCTACCTGGTGTGTGTGTGTGTGTGTGTGTGTGTGTTTTGTGCGTGTGTAAAGACCGCACATACACAGGTCAGTATCCCAATAAATTAGCCTGACACCTTGGTGATGGAGTGGTGAGTGAATCATCTCCACCCCATCAGGAGTGGAAGCCCTGAAATCTCTCAGCCCTACCTGTGGCCCCTCAGGTTCCCTGCACAGGACAGCTGAGCTCTGTGCCTTACGTCCATGATTTACTGGAACTTCATTTCCGCTCACCCTGGCCACTCACAAATTTGCTGCTGCCTCTGCCTCTGTCTGGACAGCACACTGACAGAAGAGGAAGGTGGCTGAGCAGATTGTCACGAGCCCTCCCAGGAGCCAGGCTCTGTGCTGTGCCCTGAATACAGATTTTCTTACTGGATTTTCACAGGATGCCTGCATGTGAGTTTCCTGAGGGCAGGGTCCTGCTGCCTGCTTCCAGAAGAAACTCCACTAATAAGTATTGAATGAATGAATGATCCTATGAGCTAGCTTCTCTTATTATGCCATTTGCTAGGAAACAGAGGCTCAGAGAGGTTTAGCAACTTGCCCAGGGTCACACAGCTCAGAGATGGCAGAGATGAGATTCAAACACAGGCAACCTCTGCCCATAAGTACTACTCTGGCCTTGCCTGCTGCTCTGCTGGGAAGAGCCCAAAGCGACAGAAACCAAGGACAAGGCCAGGACAAGACGGGGTTGAGTCCTGGGGCCCTGCCCTGGTTCCTGCCAGGGGCAGCAGCTCAGCAAGCTCCTGGGCCCTCCCTGGTTCCGTTCATGATGGCTGCGTGGCCGAGCCACCTGCTAAGCCACACTGGCTCCTGTGCTCATTCTCCCAGATACAGTGTGTTCCGGGTCACCGGGTGCCTGTGATGCAGCCTAAAACACAAAGTGTACTTATCCATCAGCCGTGTTCCGGCACTCAGGCCATTACCACTGAACAAGCCAGAATGTTCTGCCTTCTTCCTTTATTAGGTGTGTCACAAAACCCCTGCTCCTGGGGAAGTCCAGGAGAAAGTACAGCCCGCTCCTCTGAGGAGGCGGACGACTAAGAAGTGAGTCAGCCAGGACCCTTCTTTAGAGAGAAGGCATCCATTCCCTCACTGTTGCCTGGCCTAGAATATCCCCCAACTCTCCCCTCTCTCCCTCCCGCCCCGCCACCCAGCTGACTCCCACTCATGCCACTCCCAGGTCCCCAGAGCACCCCCAGCTCCCTGTTCTCTCATCATCACTCTTGTTATTGCCGCTCCTTCATCTTATTTTCTTACTAGACTATGAACTCCATGAGGACAGTGACTCCAGGTTTTGTGTTTGCAGCTCTTTCCTCAGAACCCAGTTCACGGTCCTCTGTGCAAATCCAAAAATGAAGCCACTTCCTCAAAATATTCTATTGTCATCTGATAGTCATAGATAGTCATCCTAATTCATATACAAATCTATGAACACAAAGTGTGATCAGTGTCTTCTAAATTTGTGCAATGCACAGCCTACATAGCTGTATATGACAACCTCCATGCACCATATATTTATTAACTGACAATAGTTATAAACAAAATGTAACTCAAATGCTCAAATACGTAAATGAAGTAATTTAAATAAACCGAGCATCTGCTGAGGCTGAAGAGAGTCCAACCTTTGGTACACAGGGAAGAAAACTGGGTCGGTGATACATAAACAACCATCAAGAGGCTATTTACAATGGCAAGACCCAAAAATGGGTCAGGGCTCGATCCTGTGCAAATTAAGGACTGTTTATTTAGTGACTTTTCTTGAGTGTATGTGGCTGCATGTGGGAGACTTAACTCATTCTGTGGCTGAGTTGCAATAACAAAATTCCTTTTTAAAAATATCTTTCTGTTCTTAAAGTGAGGCCTTTTCCGGCCAGGCGCGGTGGCTCATGCCTGTAATCCTAGCCCTTCGGGAGGCTGAGGCAGGCGGATCACTTGAGGTCAGGAGTCCGAGGCCAGCCTGGCCAACACGGTAAAACCCCATCTCTACTAAAAATACAAAAATTAGCTGGGCGTGGTGGTGTGTGCCTGTAATCCCAGCTACTAGGGAGGCTGAGGCAGGAGAATCTCTTGAACCCAGGAGGCAGAGGTTGCAGTGAGCCGAGATCACACCACTGCACTCCAGCCTGGGGAACAAGAGGGAAACTCCCTCTCAAGGAAAAAAAAAAAAGGTGAGGCCTTTTGTGCTGAGGCCAGGACTCAACATAACTGGACCGCTGGCACAGGCAGAAGCAGGGACAGTAGAATCTCTTCTTTTGATTTCCTAACAGCTTGGAGTCCCTAAATCCAGATCAGCCTCTCCTGCTATGTGCCTCTGGTGCCCAATGAATATGTTGTGATGGGGGCAGTGGCAGTCAAGGATACGTGTGTATGGGAGTGGGGAGATGAAGATAAGTGGGAAAAGAAAAGGTGCAACACCGGCCGGGCGCGGTGGCTCATGCCTGTAATCCCAGCACTTTGGGAGGCCGAGGTGGGTGGATCACGAGGTCAGGAGATCGAGACCATCCTGGCTAATATGGTGAAACCCCGTCTCTACTAAAAATACAAAAAAATTATCCAGGCTTGGTGGCAGGTGCCTGTAGTCCCAGCTACTCAGGCAGCTGAGGCAGGAGAATCACTTGAACCCGGGAGGTGGAGGTTGCAGTGAGCCAAGATCGCACCACTGCATTCCAGCCTGGGTGACAGAGTGAGACTCCATCTCAAAAGGAAAAAAAAAGGCGTAACACTTATTGAGGCTGGCTATGTTTGGGCGCTCACTGCACCTGTATGCAAATGATCTCATTTCATCTGCCCGACAGCCTCAAGAGCAAGCCTTGCCACTGCTGTCATTGAGCAGATGAGAAAACAAGGTTCAGGATCAAGGGTTAGCAAACTTTTTCTGTAAAGAGCCTAAAGTTAAACAGCTTAGGCTTGGCAGGCTGTATAGTCTCTGTTGCAACTACTCAACTCTGTCCTTGTCATGTGAAAAGATGCCATAGACAATGTGTAAACAAATGGACATGACCATGTTCCAATAAAACTTTATTTACAAAAACAGGTGGTGGGCCGGATTTGGTGCACAGGTGCTTAGGATGATTAACTTGCCGTGTTGAGGTCTAATAGATGAAACGTTATGGTAGATAAGGACATGGGAGTTGGAGCTTGGATAAGGACATGGGGGATAAGGACATGGGGGTTGGATCCCATCTCCCCAATTTACCAGGTGACCCTACACAGATTTCATAACTGCTTTGTGCCTCAGTCTTCTCATCTGCAGAATGGGGATGAGCTCAGTACCTCCTGCATAGGTTTATGTGAGGACGGCCAGGCGAGCTAAGTGCCTGGTGCCATTAGTCAGTGCTCTACAAGCCCAGGGCAGTTTGGGCTCAAAGCCAGAGCTCTTTGTCTTGCAGAAGGGTAGGGTAGGGGTAACGTCCTTCCCTCACCCCTCCCTGCCACCTCCCATCCACCTTGTCAAATATGTATGTGCTACAGTTGAATCCTCCAGCCCAGTGCTAGTCTCGCCAGGTGAGGATGGGGAATGGGGGATATGGAGCTTGTTCTAAAGAGAATCTGAGGTCTCACCTTCTGGGCCGGAGTTCTTTTTCTTTCATGCTCCCCACTGTCCAGGTGCCTCCTGACCCCAGAGGATAAGGTCTTAAGCTTTTTGAGAAGTGGGGTGACACCCTGTTGTCACCATGTCACTGTGCCACAGGCAGGTGGCTGTGCCCAGGGCAACTGCAAGACAAGGATTTATGGGGTGAAGCGAGAGGCAACCTCACTGGTGGATTAGCTTCAGGCGGCACCATTTAGCACGGGGAGGAGAAAAAAACATAACGAATGAGATGCTGTCTTGGAGAGTCAGCTAGCACAGCCCATATATTTCTGCCTAAAAGAGATTTTATACAACTAGGCACTCGCTCAGCAGGGCCGCTGTGTGTTTACAGACGGGGTTTTTAAAGGAACGTCTACTGCTAGTCCATAAAGTCACAATTAGCCAAACCCTAATTTACGAGTCTAATTTGTGGTTGCCATTAGAGCTGGCTCTGCCGTGGCCTGCTGGAAGCTGCGAGCATCTGCACTGTGCTGGCGGAGGGAGGCTGGGCTCCTGTCTGCCATTGCAGGGCTGCTTGGGAGCAGATGGGGTACAGAGGATGTCCCTAACCTGGGGAAGCTCCCTGGTGCACAGCTTGACACGAGATCTCAAATCCTCAAGACAACCCCACTGGTAGTTTCTGATATTCTCTCCGATTTGTAAGTGAAGGAACTGAGGCTTAGGGATATTAAGTAACTTGTGTGGGGTCACATGGTCCATAAGTGATGGAGCTAGAGCCTGAGTCCAGAGCTGGGGACCGTGAGTGTAAAGCTTTTAGCGTGATCCCTGGCACAGCTAGTCGCTCTTAAGAATGGCCGACTTGGGTCCCAGGTGCAGCCTCATGATCACTGCTGTGTAGCCTTAGGAAAGTTACTTACACTCTCTGAACCTCATTTTCGCTGTCTGTAAGACGGGGATGATGAAAGAGCCTATCTCATTAGACAAAGTGGTGCACAGGGCTTAGCTGTGGATTCCTTTCCCAGGGCTGCCGTAACAAATCACCACCAACCAGATGGCTGAGAACAGTGGAAATTTATTCTCTGACAGTTCTGGAGACCAGAAGTTGGAAATCAAGTTACCACCATGTTGGTTCCTTATGCAGGCTGAGGGAGAATCTGATCCGTGCCTCTCCCTCAGCTTCTGGTGGCTGCCAGAACCGTTTGGTATTCCTTGACTTTTGAACACATCACTCCTGTCTCTGCCTCCATCTTCACATCACTTTCACCTCTGTGTCTCTCTTCTGTCTCTTACAAGGACAGGTATCATTGGATGTAGGAACCACCCAAGTAATCCAGGAGGATCTCATCTTGAGATCCTTAATTTAATTATGTTTGCAAAGACCATTTTTCCAAATCAATTTACAGCCACAGGCTCTGGGTGGCCACATCTTTTGAGGAGCCACCATTCCACCCACTACAGCCCACAAAATGGGCCCAGTGATGTGGTTTTTGCCGTCATCATCAAGGGCTTGCTGAAAACCTCTGTAGCGGCCTCGCTAGACTCCCCAATCCCCTCAACTCAACTTCTGTTTTTGAAAACTCAGATCTGAGTTCTGTCTCTTTTGCTTTTCCATCTCTGGGTCTCAGGGCTGAAGGACAGATGCTCTGCCACACTCCGAGATCCTCCAGCAGGCTCCCCTGCATTCGTGAACATGGGGTACTGGAGACTCGTTCTTAGGTGTGAGGGGGTGGGCTGCGAGGGGCTGCCCAGTTCTCAGGAAGCTCCCCTTGCCTTCAAATTGTGGCTGGAGGGGTGAGTGTGGAAACTCCCTCGGATTTCCCCTGAAAAATCCAGGTGATTAATGGCTCAGACCCCCAGCTCAGGGCAGGAAATGTGGGCTTGGGCCTCAAGGAGGCCAGACGGGGAAAGCTGGAACTGGTGAGCCCATGTTCTCACCCCAGGCCTGCCCTTGCCCTGTGGGTGCAGGAGGCAACGAGCTCAGATGATGAATAGACTTAAAGTCTATTTATTTTTAAAATAGACTTTGTTGCTGCTATTACAATAGCAGACGTGTTCAGTATGGAAAATTTGGGAACTGTAGAAAAGAAGAAAGTAGAGAAAGAGATCACTCCTGTTTCTACCACCCAGGGCCAACCATCAACATTTTGGGTCGTCTTTCCTTCCAGGTGTTGTTGGTTTTTTTCTCTATGAGTCATTTTCATTTCACTGGGTTGAAACTGGTGGTTGTTTTTTTTCTTTTTTTTTTTGACATGGGGTCTTGCTCTGGTCACCCAGGCTGGAGTACAGAGGCACTGATGCAGGGCAGGTGAGCCCCAAAGTGGGGCTGAGTCCATGAGGGTTCTTGGCTTTTCCCAGGAAAGAAATCAAGGACAAGCTGGTGGTAGAGTAGAAGGAAAACAGCTTTATTGAAATGGCAGTGCTACAGCTCAGTGGCTGGTCCTGCAGAGCAGGGCTTCCCTGCAGGCAGAGAGTAGCAGCTCAGGGCAGTTTTGCAGTTATATTTATATTCACTTCTAATTACATGCAGATTAAGGGGAAGTTTATGCAAAGATTTCTAGGGAAGGGATTTTGGGTCACCAGGTCATTGCCACGGAAAGGGGCGGTAACTCCAGGTGTTTCCATAGCAACAGTAAACTGACATCGCACACTGGTGGCATGTCTTATGAAAAGTTGCTTTCACCCCGCATCGTCCTGTTTTAGCCAATCCTCAATTTGGTCCAATGTCTGAGCCCCACATCCAGAGTTGAGCCCTGCCTCCTACCTCAGTGCGCCTGACAGCTCACGGCAGCCTTGACTTTCTGGGCTCAAGCAATCCTCCTACCTCAGCCTCCTAAGTAGCTGGGACCACAGGCATGCACCGCCATGCCCAGCTAATTTTTTGATTTTTTTGTAGAGACAGGGTCTCACTATGTTGCCCAGGCTGGTCTTGAACTCCTAGGCTCAAGCAATCCTCCCTCCTTGGGCTCCCAAAGTGCTAGGATTACAGGCGTGAGCCACCGCACCTAGCCTGATACTGTCGATATAATTTTGTGTCTTGCTTTTTTCCACTTTCTCCTATGGCATATATTTCCCCATGTAATGCCCAAGTCTTTATAAATAGCATCTTGAATGGCTGGAAAGTATCCCACAGAGGGAGTGCTGGGTCGTTTCCCTAGCCAGTCCCTCTTGCTGGACCTCGTGGTTGTTTCTGGGACATGAGTAGCCATCAGAGCTGGCAGCCAGCAGCAGGGAAACTGGTGGAGGCCCGGAGTGGGATCTCAAGCCGACTGAGCAGGGCTGGGGCAGCGAGTCTGGAAGGCTGGCTGGGCTTCATTCACCGGCCACCTGCAAGGCCTGGCGCCCAGCTGTCGCCACTGTCAGACCTCCTCATCTGCAAGCAGCTTTATCTTCATTTCTGACAGATCTGCGGGGCCCCAGCCCTGACACTTCCTCTTTATGTCTCTCCCTCTCAGAGCCTCTCTGTCAAGTAGCTAATGAACTGTAAACAGACACTCCAGTGCTCCAGGGGGGCCCTCCAAGGAGCTCGCAGAGCTGCCTCTCTAAAGCAAAGAAACCTCAGGGAGGCGGATAACGGCCGGCCAGCATCAGCCCTGCTGGCTGGGGAGGGACAGAGACTGTGAGTCCCTGCATGTGCTCTCCCTGCTGGGGACACAAAGGCCCAAGGGGCAGAGGGATGGCGGGGGCTCTCCTCAGACAGCCTGTGCCCTCAGATGCCATTGCTTATTGCTTTGGAAGCCTCAGCAGGTCCCTGCCCCACCTTCCTTCTCCCTGTCCCCCAGCCTCCCAGCTGTGTGTAAGCCTGGTTCATGGCTACACTCAACAGAGGACCTTTTGGAAAATGCAGATTCTTGTTAAAGTTCAATTTATCTGTTTTTTATTTTGTTACTTTTGCTTTTGGTGTTGTATCTGAGAAGGCTTTGCCTAACCCAAGGTCATGAAGATTTACTGCTATGTTTTCTTCTAATAGTTTTATAATTTTAGTTCTTACATTTAGGCCTATGAGTCATTTGGAGTTAATGTTTGTGTACAGTGTGAGGAAAGAGTCTCATGCCTTTATTTTTAAATTTTTTTTAGAGACAGAGTCTTACTCTGTCACCTAGGCTGGAGTACAGTGTGGTATGATCATAGATCATTGCAAACTCTAACTCCTGGGCTCAAACGATCCTCCTGTCTCAGCTAGGACTGAAGGTGCACGCTATCATGCTGGCTTTCTTTTCTCCTTTCTTCTCTCCTCTCTCTCTCTCTCTTTCTTTCTTTCTTTCTCTGTAGAGACAGGGTCTTGCCATGTTGCCTGGGCTGGTCTTGAACTCATGGGCCCAAGCAATCCTCCTACCACGGCCTCCCCAAGTGGTGGGATTACAGGCATGAGCCACCACGCCTGGCCTCTACTCTTTTCTTTTGCTCACAAATATCCAATTGTCCCTGCACCATTGCTTGAAGAGGCTCTTCTTTCCCCATTTAGGGCTCACTTTTGAGGACAGGAGGGAGGCGGGTTTAGCAGTGTGTCTCCCCTGGCAAATCCCATTACTCAACTCTCGAGGTCCCAGAGAGGCCACCCCCAGCCCTGGATTTTCCATCTCAGGGTGACTCTCTCCAGGAATGGGGAATCACAGAGGGGAATCGGAGGGACACAGAGGTGGGCACAGCCTGTGAGGGAGGGCAGTCACCCCAAGGAAGATGACCCAGGCCATATACAACTTTCTAGAGATGTGCTGGGGCTGCCGGAGCTGACCTCTGCCTGCAGAGGGAATTTTGCAGGTCTGGGGACTCAGAAGGAACACCTGGGGAGGGGTTCTGCCAAGTGTTTGGGTGGGGGCAACAGGACAGTCTGAGTCAGCAAGATTCTCCCAAAGCCAACTCCTTCAGCTCTCCCCATGCCCATCTGATGGCGACTCCTCAATCCCCAAGAGGGCTTCCCTGTGCCAGCTGGGGCCCTCCCGTGGCCTTCTCCCAGGACTCCTGTGTTCCTGCCTCTGGATCTTTGCACCTCCTGCAGTCTAGGATGCTCTGCTGAGTCTCTCCAGTGCTGCCTGCTGCTTGCTTCAAGGGCCGCCCAGAACCCCACCCCGTTCTGCCCACCTGCTCTGGAGTGGGATGTTGCCTGCTCTCACCCGGAAAATCCGGGGACAGCAGAGCCCCGAGACCGTCGAGGCCAGAGGTTTGCATACTGTTCTCAGGGGTCTCTGCAGGGCCAATGGGCAGAACTTTGGATCCTCCCAGCCACCACCTTCCAGACCCATTTCACATATGGAACTTCCACTGAAGACTGTTTATACAGAGGGTCCCATGATTTGAGAAGTTTGAAAACTGACTGATCTAATCCAATTCCGTCATATTACAGCTGCATGAATGAAGCCAAGGAGAAGGGCCTTGTCTAAGTCTCCAGCGTAGAGCTGAAATGAAACATGGCTCCCAATCCCCCCGTTCCCCCAGATCCTGTCCCTGTGTCCGAAGCTTCATGGTCCCCTCCCACCCCCTGCGGCTGAAGCCCCAGTTGGGCTGTGTGCTCAGATGGAAGTAGGGTGAGCCCCCGACCTTCTGCCCCGCCTGTCTCCCCGTGGTTGAGTTCGCTGCCCTGGTTCACCTGCCTATCCACAGCCAAGCTAATAAAATCCCGCAGTTTCCATAGATTGTTGGGTCCCGCCGAGCCCTCTGGCTGCTTTAGTTTTCAGTTGGTTTTGCAAGAAGGGGGAAAAGGCAAATGCCTATCACTCCGCCTTTGGAAGGAGACAATGAATAGTAACTCCTTTATCTCTGAAGTCCTTTTCATGCTTGAAATTCCCTGATCTTGTCCCAGATCTGCCTGCAGGGATTCAAGATGGCCTCCCCTACCCCATGCAGATTTGCTGACATTCTCAGGTTTGTGTCAGGCACGAGGACCAAGTCCCTAGGGGAGGTGAGGATGCCCAAGTGGGAGGCATGAAAGAGCGGGGTCCCCGCCCTGGTGAGGAGCGTGAGTAGCTCTTCTGGAGCCACAGAGGGAGGGGAGGGTGGGGTCTTGGGCTCAGAGAGGGGCCTGAACTCATCATAGAATGTGGTATGTGTGTTTGTGTGTGTGTGTGTGTGTGCGCGCGTGCACACGCGCATGCGTGCGCATGCATGAACACTTTTGGGTGAAGGGACTGGCAGCTCAGAGCCTGCGTGTCCCCTCTGGTTTGGGGTCTTGTTTGAGGCAGAGAGGCGTCAAATGGGTCCACAGAAGGGAGCGGTGGCATCTGAGGGAGCCCAGTGTCTGAAATGAAATATGGATGAGGCTTTAGCATCCTGGTAGATTGGTAGCTGGGGCTATGGGTGGTGCTCCAGCTGGGGCTGGAGGCCTTGGCACTTGTCTAAACTGATAATGGCTGTTCTCAGTGACTCCCGCCTCCTCACCTCTGGTCTTCCTTCCTTGTGTGAGCTTATCGCTGCACCTCTGGGGTGGAGGTTGGGGGATGAGTGAAGAGATAGGATGGGGTGGGGTACAGTGGAGGGCCTGGAGAGAGCTGGTTCTCTAGGCAAGAAGCCCAGGGGGCTGGATGAATTCCGTTCCGGGGAGGGGGGCAAGGGATGTCCTGATTGTCAAACTGGGGCAGCTTCTTTCAACCCTGCAGGGACAGGGACAGTTCATGCCCTATTCTCCTGCACCCCAGTGCCCAGTACAAGTCCTAACATGAAGGTTTAACTAGTATTACTAACTGGATGAATGAGTAATCTCTGCATCCTGTTCCTTCAAAAGCTTACTCTCTGCCAGGTGTCAGCTAGTAACATGGTCTGAACTAATCTACGTGCTTGCATCATGGACACTAATCTATTCATTGACCAATATTTATTGAGCACCTACTATGTGCTAGACAAAGTCCCTGTGGTCAAGAAGCTCATAGTCAGTGCTAAAGGCTTGCTGCTCTCAGGGAACATTTCAGAGGCAATTTCTTAAACCAAAGGAGAAAGCTGAATGGTGGGCATGTTGGGAGCATGTAGGTAGCAGGGAAGGAGATCTCTGGTTCGGGAAAGGAGAAGAGAGACTTTTGAATTACTACCTTGTTGGAGCCTCCCATGGATCTGAGCCAGACAGGGCAGGCAGGTGAGGAAGTGGAGGCTCCAAGGACTCATTCCAGTTTGCCCTGGGAGTTGGTAGTAGGGCTGGCAGCAAGACTGTGGATTGAGAGGGGAAGCATCTTTGGGCTGTTTTCCTGGTGCCGTGGATAGCCCAGGCTGGGAGGAGCAAAAAGCTTCTTTCTTCTGCACCCACTCCCCCAACTCTGTGACTGGCTGCAGCCCTGAGTGGGCTGGGGTTGGGCGATGTAAATGTCAAAGTGGAGGTGCTGATGCTGCCAGAAAGAAAGGGGATGGAGGCCACCGAGTGTTCTTGTCACACTGATGAGGGTCTGACAGGACAAAAAGGATTCATCTGGGAGTGTCCCCAGCCTGTCCCTTCCCCTGCTTGCTAAAGAGAGCTCTGATGGCCTATTCAGTTCTTCCAGACCCCCAGTCCCCCACCCACCTCCAGGGAGTGTCCTCCTGTTGAGATGAGTCTGGCTCTTTGGCTCTGGGATGTAGAATAGGGGGAGTAACAGGAAAGTCTAGGGCTGACATGAAGCAGTGGCTAGCGGGGTTTTGGAGGAAGCAGGTACTAGAGGACTCTGCAAAGGAGAGGGAGGCGGGTGGGAGAGGACGAGGCAATGGGGAAGTTTCTCTGACTATGCGCCCCCCTCCAAAGGTTTGAGAGATGCAGTGGAAGACTTTGAAATAATTTTCATTAACTTTTTGGTGGCTGGACCATGTGTCTTCATGTGACACTGACCGTGTGGACCTGGGTTTTAGTCAGGTTATGTGCCATAAGAACAAAGACAAAAACAATACCTAACAGGTACTGAATGTTATTATTCACTAGGTAGAAACAGAAATGATGAAACACCCCACATTTCACTCAGTAACACTCTTCTGCCTTTTTCTCCTTTACATGCTGTTTTGACCTCCTCAGGCTGCTTTTTTCCCCCCCTCAGTGCTGACTAATAGAATTTCAATATTTGGTCTTAAAACCATGGATCCTTAATAACTGCTGGAGAAAGAAATCTCAGCAAGATAAGAATGTTAAAAAACATCTCCACTCTCCCTGCAGCTACAGGAAAACACATTCTGGTCTGCATCAAAAAATCCATCCTTGTAAATATTTTGAACAAGAGTTTTAGAGACTTCAGAACAGTTGCAATGATCAATGGTAAATACCTTTTACTCCTTAAAAAACTCCATAATCCGTTTGATTGTCTTACTTAATAATTGATTACTCTGGTGATAGTATTTAAATGGACATTCCTGTTTTCTGAAAGGTATACATACTTGTGAGTGGTCTTTGTAAAACCAGAGGGGATGGGCACTGCCTTCTCTCCGCAGGAATGAGGTGAGAAACAAACAAACAAACCCAGGTCTCTATTAGAATTCTTATTTAAACAAGGAGTTTGAGAACCTTTGTCTCATTTGACTTAACACGAGCGCGAAGTGCTGAGTTCTTTACCTGGGTTATCTCGTTTAATCCAAACAACCTCACAAGGCAGGCTCTATGGTTATCTCTCTTTTTACAGACAGGACAATGAGAGATAGGAGACTGGCAAAAGTGCTGAAGGACACGCAGCTGGCAGGTGGCAAAGCTGGGAGTTTGAGCCAGGCTGTCTGTCTTACCCGCAGTGCTGTACCACCTGCCTAGGGGGATCTTCGTTTCTTCCTGTGGGTTGATGACCTGGGAAAAGGAGGATGGAGAAACTGGACCCTTCTTGAGAACCTAAGCATTCGGAAAGGAGGAGAGAAAGACTTCAGAGGAAGGGCAGCTTTGGAGAGCCTGGAAGGAAGGAACAGCCTAGAAAAGAGGAGCAGAGTTCAGAGTATTCCTGGGTCAGGGTCCAGGAGGCTGCAGGGGAGCAGGGAGTGGAGAAGAGCCCAGAGAGGGGCTGCCAGAATGGCTTGGGTGGGTCTGGCAGGTGAAAGGCATGGGGACCTTAGGCCAATGCCATGGACATGGCACAGCTCAGCTCAAGGGGCACCACTTACCAGGAAGCCTAGGTGACGAGCGGCCCCTGGACTTGGGTAGAATGGAGACCTAACTTGGAGGAGCAGCCAACTCACTGGATAAAAGAAGAGGGTATATGCAGAAGAACCTGACAAATGCTCTAATGCTCTGGCAGGCCAACCGCGCAAGTGAGGCTCCGAACCTGGAACATACCTACTTCTACATTGCCTGGATGGCACAATCACTCCTCCTAGTAATGAAAGTTGGTACATTTCAAAATAGCGGGCACCATAGGTCCTTCAGGTGTAAGACCCAGTGCCTGTTTGCCTAGTGTGCTTCCCCATCCTCCTTGTGATTCTGTGGGAAATTATCCTTCACACACGCACACACACACACACACACACACACACACACACACACACACACACACTCTCTCTCTCTCTTCCAGTTATCTTCTGCTACATAACACGTTACCCAAAGCTGAGTGGCTTAAAACAGCCAATCTGTTATGCTCACAATTCCTGTGGCTCAGAAACTGGGAAAGGGCACAGCAGGGACAGCTTGTCTCTGCTTACATGATGACTGACTCCTTATTCAGGAGGTTTTGGGACAACTTTTGAGTGTCTCAAAAGGTAAAAAGTGAAAGCTGCAAGTTTCTGAGGCTGGGCCCAGAAACGAGGGGAATGTTACTTTTGCCATATTCTATTGGTTGAGGAAGACAAAAAGATCCACCCAATTTCAAGGGAAAAGGGCATAAATTTAACTATGAGATGGGAGGAGCATGTAAAGCAGGTTCCTTTTGCACTGGTTACCAAATTGTCGGAGTCTGGAGAGACAGAACTCCCACACACACCACAAGGTATACGAAGCAGATTTATTACTCACAGACAGAAGACTGGGATCCATTGTGAGCTGGTCTCCCAAGGCTCAAGAAAGCTGCCTGAGGCAGATGCGCCTCAAGTGCACATGCCCTACCTACACCACAGCTGAGTGACTCCAAATGGCAGCCCATCCTGGGTTATTATATATATCAGGACAATGAGACTCACTGGGCTAAAGCTTGGAAGGGCATCTTGCTTCCTGGGGAGAAAGGAACCAAGCACGGGCTGTCCCAGGCACTTCCTTCCTAACTCAAGATGTTACATTTCCTAGGAAGGACTGGAACAAGACCCAAGCTGTTTCAGGCAGTTCTACAGAATAGCCTTATCTTAGGCTATTGCATTCTCAATGGATTCTGTATTCTACAAGGAAGGAGGGCTGGGTCGGTCCACAGCCACCCAGAGAACTGTCTTGCAATGCCAATGAAACAAGGAAGAAAAGCATGTGGGATGGGAAATATTGTGGGGTCCATCTTTGAAAAATATGTATACCTTTGGTGGTCTTGGCATGGTTGCCAATTATAGTGTTCCCTGTCCCCCTCCAGGAATGGTCACCTGGTCTACACCGGTTCATCAGATTACCCCATCCATTTGTCACAGTGAAATGTTCAGGGTTAGATATGCGACCCAAGCAGAACCATTTGAATTTTTCCTGGTGTTGGTCTATGGATTTGGGGGAGGAATTTTCTGGGAGGATACATGTCTGGGCATGCTGGGGACCCTCTCGGCTGCCAGCTAGGGCAAGCCTGCCTATAGAATGATTCCAAGCAGACACATGCAAAGCTGGGAGTTAGAGATAGGCAGGAGTTGACCACATTGCTTGAGACTCTGAGTAGCATCATGCCCCTAACGTGGTCCTGCCCAGGATTTTTATGTTTCTGGCATAAAAGAGAATTCTTACCAACAGACTAGGGGACAGGGGGATGATTAGACCAATTAGACCACAAAGGTAGTGAAAGAACCAAGATTTGGAGCCCCAAGACTCATTCTATGGAGGAGAAATTTCCTCCAGAGGGAAGGCAGAATATCTTCAGGAAGAAATAGTGGGAGATGCTTTGGGGAGTCCCCACCCCCATGAAGTACGTGACCCCCATCTCTTCCTCTCCTCCCATAATGATCTTATTTGCCAAAGATTCCAAGAATCATGGAGATGATGTAGAAGTTGGGTAATTAAGGGTGTCTGCTTCCCATTCCTGTGATACTGAGCAAACCACTTAAATCTCAGTGTTCTCATATAAAATATGGAGATTGGTGTTATTTGAGGATTGAATGAGGTGATGGATGTGAATCCCTGACAGCAGTGCTGGGAACACAGTGAACTCATGAGGACTGGAAACTGTTCCATGAGCTATTTGGGTGGTTAAGACTCCTTTGATGTTAGCACAAAGAGGTATCAGCATCTCCAAAATAGCCTCAACTCTGCCCAGGCTTCTCAGTGTTGCCTGTGGAACAATCGGAAATGATAAGAGGCTGTGTTGTAGATTTATATGTATGGGCAAATGGTAATTTCCTTAACAAACAGGCACACACAGCAGGACACAGATTCCTCCAAGGCCCAGGAGCTGCAAAGGGAACACCTATTAAATCAGGACTGGTGGATAAAGCCCAGAGTGTCCTCCCCACCTTCCTCATGTTAATGAGCTGACAGATTCCAATTACAAGCCCAGTGGAAGGACCTCAATGGTGAAGTTTGACAGTGGTCTTAAAACTAAAATAGCAATACATACGGAGAGTGTGTGTGGTGCACAGGCATCTTCATATCCCCGCACACCTCTTGACAATAGCCAGAGTTCACAGGAGAGGAGCAGGAGGAGGCTGGGAGGAAGAGAAGGGAATATCTGGGGAGTGAAATGAGGAAGGCCCTGCAGAATGAGCTGTTGGTAGTCCCTTCTGGGAAAGGAAGTGTTTACCTGGTCGAGTTGTAATGGTATCTTTATTCTCGCTAGCTCAGGCAGTTTGTAAATTTGTGAATAGTCCCATGAGACCTTGAGGTCTCATCCTGAAAAATGGGCACAACAATACAGGCTTTCCATACTTACTGGCAGTTTTAGGAGCACCAGTGGGGATACTCAGGTGTGGAAGCAAAAGCGATGTGGAAAGTGCAGGTCCTAGGGCCACCGACAGACTTCCAGACTGTTGGAGCTGGAAGATCATGGAATTCAAACCAACCCCTGGTTTTGCAATTGAGAAGAATAAGGCCCAGGGACAGGAAGGCAGTTGCCTGGTGTCCTCGAATGAATTAGCGAGGGAGAAGGAGCCCTGACGTTAAGCCATGTGATCCTTCTTTTCCCTTCATTGTTCAGTTTGCTTCCTTCCTGGCAGTAATATCTGGTGCAGATCCCTAAGGCGCCTGTGGCTGGTGACGAAGTAGGAGGCAGGACTCGACTCAGGAAGCAGGACTCAGCTCCAGAGGCTGGGCTTGGATTGAGGACTAGTTAAAACAGGGACAGGAGGTGGGCACCTCCCCACAAGACACACCCACTAGTGTGCCATGTCAGCGTGCTCTTGCCATGGTGACGCCCAGAAGTTACCACCCCTTTCCATGGCAATGACTTGACCCGGAAGTTACCACCCCTTTTCTAGAAATGTCTGCACAATCTGCCCCTTAATTTGCATATAATAAAAAGTGTGTATAAATATGGCTGCAGAAGTGCCTCTGAGCTGCTACTGTGGGCACACTGCCTCTGGGGTAGCCCTGCTCTGCAAGGAGCAGTGCCTCTGCTGCTGCTGGGCACTGCTGCTTCAATAGAAGTTGCTGTCCAACAACACCAGCCTGACCTTTAATTCTTTCCTGGGCAAAGCCAAGAACCCTCCTGGGCTAAGCCCCAATATGGGAGCTCACCCGCCCTCCATCACTGAGTCTCATGGGCTTGCCCACCATGCACTGATGGTCTCTTTGGGTCCTCTGGGTGGTCTGGGAAGTGATACCCTTGTTTTATTAATACTTTAATTATCATGTATGTTGATGCTTTTGTTTACTGCATAACTGATCATGTATGGTCTCCCTGTTGGCCTCCCATCAGTGTGAGCCCAGACTTCCCTGGCTGTGGTGAGGTTTGTTTCTTAGATGATAAGAGTGGATTAAGCACTCTGCCAGCCCTCCCTCCCCAGCTGGTAGCCCATGAATTAAAAGGGTTTGAGAAGAACCAGCATAGAAGCAGCAATAGGTTCTATTTCTAGATGAGCCAGGTGGTTCCAAAGCTACCATTCATTAATTCTTTCAACAATAAATAACCATCGTATGTGACCCTACTCACCTTCTCTCACCATATCTCACATCTCATTACATCTGGTGTCATGAGAGACACCAGAGGAAAGAAGCAGGGTTGACTTGGGAAAGTGCATCCTTAATTTTGGAGATAAAATTGCTCCCGATGGGAGACAAGGAGAGGTTATCATCACCATAATCTCAGTGGAGTGTTGTAACAGCCTAAACTGGTCTCCCAGCATCCCCTTGTGCCTCCCTAGTCTCTTCTCCACAGAGCAGTTCTATTAGGGTTCTCCAGAGAAATGGAACCAATAGGAGATATATCCATAAATCAAAGATATGTGTATATATATATATAAATTTATTATAAGGAATTTATCCGTGTGATTATGGAGGCTGACTGGTCCCAAGATTTACAGTTAGCAAGCTGGAGATCCAGGAGAGCTGATGGTGTAGTTCCAGTTCAAGTCCAAAGATCTGAGAACCAGGAGAGCCAATGGTATAGTTCCAACCTGAGGGCTGGTACGCTCGACACCTAGGAGAAGCCATTTCAGTTCAAGTCCAAAGGCAAGAAAGAACTTATGTTCCAGCTGAAAGGCAATCAGGTGGGAGGAACTTCCTCCTATTTGTGGGGAGGGCAGCCTTTTGTTCTATTCAGAACTTCGATTGGATGGGATCCATCCACATTAAGGAGGGCCATCTGCTGTACCCAGTCTACTGATTCAAATGTTAATCTCATTCAGAAGCATCCAGACTAAGGTTTGACCAGATGCTTCGGCACCCCATGGCCCAGTCAAAGCTTTTTAAACTGCTGTAATGGTTATTTTTGTTTTAAACATAAATCAGATCATATCACCCCCATGCTTAAGACCTAAACACCTTATATAACCTACAAGGACCCCTCCCATTTCTCCAACTTTATTTTCCTTCCATCTTCCCTTCATTCACTGCATTCCATCCATACTGGCCTCCTTCCCATCATTTTTTTTTTTGAGACAGGATCTTGCTCTCTTGCCCAGGCTGGAGTACAGTGGCACAATCACAGTTCACTGCAGCCTTAACATCCCAGGCTCAAGCAACCCTCCCACGTTATACTTCTGAGTAGCTGGAACTGCAGGTGTGCACCACCACACCCAGCTAATTTTATTTTTTTGTGTGTGGAGACAGAGTCTCCCTATATTGCCCAGGGTGATCTCAATCTCCTGGGCTCAAACAATTCTCCCACCTTGACCTCCCAAAGTGCTGGGATTACAGGTTTGAGCCACCATGCCTGGACCTTCCCATCTTCTGATGCCACATTTCTTTCCATCTCAGTGCCACTTCAGTTGCTGCCCCTTTTGCAGGATGCATTTCTGCTAGATCTTCACAAGTCTGGCTCCTCATTGTTCAAGTCAACTCAAACATTGCCTCCTCAGAGAGGCCTTCCCTTACCATCCTAGCTAAAGTAATTCTCAATCACCATAGAGCCCATCACTCTGCTTATTTTCTTCATAGCACCTAGAACAAACTGAAATTATCGATATGTTTATTGTTCATGGTCTTCCCCTCCCACTAGAATGTAAACTCCATGAGAGCAGAGGATTTATTTGGCTCATTCTTATAATTCCAGCTCCTTCTGCAGAGTAGGTTTTAAGCAAATAGTGGTTGAATGAATTAGTTAATTGATGGTGGCACAGATTTTAAAGGAGAGATTTTAAAATAGCTTCTCTTTACCCTCTTAGAGAGGAAAGACTTTTTGGGTCTATGTTTCAGAAAATAAGGTGGGTCCCAGGGGTTCTGTTCTTCTACCCATGTGCTGGACTGACAACTCTAACTATGAGAAACCCCATTTACCTGGGCATTCCCTGAAGTGTGGGTCCTTTGGGAAGCACCTGGATTGGAAGAAGGAGGTGGCAGTAGAAGGGAGGTAAATGTTGGGTGTTTTCCAAACCAATCTTCTCATCACACATACTTTTTTAATGCTGTCAAAATTGAATTTGTTATACAAAGCTGGAAGCAGTAGCGTTGTGTGTAAATAGTAAATCGTGGGAAGACTGCTCTCCTCAAATACTTTTTTTTTTTTTTTGGCCAACCCAATCTATTTCCATATCCATTTAACGTGTGAGTCTCTGTCCCTGGTGCTGAAACAATTGAATCAGCCGGACGCCTGGGCTTCGGGAGGAGGACACCTCTGTCCGAGGTGCTGGAACTCCCTCCCCTTCACCCTCTCCTCGCTCTCATGGAGCCGCCCAGAAGTGCGCGGTCACTGCGCCCTGCCATTGCGGGGTCACGCTGCAATGATAGCTGCTGGAAATCACAAGGCTGGACTATAATTCCATCCTCATTTGGAATCTCTTGAAACTTATCCAGGTGCTGCTGCTACAGCCGTCCCGTTTTGCTCTAGGGAGAGGGGCTATGGGATTCTAAGCCCTTTTGCAGCTCCATGGGGTGTGTCCAGCCTCAGGTGTTGTGAACCCATCAGTAATGCCATGAGAAAGGGCAGAAAGTCCACAGATCTCGGTTCACCATCTTCTGTTAGTATGACACCTGCCAGTCCAGCCTTAGATTGCCTAGTCTGCAGTGGTACCTCTGCAGGAGTCCATGTGTCCAATGGGTAGGTGTGTTTCCATTTCCCTCAAGATGGAAAATAAGGAATAAGCTCTGTAAATCTTGTGGCCCACAAGAAGTAAGTGACAGATAATACACTTAGATTTTGTAGTGACAGGGTGACCATTTAAAACTATTTGTTGGCTGGGCACGGTGGCTCACGCCTGTAATCCCAGCACTTTGGGAGGCTGAGGCAGGTGAATCACCTGAGGCCAGGAGTTCAAGACCAGCCTGGACAACATGGTGAAAACCTGTCTCTAGTAAAATTACAAAAACAGCCAGGCCTGGTGGTGCGCACTTGCATTCCCAGCTACTCGGAAGGCTGAGGCAGTAGAATCCCTTGAACCCGGGAGGTGGAGGCTGCAGTGAGCTGAGATCGTGCCACTGCACTCCAGCCTATGTGACAGAGTGAGACTCCCTCTCATAAAAAAATTTGTTAAAAATTTTGAGATATAAAGTACACAAATCTTAAGTGCACAGCTTGAAGAATTTGTGGGCTGGGTGCGGTGGCTCATGCCTGTAATCCCAGCACTTTGGGAGGCCGAGGCGGGCGGATCACGAAGTCCGGAGATCGAGACCATCCTGGCTAACGTGGTGAAACCCAATCTCTACTAAAAATACAAAAAATTAGCCTGGCATGGTGGCAGGTGCCTGTAGTCCCAGCTACTCAGGAGGCTGAGGCAGGAGAATGGCGTGAACCCGGGAGGTGGAGCTTGCAGTGAGCCGAGATCGTGCCACTGCACTCCAGCCTTGCTGACAGATCAAGACTCTGTCTCAAAAAAAAAAAAAAAAAATTTGTGTGTATGCATGTGTGCGTGTAACCACTATCCAGATACAAACACATAACATTTCCAGCATGCTTCCTGCCTTGTGCTACCTAACAGGAAGCATTTTCACCAAAGGTAACTACTTTTCTTATATCTGTCACCATAGATTAGTTTTTTCTGTTCTCAAACTTCATATAAATGGGATTATTCCATATGTACTCTTCTAAGTTTGACTTCTTTCATTCAACATCGTGTCTTCAGATTCATCCATGTTGCTGTGTATCAGCAGTTCATTCTTTTTCTCTGCTGTTTAATATTCTTTTGTGTGAATAAGTCACATTTTATCTATCCATTTTACTATTGATGAATATTTGGGTTGTTCCCAGTTTGAGTCTATGATGAATGAAGTTTTGAACACTTTTGTGTGCGTCTCTTGATGAACAGAGCACTTGTTTTTGTTGAATACATACCCAGGAGTGAAATTGCTGGGTGGTGGCATATACCTATGTTTTCAAAGTGGTTGTATCAATCTACAGCCATTGCTTGAAAAAAATTAATTTCTCCTTTCTGATTTTAACTTTTCTGTCTTCTCTTGATCAATGGAGATGTTCTAGGGGGGAGGCTCTGTTTCAATAGTTGTGGCCTTAGAGTTTTATAGGGCACTCTATTGATCAATATTGATTAGATGACTATTCCCTACTAATCCCTCCCTGGAAACTATTCTCCTCTCACGTCTTTCTTCTCTTTGGCTATTACCATGACTGACTCCTGTAATGGAATCTGAATGAGACGGTGCAGAGTTTAGAATAAATCACCTGCTTTTCTTCCTCCACACCTCAGGCTAGAGCGTGCCTGAGAGGACTCCAGCCAAGGAGAGCCATGAGTGTGGTCTTCATCCCCAGTACCCTAGATGAGTCCTAGAGCTCCAGATAGGCAAAGGACAATTAAAAATCTGCAAGGAGGCTGAGTGCAATCTCTCAAGCCTGTAATCCCAGCACTTTGGGAGGCTGGAGGGTTGCTTGAGCCCAGGAGTTCAAGACCAGCCTGGGCAACATAGGGAGACCCCACTTCTACAATAAATTTTAAAAATTAGTTGGATATGGTTTCACATGCCTGTTGTCCCAGCTACTCAGGAGGCTGAGGTGGGAGGATCACTTGAGCTGAGGAGGTCAAGACTGCAATGAGCCAAGATCATGCCACTGCACTCCAGTCTGGGCAACAGAGCGAGACCCTGTCTCAAAAAAAAAAAAAATTGACCAGGTGAGGTGGCTCATGCCTATAATCCCAGCACTTTGGGAGGCCAAGGTGGGCGGATCACAAGGTCAGGAGATCGAGACTATCCTGGCTAACACGGTGAAACTCCGTCTCTACTAAAAATACAAAAAAAAAAAAAAAAATTATCCAGGCGTGGTGGCAGGCACCTGTAGTTCCAGCTACTCGGGAGGCTGAGGCAGGAGAATGGTGTGAACCTGGGAGGCAGAGCTTGCAGTGAGCCGAGATCGTGCCACTGAACTCCAGCCTGGGTGACAGAGCCAGATTCCATTTCAAAAACCAACTAACAAAAAAAATCAATCTGCAAGGAGCTCTTTGCTCCAAGAAGAGGAGTGGGCAATTAGCAGGGAAAAGAGCAAGCTTCTCCTTTGTTCTCCCTCCTCACCTTTTCCTTAGATTTTATGAGATTTGGGGCAACATATCTACTCCCAGTGTGTGTATAGTGTTTAGATAACTTTAGGCTCAAACTGTCAAACTGGGACTGTTTTATAGACAGCTCAACAATCTCAGGGGCACACGTGGAGTACTTTATAGACTGTCCTAGACATTGATCCTTTCATTACAGCACCCAGTGCTGAGTTTGCCTCATCCCGCTGCTATCCTCTCTGATGCTGGGGTCACAAGATTTCTAATCACACACTGACTCCTCTGTAAAATCAATCTGTGTGTGTCTCTGCCTCTCTCTGTCTCTATTTCTGCCTGTTTGTTTCTGACTCTCTGTCTCTCTGTCTTTGTCTCTCTCTCTCTCTCTGCCTGTCTTTATTTCTGTCTCTATTTCTCTGTCTCTCTCTCTCTGCATGTCTCTGTCTCTTTGTCTCTGTCTCTCACTGTCCTTTTTCTTTTTTTAGATGGGATCTCGCTCTGTCACCCAGGCCAGAGTATAAGGATGCAATCATAGCTCACTGTAGCCTTGAATTCCTGGGCTCAAATGATCCTCCTGCTTCAGGCTCCCAAAGTGCTTGGATTACAGGTATGAGCCACCCTGCCCAGCCACTCTCTGTCCTTTTGAACTCCAGGTCTATCATCCTCCTTGCTCCTTATCCCTGGACCTCTCTTTATCCCTGTCATCTTCTCCTCCCACTTCCTCTTCTCTGTTATACTCTTTGGAGAAAAGAGCTCTCAATTCAGAACAGCCAAAGTAGCTGGTGTAGAATAAGATGAGGCTCCTGTGTCCTCAGATGGAGCTAAAGGTTCTCGTAGCCCTTGTAGAGGCAGCAGTAAAGATGGGTAATGTTTTATGCTTTGAGAGATGGGAGCAATCAGGGCTATGCCAGCAGGACTAAAGACCTTTCACCCTGCCTTTCTGAGTTGGGGTCAAGAGAGGTTTTGGCTGAGGGTTAAAGGACTCCAAACTTAGGATGAGGAGGGAGAGTACACGTTTGTGGTGTACTTTGGCTTGGATTTCCTTGTCCTGGAGACTTAGAGGCCAGGCAGGCATGGTAAGAAAATAGAAGGTACAGAGAGTTCATTCTGGGGCCCTAGGAATATTAGAGGATCACATAGATCTTTGACATGCTTTTAGGGCAGTTCTGAGTACAATCTGCAGGACTGGGAATCAGAGTTCTGCCTGTCTCAAGGTTATTTAGTTCCCCTGTTAGCCATCACAGCTACCTTCAGGTCATACAGGAAATGAGCTCAAAATGCAACACAACTGCAGGAGCCTCCCATGGCCCACCAGCCCCTCTGGCCTGATGATGGTCACTGTCAGCACTTTTCCTCTCTATGCAGATCAACAGGGCCCTTGGCTATGACCTCAGGTTCAATTATGGCTTCAATTATGGAATAAACAGGCTGCTACTGCACACCTACCTCTTATTAAAAACACTGCACTGGGGGCTGGCGGAGACTGGACCTAGGGGGAATCATTAGCCTGCTAATTTGAAATCAATTTAAAGTGCATTTGCTTAATGGTATGAGCATTGTGAATTATCTACAAATTGTTAATTTAGTTGAATGTGACATCAGATTTTCACTTTATAAATTGCATTTTTGGGTTGGCAAATGTGAGCGTGTGTGTCCTTCCTCTCCCCTCAACTCATGCCTTCCCCCTTTTTGTAAAAAAAAAAAAAAAGGTTTGATCACCTGTCTTGTGGTCTGAGCTTGCGATCTTTAGCTACTCAAAAGTCTTTGGTGTTTGAAGTAATTAGGGCAGGAAGGATGCTGCAAAGAGCTTGCACACCTGTGACCCACCTGTGCATCAGTGACAGCTCAGGGAGGAGGGTGTAGCAGAGGAGGGAGCCTGGAGTAGCCGACCTGTCTCTGAGCTGGCTCTGCTTGGCTCAGAGTGGGAGGTGGCTGTGTCCTCTTCTCTGTGGGTCACTTCCTCTGTCTGGACCAGGAGACAGGAACATGTGCCCCAGAGGCAGCTTCCCAGGATGAATGAGCTCAGAGTGGCTAACAGGCCTGTATGTTCTTTGCAGCCACTGCCATGGGAACAAGGTTGTTGGCTTCAGCAGCAGCTTTTATGTAGTGGACTGGGCAGCTTCAGATATGAGGCGGCACTGGGTGGGTCCTTGCGGCGGACAGGGACTTTCGATACCAAACCCGCTGGAATTTGTAAGATTCTTCCTGAGCCTCTGTTTCATGCCAGGCATTGTGATAAAACTGGAGGTCAAACATGAGCAAGGACCCTGCCCTCAAAAATAGCTATGTTGCTAAATCATCATTTGCTTTTATGGAGGCTTTGCTCTGTGCCACGTGCCTCCCAACCTTGCCATATTGAATCCTTACTGGAACACTGAGTTAGGTGCATCTTTGGTCCTTTTCTGATGGATGAAGTAACGGTGAGTGGTTGATTGTTTGCACAAATTCCCCTTCCTGTGTCCCCACGCCTTTGTAATGTCATTTCAAATTTCCTCCCATTAAGAGGTAGAGCCTATTCCTCCACCATTTGAACTTGGGCTGACCCGGGACTCACCTTGACAGCCAAAGGCAGCAGAAGTGATGTTGTGCCAGCTCTGATGCCAGGCCTGGGGAGGGTGCTAGTTCCTGAAGGCTGCCATAACTCCGTAGCATAACCAGGTGGCTTAAACAACAGAAATGTCTCATCTCACAGTCCCGGATGCTAGACTCTGAAACCAAGGTGCTGATAGGTTCCACGTCCCTCTGAAACCTGGCGGGGCGGGATTCCCTCCTTGCTTCTCCATAGCATCTGATGCTCTGCTGGCCCTCCCTGGCTTGTGGGTGCACCACCCTATTCTCCATCCTCACATGGCATTTTGTCCCAGTGTCTTCACCTCATCTTCAGCTGTGTCTGTGCCCAAATTCCCTCTTTTTATCAGGATACCAGCTGTGTTAGTTTGCTGGGGCTGGCATAACACGTGCCACAGACTGGGGGCTTAAACAGCCCAGAAAGGTTTTCTCCCACAGTTCTGGAGGCTGGAAGTCCAAGATCAAGGTGTGGGCAGTGTTGGTTTCTCCTGGGCCTCTCTCCTGGGCTTGCACGCAGCCGCCCTCTTGCCACCTCTGCACGTGGCTGTCAGTCCGTGCTTGCAGGCCACTAGTGTCTCTCTGGGTGTCCTAATCTTCTCTTCTCATAAGGACAGCAATCAGATTGGATTGCAGCCCATCTGAATGGCCTTGTTTTAACTTCATCACCCCTTTAAGAACCTTATTCTAAATACAGTCATATTCTGATGTTCTGGGGATTAGGGCATCAAGATACAAATTTTGCGGTGGAGTGACACAATTCAGTGGATAATCCCAGTCATGCTGGGATGAAGGCCCATGCTAATGAGCTCATCTTAACTTGGTTCAATCTGTAAAGACCCTGTTTCCAAATAAGGTCATGTCCTGAGATACTGGGGGTTAGAACTTCAACATGACTTTTTTTTTCTTTTTTCTTTTGAGATGTAGTCTATCTCTGTCACCCAGGCTGGAGTACAATGGTGTGATCTTGGCTCACTGCAACCTCTGTCTCCCAGGTTCAAGTAATTCTCCTACCTCAGCCTCCCGAGTAGCTGGGATTACAGGCACCTGCTACGCCATTTTTTTTTTTTTTTTTTTTTTGTATTTTTAGTAGAGACAGGGTTTCACCATGTTGGTCAGACTGGTCTTGAACTCCTGACCTCAAGCAATCCACCTGCCTCGGCCTCCCAAAATGCTGGGATTACAGGTGTGAGCCATCGCGCCCGGCCTAACATGCTTTTTTGGGGAAATAAAATTCAGCCCATAACAGAAGGCCATGGGCCTTTCCACTCATTCTCCAGGAACCCTGGTGTTGCCCTGTGAACAAGCCCAAGCTAATTTGCTGGGTGGTGAGTGGCATATGACCCTGTGACCCCTGCCTCCAGCCTGACAGCCAGCTAATTCCCCAAAGCAGAACCACCCATTGAACCTACAGCTGACTGCGGAACAGCTGACTGCGGAACAGCTGACTGCAGACACACCAGGGAGCCCTGCCAGGGCCAGAACCTCCCAGATGAGCCCAGCTACTTTTGTGACAGAATCATGAGCTAAATACATGGCTGTCTTAAGCCACTAGATGTTGAAGTGGTTTGTTAGGCAGCAAGAGATCATTGATACCTGGAGGCTCAGAGAGATCAGGAGGCTTGTACAGGTCACACAGCTATGGGTGGAATGTAGGGAGGCTGATGGTCTCATTACCACACCAAAGGGACAGGATATGTCCCAAGGTATCAGGTTCTGCCAAAGTGTCCCTGGGACAAGGGATCCCCTGGGTGGGACCTCTGGAATTCAGTGATCCAGGGGACAAGATGGGAAGAATCTTGCCTCAGCTTCATCATTTGCTGTGAGCCCCCGGGGAAGTCACTCCACCTTGCTAAGCTTCGATTTTCTCATCTGTAGAATGGGGTGGTAACATGCCTGCCTTGCAAAGTCGTGAAGAGCTGGTGAGGTTCTGAATGAGCCAGCCTCTCCTGAGGTACATAGTCTCTCTTCTTATTGTAATAGTGTCACAAATGCCCTCTCTCTCCTCTGATGCTGCCTGCATCACTGAGGCCCTCTGAGCCATTGCTCCCTGTGAGGCATTCATATGTAGTGCAAACTGTCCTTGAAGTCAGCTGGCCTGGGTTCCAATCCCACCACTCGATGAAGGTGGGTGAGTCACTGTCCTCTCTGAGAAATGGGGGTGCACCTTTTTCGCAGAGTGAGTAGTGCGGAGGAAGTGAGCTTAGGTGGAGAGGAGGCCTGTGGAAGGGACTCGGTTACAGCTCAGCTCCCCTCCCTCCTACCCTCTTTTCCTGGCGCCCTAGCTTCTGCCTGTCCTCACCAACGAAGCAAGGCAGATCAGCCCTGAAGGCGCTCGGGCAGGCAGAGTGGAGTGACTGGGGACAGCCCCGGAGGAAGCTCTTCTCTTCTCCCCGTGCAAACCAGGGAAGTACAAGCAGCGTCCCGTCAGGTAGACCTGGGTATTCATCTTCTGCTGACAATCCGCATTTTCACCTGGAGTTCCCTGGAGAAGAGGCAGGAGGAGGATGGGAAGCAGGGATGGGCAGGCAGAGGCGGCTGGAGAGTGAAAGATGTGGTGCTGGCTCCTCCCGCTGCAGCAAGGACAGGCCAGGACACTGCTCTGCCCCAGTTTTGATGAGATTGTTCCCATTTTACAGAAAGGCAGATTGAGGCTTGAAGGGATAGAAAATGTGTCCAGTTAATAGATATTTATGATGAATAGACTATACGCCAGGAACTGGGGACACCCAGTCTTTGTCTTCATGGAGCCTTCATGACTTCTCCCCCCAGTGTGGGGACAGAGCCAAGTACCAGGTCATTGACAACACAGGGCAGAGGAAGTACAGCACTCTGTGTTCATATACCAGGACGACGAACCCAAACTTGGGCACCAGTGAAGGCTTCCTGGAGGAAGCTGCGTCCTGAAGGAGAAGGGGAGGCTATGAAGGTGTAGCAGGTGCAGGAGGAGTGTTTAGGCAGTGAGGGAGCCACAGCTTGGCACAACTGAGGAACTGAAAAGTTGGTTCTGCTGAGGCCTGAGGTGCAACATAGAGGCAGTGACATGAGATAAAAACACAGAAGTCATTGAGACCCTAATGGGCCTGGAAGGCTGAGTGAAGTAACTTCAATTTGATTCTGGAGGCAACAGGCAATGCTTCAGGCAATTATTGCTGCAGAAAAGCTGAGAAATCCCTCACACTCCGTGGCTTTGCGTGACAGTTACTTGTTGGTGTCAGCTGGGAGTCAGTTGACCTATACCAGGACCAGCGCAACCTGGCTCCAGGCCACACGTTGGCTCAAATGAGTTCCATGTGTCTCTCAACCTGCTGGAACCAGTGGGCTCTCTGGGGCTTGCTCTTCCCAGGGAGGCACAGAAGCACAGGGAGGTCCCCTTGGACAGGAACTACAAGCCTGCACTGGCCTTGCTCTTGACAAGATCCCCAGGGACAACAAAAATCACATGGCTGGCCCGGCGTCAATAGGACAACATACACCACCAGCAGTTGGAGAGGGACCAGCCAGGGACACAATAGTTCCTATTTATCGAAGTGCTTTGCAATTCCAAGTGCATAAATGCTGTCCTGAGTTGGGAGAAATCTGTTTCATAACAATGATGATGTTGGGATGATGGTTTAGAGGTACCGCTGTGGCTAAGCCCTTGGCAAATATCATCTTATTAAAACACGATCACGCACGATGGGTATTATTCTATTGAATGGATGGGCAAACAGGTTAAGATGGGGAATGTGACTTGCCCACATCCTCACAGTTGACAGAGGCAGGGTGAGGAAGGGTTCCATGACTGCACCGCAGGATGGCTGTATCCGAACTCCAGCCTCTTTCTGTTACCCTGTGCGGCCCCCTCCCAAGCACCCCCTCTGCTCAACTACAAGGGTGGGCAAGGGAGCAGCATCAGGCAATGTCGTGCTGCTCGATGCTCCAAAGCCTCTGACAGGGACTCTGGCTCTGGAGCAGGCCAGGGCAGTCCCGCCGCGTCCTTACTCAGGGAAGGCAGGGAGGGTGGCTGATGCTGGTGCCAGCATCTCCTGGCGATGCCTCCAGGGTAGAGCAAGTCAGTTCACATTTGCTGAACAGGGTGAGCTTCTTCTCTCCTTCCTCGCTGCTCTCTCTGCCTCCCCTCCACCCTCAGCCCTGCAGCCAGAGAGAGCTTTCTAAGGAGCAAATGACAGCCACGTCTCTCTCCTGCTTACAAAACATCATCTAGATAATACATTTCTGTAGTAATATCTCTTGGCAATTTTTTTATGTTGTTACGTAGAATGCTACAGAATGTTCCACCGCCCCTGTGCTGATGGATGTAGGGGGCTCACAGCCCTTTGCTGCACCGGACAAGCCTCTAGTGAATAACTTCTACACTTGGCCAGCACAGGAAGTTTAGCTGCAGGATAGATTCTCAGAAGCAGGATTGCTCAATCAAAAGAACTGTGAGATTGTAATTTTGATAGTGACTGCCAAATTACCCTCCACTCCAGTGGAATCTGTTATATGCCCACCAGCAATGGGTGGCAGCCCGTGTCCCCTTAGCTCGGCCAGCAGCGTGCTATCAACCTTGTAGATCTTTACCGAGTGGATAAACATAAGATGGTCTTCTGTTGTTAAAAACCTTTCATTGTAATTTCCATTCCCTCCAGGATAAAGTCCAGCTTCCTTGGGTGGACATGGGAGTGGGCACAGCTTTGCCCTTCCTCAAGGCCCCTTGTCAGCTGGTGGGGTGGACCTGGGCACAGCTCATGTCTCTGGGCTTCAGTTGCTTAGCAGTGAAATAGGGCAAAAGCATTCCCTCTGACCAGTGCTCTAAAGATTCCCGAGAATGCACAGATTCTCGTCCAGGCAAGGCAGGCGCTCCATACACACAAGCACACATTGATACCTCCTGGTCTCCAGGGGGAAGGAGAGAGAAGCGGGGGCTCAGGGAACCTTGGCAAGGGGTAGGGGTCCCTCTCCCCTCACTCTCCTCATGCCTTCTGCCCCTCCTCTGTGCCACGCGCTGCCACCTTGGCACGCTAAATGTCTGCACATCCTCATAGACCTCGGGCTACCTGCTGTGCCTGAGCTAACAAAGAGCATCTCATTAACGCTCAGCAAAGCTCATTAAGACCGTGAGCTGTGCATCAGTGGCAAAGGAAGGTCAAGGTTCTTTTCGTGAGAGTTAGTGCCTCTGGGACCCTGTGGCGCTAGTATTCACAAACAAGGTGAAGGGGGATCTATTTGGAGGTAAGTAGGCAACTGGTTGTGTGGCCAGAGTTCTCGGAAACTCCCAAACACTCACAGCCTTTCCCCAGCCTGGCCGTGGCCCCACTCCTGGAGGAACTACCACCCGTTGAGAGCTGGACAGATCAGGCACCGCACAGGGCCAGACAAGGGCCAGACAGGTCAGCTTTATGAAACGCAGACCTGAAGTTGAGGATGCCATCCCCAGGGGTGACCCTGGCCAGAGGCTGGCCGGGGGAGAAGCTGCCTGGCAGCATGCTGGGTGTGCGCTCTTTCCCCTGCTCTGGGCCTCTGAGTGCTCATCTGTGAAATGGGAACTCCACTCACAGGAGCATGAGGGTTACATCAGAGGTGTACATGTGCCACGGAGCCCTCGCCACCCTGGGGGAGATAACAGTGACATAGGGCCTGGCTCCTCCACCCTGGACCTTCCTGCCCAAAACCCCCACAACACGCTGAAAAGACAGAGGCCAGGGGAAGGAGGAATAGCTGTACCACAAAAGGAGATGGGCGAGGTGAGGGTTTCTTTACAAACGGGCATTGTTATTATTATTATTATTATTTATTTATTTGAGACAGTCTCGCTCTGTCTCCCAGGCCCAGTCTTGGCTCACTGCAATCTCCACCTTCCAGGTTCAAGTGATTCTTGTGCCTCAGTCTCCCAAGTAGCTGGGATTACAAATGTGTACCACCATGCCCGGCTAACTTTTGTATTTTTAGTAGAGACGAGGATTCGTCACGTTGACCAGGTTGGTTTTGGACTCTTCACCTCCTGTGATCCACCTGCCTCGGCCTCCCAGAGTGCTGGGATTATAGGCTCAAGCCACTGTGCCTGGCCAAATGGGCATTATTTAAACTGCATGCAAATGATATGCAAATGATTCTATCTCCATATTAAAACTAAGCTTTTGGGAAGGTCTCAGGACAAGCACTTGGAGATGTAGATCCTTTTTCTAAGCACCTTCTGGGGCATCCTGTCAATTTGCCAGCCCCTCCCCTCCCCTTCCCTGGCTCCTACCAGGCCTCCTCCCACCAACCTGCCCCATTTCCCCTGCATGGGTGGTCATTTGGACGAGGACTGACCCTGCAGATGTGGCCTCCTGCACATCTGGGGACCGCCGCCAGTGGGTCCCAGGTCAGAGCCCAGCCTGTGCCCTGATCAGGCCCTTCAGGGCTGTGGGCTTCAGGCCATGGTCCTTCCCCTCAGCCACTGTTCTCTTGGCTGGGCCTCCAAGGGTCCAGGTTTTCCAGATGTTGGATGGGAAGATGCTCAGGTATGAAGCATTGTATAAACACAAGGCTTCTCATTCCGGGTTTTCTAAGAACAGGCCTCTTGATCTGACCACCAACCTCAGACAACCCTGTAACCACCATTAGCCTTTGTTAGACTGTACTGAGAGGCTGTGAATCTTAATGGCTGAGGAAACACCCTGGGGACAGGCTGGTGGGGCTCGGCGCCTGGCTCCACCATTCAGTAGCTGCGTGATCCAAGCAAGTCAATCTCAGTTCCTTGGCTGCCCCGTGTGCAAAATGGGTGTGACAACACCTACTCCTTATGGTTAACAAGTGAGCTCACACATGGGAACCCTGCTGTGTCCCTGGAAAGATGTTGAAGTCCTAACTCCTGGTACCTGTGAATGCGAGATTTGGAAATAGGCTCTTTGTAGATGATCAAGTTAAGATGAAGTCATTAAGATGGTGCCTAATCCAGTATGCCTGGTGCCCCTCTTAGAAAGAAGGAAGGTGACGTAAACAGAGAAACAGACTAAGGAAGTCACATGAGGACAGAGGCAGAAGCTGGAGTGATGCCTCTTGGAGACAAGGAACAGGAAGGCTAGTTTGCTACCAAGCAGCAGAAGCCAGAAAAGCAGGAGACAGACTCCCTGAAAGCCTGCAGGAGGAACCAACGCTGCCAACACCTTGCTTTTGGACATCCAGTCTCCGGAACTGTGAGAATAGACTTCTGTTGTGGAAGTCACACAGTGCATGGAGCTTTTTCATGGCAGCTCCAGGACACGGACACAAACTCTGAGGAGAGACTCTGGCACAGTCAGTGCCTCCTGCTAGGCTCACTCATTGCTTGTTTGATGTCTTTCTTCACTATGCATGGTGGGCCAAGGTCTGACGGTCCCTCAACAAACACTTGCTAAGTGGAGGACACAATGGCATACGTCTGTCTTGCATCCCCAGGCCCCCAGTTAATATTTACAGAAGGCCAGGAGGGCTGGCCTGGAAACCCCCTTTGATGTCTTTCCCACCCTCAGGGAGTCATTCCAGCTCAATCCGAGTCCACGCTCATAAAGCCCGGTGGCAATGATGTCTGTCCCCAGGGAAAGAGCTCAGTGCCCAGCACAATACTCGGCACACCAAAGGCATCCTCAAAACGCCCCCTGTGGAGCCAGTTGGACCCCTTAAAGAGAGAAGCATCTCTTGAAGCCCACCTCCCCTAGAGCGCCCTGTGACCTGTTCCAGGGGAGTCGGCCACTCTCCAGCCCACCCACCTCTCCCTCTGGCGCCAACCCCAGCCTTTGCGCCAGGCTCAGGCTGGGCAGCGTGCAAGGTCACTTCAACTTTAGAAATGCCGTAGAGACAGCGGTACTTAAAATGCTCATATTAACAGCAGCAGTCTGCAATCCTATGTCATTTTAATAGGAACCTTCTGCCATGAGCAGGTGGCAGGCACGGCAGCTCCTCCTCATGGGGGCCATACCCCAAAACATCCACTCAGAGTCAGCTGGGAAAGACGGGGGCTTAGATCCATGAGGAAAGCTGTGCTGATCCCCAGAGCCCCCAGAGAGGGCCTTTGAGGGGCCCCTTGAGACTGGGGTCAGGGGTAGGACATGCAGAAGCCCAAGCCGGGTCCCTCTGTCTTCTCTGGCCAGGACCAAAAGGCCCAGGGAGGGCCACAGAGCCATTCAGCACTGGCCGCCGTAAAGCTGAAGGGGAGGGTTGCGGGGGGGCGGGGGTAGGGGGTGAGAGGCCCCCACCCCGGATCCACTGTGCTCTTCCTGTATGATTCCCGAGGGTAGCATGGAGCTCGGAGGCAGCTCTGGCTCTGCTACTGATCCAGCGACAGGGCAGCCACTGTGTCCTGGCGCCTCAGTTTTCACATCGGTAGAATGGGGGCCACCCTGTAACATCCACACTGGAAGGTTGTGAGCACTGAGGCAGTGTGAGAGGGAGACCCCTTACAAAAATAACCTGACCCCCATGGTGACCAGGCATGGGAGGAGGGCTGGTCTCTTGGCTGGGCAAAAAGCCGAGTGTGGCTGCCAGTAGCCCGGCCTGTGGGGTGGCAGCTGTCTCCAACTCCCAGCTCCGCAAAGGCAGCGTGGTCCACACCATCTGTGTGGGTGTCAGCCTCCACGCTGGCCCGCAGGGCGCCCTGGGCCCAGGCCTGGGGAAACAGCTAGTTGGAGCGGAGCTGGGAAGCAGCTCCTGTCCCCCACCCATGGGACCAAAGGTGCAAGTGTCCAGAGCCCGTCCCGGGCTATAGGGAGGCCCCTGCGGGCAGGGGAATCTTATAGCCGCTCCGCAGGAGCACGAGGCAGGCACCCAGCCCCAGGGCCGCTGCCAGCAGCACGGCACCCAGGGCCTTGAGGAAGGAAGTCCGGGTCCGAGTGAAAGAACCGGGCGCCATGATGCCCAGCAGGGCGGTGCTGACGGTCAGCGTGTAGAGGATGGACACGCCCGTGTTGAGTGCCACGATCTTGCCAAACTTGGCAAATGGGGCGATGATGCAGAAGAAGAGGGGCACTGTGGCGATGACCGTGGTGAGGGCACTGGAGACGATGGCCACGCCCACGTGCCGCACGGCCTCCAGCGTACGCCACTGGCGCTGCGTTCGGGCGTCCTGGGGGCAAGAGGAGAGCTGGGAGCCCAGCCTGACTGCGGGACCCCTCTGGCCAGCACCTGGGGAATCGCGCACCCCCGCCCCAGGCCAGGTTCCTGCTCTGTTACTGGGATGAGAGCTGCAAGCGGCCTCCCAGTGTTGGGAGGGTAGGCAGCAGGTGGGTGTTTCTATGGCAACAGGACGCGAGGGTCTGCACAGTGGGTCCTCATAAATGGGAGCCCTGCTTGGAACTTATTTTGTTCCTTTGACCACAGGCAGTTAAATGTGTAACTGATTTGATTTTTACATATTTGTGAATGTTTTCACACCAACGCAATTCCAAACTAAAGAAAAAAATCGTTACTAGGCCAGAGCTGGTTTTGGCACTGAGTATGTGAACATGTCCTCACCAAGCCGCTAGGGGCCGGAGCAGACTTGTGGCCTCTGGGTCGTGGCTGGAAGGAGAATGAGCCGTGGACTTGGGGCAGCGTGAAGCACAAGGGTCCCCTTGGAATCCTGCGTCCAACCCTCTCATTGCTCACTTGGGGAGCCTGAGGCTGGCAGGTGTGGACCTTAGAACTTGCGTCCCAGGGCTTGGGGATCAGCTTCGGGAAACCTTAGTTTCTAGAACACAGCCTGCATGGGGGTCCTGGTGCTGGGATGTTCAGCTGCCCTTGAGGGTCCCTCAGCTGCACCCAGGTGGGAGAAGAACCAACGCGGTGGGAGGTGGGTAAGGCGGGCAGGGTGCGCACCTCAGCCTGGTGGGGGGGCAGGTTCTCCCCAGCCAGCAGGTAGCCCTCGACCAGGTGGACGCAGTAATCCACGGAGGAGCCAACGAGGATGGACAGGGAGATGGCTTCCACGGCGCCCATCTCCCAGCCACTCCAGTACATAATGGTCACCACCAGGCACACGATGCCTACGAGGAGACAGCAGGGGAGGCAGCTCGGAACCCCCGCCCTGGAGGCCTCAGGGGAACAGGGAGGTCTGGAGTCCAGCCCCCACCCTCAGGTGACAGGAGAGACAAGGCACACTGAGGGGACCCCCGAGGGAGGGTACAGGTGCAGCAACACATCACTAAGCTGAGGGCTACTACCTGGGTACCCCAGCTCTGCTCGGAAGCACAGACATGCAGGAGAGACAGTCCTATGAGCCACTGTCCCAGACGGCACCTGGCAGATCTTGTGACCTGGGGTGGGGGTGGGGGAAGCCTCCACCGAGGAGATGTGACAGTGAAGGGTTCAGAGAAACTTGCTACCTGGAGCCCACCAGGGAGACTGCCTGTTCCCGTCCCTACCGGCCGGGTGCCCGCCAGCCCCTCGCCCACGTACCCAAGATGCTGAGGAGCACGGGCAGCAGGAGCAGGATGTGGGTGGTGAACACGGCCACCGCGGCCACGCAGATGAGCAGGGATAGCACCAGGCCACACAGGGCGCTCTGCACCCCTGCAAGGGAGGACAGGGCCTCAGTGCACTGCTCTTTGGGCGGTCGCAGCAAGCTGTGCTGCTGGGGTGAGCCCTTGACCTCTCTGAGACTCCAATTCCCAGTCTGTAAAATGGGGTCATAACAGGACCTACCCTACCGGCCTTGTTTGGAGTTGAAGAGAACACAGGTCCGGCCCCCAGCCCGGAGCCTAGGCACCTAGGAGGGGCTGGTAACTGGCAGCTGCCATCATGGTCATGACTGTTACTTTTTAGGTGGCCAAAGTCCAGATCAGAGAATGTGGCCAGATGCCCCCGACAGGAAAGGACCCAAACTCCAGCTTCCGATCAGTGTCCCGGCCATCGTGCCACCCGGTTTCCCCAGGGCTCTTGGCCAGGATGGAGAGTGTGACTCAGATAGGCTGCTCTGTGCCCTCCCGGCCCCAGGTCCCTCTGCCTTCTGCCTGTCCAGGGTGGAGGGGCGAGGCTGCCACTTGCCTACGATTTCCATGAAGATCTGCTTCCAGTGCTCGCAGGTCTGGAAGCCCCGGCGCAGGGCTGAGCCCTCGGGGAAGGCCTGCAGCTGCTGCTGGAGGAAGCTCTCCCAGCGCAGGTAGTCCGAGTAGGTCTGGAAGGAGGATTTGCCCTTGTACGTGGTCTGTGGGGAGAGACGTGAGCTGGTGAGACAGGCAGGGGCTGTGGCCCACCCGCCCTTCCCAGGCATGGCTGGTCTGTTCTGCGGCCACCAATGGAGTGTTGCGTGTGTTGGGGAGGGTATGAACAACGATTCAATCCAAAATGAGTCCCCACCAGCTTCTGGAGGCATCATGTGATTGTGACAGCAGCACTGGTCCACATGCAACCACAGTCCCTGCCCACCAGAACCCCCTTCAGCTCCCAGGGCCCCCCACGCTCTCCTGTCCACCCAGAGTGCATGCTGTTCCCTCTGCCTGCTCAGCCAGTTCCTGCTCATCCTTCAGGGCTTTCTGGGGTTCCATCTCCTCCAGGAAGCCTTCCTTGATGCCCCAAGGTAGGCCCCCTTAGTGTCTCCAAACCCTCAGTGCTTCCCCTGCTCTTGTCACTGCCTGGCAACCTGCCTGGCCCTGGCAGGTGGGACTGTGAATTGCAAGGGCAGGAGCAGGCTGGCTGGTCCACAGTGCCCAGCCCCGAGGGGTGCTCATGGATGATGAATGAGAGAAATAGGCACTCGCCCTGCTCTAGAAGATTCTTAAGGTATCTGCTCATCAATTTTGCTCTTGCCGAGCACAAGCCAGTTCACAGTAGGTCTGTGTGTGTGTGCGCGTGTGTGCACGTGTGTCTGAGTGCTGGTGGGGTCAGCTTGGAAGTGGGCGCCTTGCCGTGTGGTGAGCCTGAGTGGGGACTTCTCTTCTCCCTGGAACTGCCTGGGGCTTCAGCCTGCAGAGGGAGGTGAGTTCTGACACTTGCTGCAACACGGTGAACCTCGCACTGAGTAAAATGAACCAGTCACCGGCTAGGCACAGTGGCTCACGCCTGTAATCCCCGCACTTTGGGAGGCCAAGGTGGGCGGATCACCTGAGGTCAGGAGTTCGAGACCCGCCTGGCCAATATGGTGAAACCCCATCTCTACCAAAAAATAAAAATTAAAAAAATTAGCTAGGCGTGATGGTGTGCACCTGTAGTCCCAGCTACTAGGGAGGCTGAGGTGGGAGAACTGCTTGAACCCGGGAGGTGGAGGTTGCAGTGAGCCAAGATCGTGCCACTGCACTCCAGCCTGGGTGACAGAGTGAGACTCTGACTCAAACAAACAAACAAAAAAACCTGGTTAAGATGGTCAATTTTACCTTATGTACATTTTACCACAGCAAAAAAAAATAACCTAAAAAAGACCCATCTGGGGCTTTGAACTGGTGTCTGCATTTGCCTGGGGGCTCGCTGAGGGCTCTGAGGCCCTCCTGGCTGGTGGCTGGTTTCGTTGCTTGTCCAATGAGTAACACAAATAAATAGTGGGAAGGAAGTCAGGGTGTGGGACCAGAGGAGAATCACCTCCCCAGTTAAGCTGTCACATTGATTCTTAGTCCCCAGACTTTCCCATGTGTTCTTATATCCACACCTGCCAGAGGGGCACAGGGATCTTGAACCCTCTTCTACAGATGAGGCCAGAGGGGATGAGTAACTTGCTCAGGGACACAGAGCACACCGGGATCCCAGCAAGGACTGAGCCCAGGTCTCTGCACTGGAGGCAGCAGGGACGGACTTGCCAAGCTTGGGAGAGCTACATGCCAGGGCCGAGAGTCCCCACAGTGCCCAGGTCAGGCGTGTGTGCATGTGTGGGTATGTGCACACGTGTGTCTATGCCTCCTTGGGCAGAGCCTAGCAAGCGTCCAGGGGTGACAGAGGCAGCAGGGAGGTACAGGGGATGGCCGGACTCCTGGCTACCCTGAGGGAGGCTGCCAGGGTCTGGGGCCCCAACCTGGCCTCCCGCAGTGGCAGAGGGGGGCATCCTGGACTTCCACCGGCCCCTACAGACCAGAGACTAAAAAATGCCGTGGATCCCCGGTTGGTGGAGGGGGAGGGAAGGGGAAGGGTGGGTGGAAGGGAACTGGCAGGCTGCCCATGGGGAAGAAAGGGCAGAGCTCTGCAGTCAGGCGGCCTGGTTTCACACTCGACACTGACACCCACTAACTGTGTGACCTCAGGCAAGTCACTCCACCTCTCTGGGCCTCAGCATCTCCCCCCCAAGATCTGCGAAGAGGGCTGGGATCAGAGGTGGCACACCCAGGGCAAGTACGCAGCATGGCACCCAGCGAGGCTGCCTGGGCTCACCGACTCAAAAGCCATGGAGATCCACTGCACGCGGCCCTCCCTGACGCCCACTGCCCCGTGGGACAGCTGCCCCGGGAGCAGGTTGGGCTCGGGCAGCTCCTTGCACTCAGGGTGCAACATCTGCAGGAAGGAGGAGATGCTGTAGCCTGCGGGGAGAGGCAAGAAAGGGAGTGGGTGGTGGCCCTGGAAGAGCCTGTCCCCCTGCATCACACCTGTGCCCACGCACTCACATACCTCTGAGGCTTAGAGTGCTTGTAACCATTGGCAACGGCATTGGGAAACCTACAACATGCATTTGCCATCGGGGTGGAACATGACATGAGGGCCCCTCCCAGGGACACCCCGGGGGTGACCTCACCCACATTGGCTGTGGACCCCCCCTAATTTTGGAAAAGCTACTCCTGCAGATGTGCCCCACATCCCACACACGTGCACCTCTGCACCAGTCCTGTTCACACACATCCAGAAACCCTCGACTGCCGGCACACACCCCACCCTGGTGTGGACACGCTCGGCACAGATACACATCTGCACAAGACCCCCACATGCCAGACACTGTGTCCTTCGGGCTGTCTACCTTGGACCACGGCCTCTGTGCCTCTCCAGTCAGTCCATCCTCCCTTGGAGGAACCAGCTCCCCACACCCCACGCACCTGAAGGCAGGCACTGGGCCCCGCCCGGCTTCACCAGCTCAGAGTTGGCTGCGATGGCCTTGCAGAGGCGACACAGGTGCCCAATTTCCTTGAAGAGGTCAAAGCTGCTGTCGTAGATAACACTACCCTTTCCCAAGGAGACACAAGGCGGCCCGGGCCGCTCAGTGAGACGGGGACTCAGTCCTGGGTGCTCACCCCCACCCTGGGGAAGAACCTCCAGCAGCTTCCTGCTACCTGTCACCCTCATGTTGGCAGCCTGCAACTGCTCACCCACTGCTCCACCCTAACCCTCTGCCCTGCCCCCGCCAGCATCTTCTGCTCCCATCACTGCCCACGCCACACAGGACCCTCTGTCTCACCTCCTCCCCTTCCCCCACCACCTTCTCGCCTGGACTTCTTGCTTTTCTCCCCACCCTCCCGGACAGCCACATCCTCACTGTCCTGAAGGACCTGCCTGGTCCCCCAGCCCCTGCTCCGAGTGCCTGCAGATGCCCAGTGTGGACTGAGCACACAGATCTCCTCCGACTCCACCTTGTCCCCGACATACTCCATGGCTGCCATTCCCGTGTACCCCGCTGGGCTGTGACTAATAAAGGCAAGGGACACCCACCTGTCCTTCCTCTACATGCCCCTTAGCACCCACTACATGCCCAGAACAGTCCCAGCTCAACGAGTGCTTTCAAAAACGGAAGAGCCCCACATTGGACAGGAGTGCACGTGAGGGAGGGAGGCCTCAGAGGGGAGAAAGCCACGGCTGAGCTCAGAGGAAGGGGGAGGGCAAGAAGGAGGGCAAGGAAGTGTCCACCTGGATTGCCCTCTCTCCATTCCAGTCCCTCACGGGCATCCAGCTTGGGCCCTAAATCCAGATTCCTGGGTGAGTCTAAGAGGTCAACGCCGTTGAGTCCTCAAGAAAAATCAGACCCCCAGGAGCCCATCGAGGTTGTCTGGGCTTGAGGAGCCAAGAGGGGGTGTGAGGAGCTGGACGTGGTTCCCTGGACAGGTGCTCATGTGCAAGACTGCTGCAGCTGGGGCCCTTGGCATCTGCCCGACGCACGCCCGTACCGGGTCTCCAATGACGTGGTTGTCCACCTGCCGAGTGCGGTTGACGCCAATAATGCCAAAGACCACGAAGACCATGGCCCCAGTATCCACTAGTGGCCGCACCGCCGGCTTCCCGCAGCCCGTGTTCACGCAGGGGTTGAAGCCGAAGGTGGCTGAAAGACGGGCCTTGGGCACTGCGAACAGGGAGTCACAGCTGTAAGGGAAGGCGGGATCCAGCTCCTGAGCCCCGAGGTCTCAGCTCCTGAGGTCCCCACGTGTGTGCCCCTGCCGTACCTTTCTCACTAGGCACGAAGAAGAAGCCTTTGGTAGGCCCATCAGGGCTGGAGCTGAGCAGGCAGCCAGGGGGTGCCATGCACACACGCCCGTGGAAGGGGGGCTTGTGGGACTGGGCGAAGTACAGCTTCCTGTGGAGGCAATGGAGGCCGGGCTGAGGCCGGAAAGGCCAGGAGGAGTCAGGGGAGGTGAGGCCAGCGGGCCAGGGTTGGGACTGGGGCTGGGGTGTCATGGGGTCTGGACTTGGGCTCTGCCCTCACATAAGGATTTGTTCTCAGGTTGAGAGCTGGGGGAAGTGCCTTGGGCTGAGGGTCTGGAGGCTGTTCTAGCCCCACCCCTGCCGAGGCTGATTATGGGAACCTAGTAAAGGCCCTGCCCCTCTGGGCCTCAGTCTCCCCATAGGAGTCATGAAGGGTGGAGAAGACCAGCAGCTTTCAAACTGCCCCCGGGGGTACGAGGGTTCAGGAGAGACCCCAGGGCCAACCCTAGCGGTCCTCGCTCAGAAGCCCCCTGCCTTGCCTCAACCCCAACAGTTAGGGAGTCTCTAGATTCTATAGGAAGGAAGGGCTCCAGGGTCAACAGCTGGCTAACCACTAGACCCAGTGCAGCTCAAAGTTCTTTCTAGAATGTTTCCAGCTCATCCAGGCAACCTGCCTGACCCCTGTCCACTAACGTGTCTGTGCAGAGTGAGCCCAGCCTGGGGCTCAGGGGAGGACAGGCAGAGGGGCCCCCACCCCCAAGTCAGGGTCCCAGGCTGGAAAGGACCCAGTGGGTGCTGTCCTGCCATTCCCTGGCCTCCAAGCTGCAGCCCTCAGCCCCACGCAGAGTTCAGGCTCCTGTGGGTGTTTGACACTCCAAAGCTAGACCCGTCAGAGACCAGTCTCCATGTGTCACCGAGCCCCATCGGAGACCACAGTCCCTGTGTATCACCGAGTTCTGTCAGAGACCACAGTCCCTGTGTGTCACCAAGCCCCGTCAGAGACCACAGTCCCTGTGTGTCACCGAGCATGGCCTTGCACCACTGTTCTCCACTACAATGACAGTGGGGCTATTTCTTTCAGAGCACGTATCATAGTTTGTAATGATATTGCTGTTTACTTGTTAGCGGCCTGTCTCCCGCTAGATGGCCCAAGGGCGAGAGTCACATCTGTCTTTGTCACTACCATATCCCTAGCACAGTGCCAGCACAGTTGAAGCCCACAGTTTGTTAAATCAGTTAACAGCAGAGAGAGGAGACCTTTGGCTAATATGGCCTCCACAGATAAATGGATGCAGGGCTGTGTTTACAACATGGGGAATGAAACCCCAGCAAAGGTGCCCCTGGATGGTGTGGAGACCCCGAGAGCACAGAATGCAGCCTCTGACTTGGCATGTAGTGGGGACCCGACTTCACACTGGGTGCTAGCAGGGACTTGGCCTGTGGCAAATGAATACAACAGGGGCCCTCCCCTTGCTCTCCTTCCAGCAGAAGGGGCAGGGGCATTAAACAAACATTTTCGGAATTAATGATATATTTAGAGTGTGGGTGAGTGCCTTGTCAAGGAAGTGTGGAGTGTACTCATTCATTCAGCAAGTACTTATTTGTACCTACTATGCCAGACACCGTGACAGGTGCTGGGGAGGCGGCACCAAATGAGACGGCCAAGGTGCTACCACAGGATGCCTGTGTGCTTCTGTGGGAAGACAGGTAACACTGTAGGTCAGCATGGTGGCAGGTGGCAATGGGGCCAGGAGAGCAGTGGGTGACGTATGGAGATAGGCTGGATGTGGCAGTTGGAGAGGGACAGCCTCTCCCAAGAAGTGACTTTTGGACAGGGACTTGAATCTTGAGAAGTTGTCTGGCACTTGAGGAGCTGGGGAAAGCATTCTAGGCAGAGAGAACAGCAAACACAAAGGGCCTGAGATGGAAAGGGGCCTGGTATGCCAGAGGGACAGCCAGGTGGCCACTGCAACCCCTGAGGAGCTATCGAGGTGGGGAGCAGCTCCCGGGCCCATCATCTTTGCCAATGTTCTCCACTCCCCAGCCCTGGGCAGAGACCCATCTGAGCAAGTAGGTGGAAATGGACTGCAGTTTCTTTTTTTCTTTTTGTTTTTTTTTTAGATGGAGTCTCACTCTGACACCCAGGCTGGAATGCAGAGGCGTGATCTTGGCTCACTGCAACCTCTGCCTCTGGGTTCAAGTGATTCTCCTGCCTCAGCCTCCTGAGCAGCTGGGACTACAGGTGCATGCCACCATGCCTGGCTAATTTTTTATATTTTTAGTAGAGAAGGGGTTTTACCGTGTTAGCCAGGATGGTCTCGATTGGCTGACCTCGTGATCCGCCCACCTCGGCTTCCCGAGGTGGGATTACAGGCATGAGCCACTGCACCTGGCCAGCAGTTTCTTAAAGGGGTCTGCTGGCATCCCTCAGGGCTGGGTGCAGTGGCTCACGCCTGTAATCCCAGCACTTTGGGAGGCCAAGGCAGGTGAATCACCTGAGCTCAGGAGTTTGAGACCAGCCTGGCCAACATGGCAAAACCCCATCTCTACTAAAAATACAAAAATTAAGCAGGTCCCAGTGGTGGTGCATGCCTGTAATCCCAGCTACTCAAGAGGATGAGGCAGGAGAATCACTTGAACCTGGGAGGCAGAGGTTACAGTGAGCCAAGATTGTGCCACTGCACTCCAGCCTGGGCAACAGAGTAAGAAAAAAAAAGTGAGGGGGCCTGCTGGCATCCATCATGTGAAAAGAGAGAGAAAAGAGAGAAAAGGGCAAAGAAGCAGCTGGGCTGATGGGCACCAGCTTGTCTGCCAGGCTCTGTTACCGGGTGTGCTGCTGCTCCTTGGTGGCCACGTAGAAGCTGAAGTCAAACTTCCAGCCCCGCTTGGCATCACAGGCCAAGGTCGTCAGCATCCACTTGCGAGAGGGGCTCACCGCCTGGAGCAGCCCTACTGTAGACATACAAGCGGTCAGCTTCTTGGTGAAGTTACCAAAAGGCGCTCTATACACCTAAGCAGTGGGTTGACAGAGACAAGACACGTGACTCGGGGGGGCTGCCTTGGCCTGGGCCAGCCTCAGGCTCCGTCCCCTCCCTCCTCAGCATAGTTCACCCTGTCCCAGTCCTTGGAGTCGGGGACAGAGCCCTGGGTAGAGGCTTGGGAGGCCTGGGTTTGAGTTCAGCACTTGGGCAAATCCCTTCCTCCCTCTCTGAGCCTCGTTTCTTATCATTCACTGAGTGTCTGTCCCATGGCAGGCACTGTGCCAGGCTCTAAGGGGCATGGTCCCTGACCTCATGGAGCTGGCAATGATGATGGCTTCCAAGAATAAGGAAGATAAGACAGGATAAATGGCAGGGAGAGGAGGGCAAGGCGAGAAAGGCGCCGGGGCAGGGCTCTGTGGGGCCCGACAGACGTGTTGAGACCTGAACGAGCACCAAGGAGTCAGCCACGCACGAAGCTGAAGGAAAAGCTTTTCAGGCAGCGGGAAAAGCATATGCAGAAGCTTAGAGGCAGGAAAAGCCTCAGAGACCTCATCTTCCAAATGGAAATATACATCCTGAACAAACGAATTGGCACGTGTTCCTGTCACCATGGAGGGTGTGTACCACGTTAAAGAAACACAAACGAGCCTGGGCAACACAGAGAGACCCTGTCTCTACAAAAAAGGCGTGGTGGTGTGTGCCTGTGGTTGCAGCTACTCAGGAGGCTGATGAGAGAGGATCGCTTGAGCCCAGGAGGTCGAGGCTGCAGTGAGCTATGATCACGCCACTGCACTCCAGCCTGGGTGACAGAGCAAGCCCCTGTCCTCCCCCCACCCCCAAAAAAAAGAAAAAGAAAAGAAACACAAATGACTCCCATGAAGGGGAAAACTCAAGTCTGGGCTCGGGGACTCCCTTCTGCAGCGCTGGAGCAGCTACCAAGGACAGCAAGATTCCTGGCTGCCACTGCCTGAGGAGGGACTGCACCCAGGCGTTCTGCACGGCACAGGCCTCACCTCGCACACCTCCAACAATGCTGGCTGGTGCTTGTCGCATCCCCATGGCACAGATGAGGAAACTGAGGCTCAGAGAGTAAGTAATCTGCCCAAAGACACACAGTTAATAAATGGCAGAGCCAGGATTTGAATCCAGGCCCGGGTGACTCAGAAGCCCATGCTATCACTCAGCAGGTCCCTGTCACAGACATGGCTGGTTTACGGGAGGGGGGTCTTCATCCTCAAAGCTGCTTCTCCCTCCCTATGTGGCCGGTGCCCACCAGTGTGGCCCTGAGAGCCCCCCACCACCCCCAGTGGTGGCGGCTCACTTCACGACAGCCCAGGCTCACCTGGAAGGAGGGCACCTCTCCATCCTCAGGCGACACAGCCTGCCAAGGAGCAGCCAGGCTGGCATTGAGGGAGAGCCTGTAGACAGCGGGGTGGCCTTGACTCTTCACTTTAGAGACATACACGGTGCCTGGGAAATCTACGGACAAATAAGGGATGAAACAGGGGTGGACTTGACCTTGACTGGCTACTCCTGACCCTGGAGCAGCCCACCCTCAGCTCTGTCAACTAATGAGCTCAGTCCTGGCCTCGGGCTCATCTCAAAATGCTGGCTGTGCCCCTCTCTACTGGACCAGGTCCATGGCAATAATAGTGGGGGAGGTGGTGGGCACAGGATGGGGTGGCAGGGATGGTGGGGGAGGTGGTGAGGGAGATAGTGGGCACAGGGATGGGGTGGCAGGGATGGTGGGGGAGATAGTGGGCAAAGGGACGGGGTGACAGGGATGGTGGGGGAGATAGTGGGCACAGGGATGGGGTGGCAGGGATGGTGGGGGAGGTGGCAGTCACTGGGATGCGGTGGCAGGGATGGGCACAGGGATGGGGTAGGAGGGATGGTGGGGGAGGTGGTGGGCACTGGATGGGGTGGCCCAGATAGCGGAGGTGACAGTGATGGAGGGCATCCTGGTGAAGGTGTGCCAGTGATGGTACAGGGCTGGTGCTGGGAGTGACAGTGGTAGGACAGAGGTGGCAACAGTGCCACAGGGTGACAGGGACAGACAGAGCTGCCTGATGGGGCATTCATTCCCCCAGTACACTTGTCCCAGCACCCACCTCTGAGGGAGACTCCAGCAGGGATAAGCCAGTGTTCAGGGCCCGGGATGCCCGCCTCTGCCCCTGGACACTCAGGATGGCTTTGGTGCACGGGGAGGGCTTGGGGAGCACCACAGGCCAGGGTGTTGCGGGGGCCTACTGTCCTGGCGGGATGGCAGGTGAGGGCCCCAAATTCAACCCCCAGCCCCAGCTCCTCTGCCGTGACCAGGAACACATATTCTCCTTCTTCGAAGAGAATCCAGAAGGAATTTTATCTGCTCTCCTTACAGGGCCCTCAGCCCTAGCACCAGGGAGGATTTCCCCACCCTCCACCCCCAGTGCTTACCCTGCAGGGTGGCCTCAGGCCGGCTGGCCCAGGGGACCCCTGAGCCTCGCCTCTTCTTCTCGAGGGACGTCCGGATGTTGTTCTGCAGGCTGTGGGGCTTCTCCTGGAACAGACCTGCCCCCCAATGCCATGTCAAGGACAGCAGGACAGCAGGACATCCTGGTCTGGGCCCGATGGGCAGAGGGAAGAGGCTGGGATCTGAGACAGTCTCAGGAACTGGGGCCCAGGGACCGGAGGGGGTGGGTGTCAGGGGTCAGAAAGAAACTAGGAAGAACTTTTAAAAAATCAAATACCGAATTTATAGGAATTTTAGGCCCAGAGAAAGGCACCATCAGCCTGCCCAGAGGAAAACACTGAAATGCTCCCTGCTTGCCCTCTCTGTGCCACTCTGCCCCCTGCTCGCCGTCTCTGCGCCACTCTGCCGCCTGCTCGCCCTCTGTGCCACTCTGCCCCCTGCTCACCCTCTCTGTGCCACTTTGCCACCTCTGTCGGGTGGAGATGATGCCACACTTCCCTCGGGGGTGGGACATCACCTCCTCTGCATCCAATTAACAGGAGTGACTGTTAGAGTGACCCAAGGTCATCAGCTGGCAGACATGGTGGGAGACATATATTCCCGTTTTGCCTCAAGCGTTGTGTGTTAGCCCTTCCTTTGGGTTTTTTAAATTAGAAATGAGAGAACTACACCTTCAAAGTTTTAATCCTCACAGCCATCCTGAGGCTGTTCCCATGAACCCCACCTGATGGAGTGGAAAGCAGAGGTGAAGTGACCTGTCCAGGGAGGGACTCGCAGCCCCGTTGGGTACTGGCCTCACCTGCCCTTTGTAAAGCCGAAGCACTCTGCTGTACTCTGAAGGGGTCCCTCCAAGAGGCAGTTTCCAGAGGAAGCGGCACAGGGAGTAGGGGCTGGGCTCTGGCTGGGTCCTGGCTGGGCTCTGGCTGGGTCCTGGCTGGGCTCTGGCTGGGTCCTGGCTGGGCTCTGGCTGGGTCCTGGCTGGGCTCTGGCTGGGTCCTGGCTAGGCTCTGGCTGGGTCCTGGCTGGGCTCTGGCTGGGGTCCTGGCTGGGCTCTGGCTGGGTCCTGGCTGGGCTCTGGATGGGGTCCTGGCTGGGGTCCTGGCTCGGCTCTGGCTGGGGTCCTGGCTGGGGTCCTGGCTGGGCTCTGGCTGGGGTCCTGGCTAGGCTCTGGCTGGGCTCTGGCTGGGGTCCTGGCTGGGTCCTGGCCCCAGATGTTGTCAGGGAGCTTCGGGGTTTGTCCATCTGTGGAAGGGGAGCAGGTCCTTTGGGTGGGCAGGAGGCCTGTGGCGGCGGTGATGATGGGGAGCAATGCCACGTCCTGGCAGTGGGGGAGAGGAGCTGGGGACGTGGCCAGGGCTGGCTCCGAAGTGCGAGGGGCTCTTCTGGTGCCTCTCGGAGCTGCAGTGGATTATCACACATTTGGCTGCCATTACCAAGGAGAAGGCCAGGTTAATCTCAGCACCGCCCTAATTAAATAAAGGCAATTACAGCACCAGCAGATCTGCTCCTGTGAGCTGGAAGCACTCACCCAGGTGTCTTCTCATTTGGTTTCTAACTACCCGGGCAAAGTCAGATGACCTTGGGTTGACTTCACCTGCTCCCTCTCTGTAAAATGCGGCCTGGGCCAGCTACCTCAAAATCAAGGAGCCATCTCTATCTTCCCTCCTGGCTCATTCCTGACTCCCACTCCGTCACCAAGTCCTATGGAAACCACCTCCTAAAAACCTCTTGACTCCACCATCGCTGCCGTCAGCACGCTGGTCCCAGAGCCACAAACTCTCAGCCTCCCAGCTAGCTTCCACCCCAGTGCCCCAATCCACCTCCACACAGCACCTGGGAGATTCCCTCACCCCGCTTCTCCACTTAAACCACGTGACTAGTTTCCAGTGACAATCAGAATAAAATCCAGACCCCTCACTTCAGCCCACCTGCCCTATCCCAGTCCACTGGGCCAGCCTTAGCTCCTGCAACTGCCTCTCTCAAACGTGGCATTGGTCTTTCCTACCTCTGGTGCTCTCCTCTGCCTAGACTCCTCCCTCCTCTCCCCTCCCTGCCTGGCTAACCCCTTCCTTCCTCTCCCCTCCCAGCCTGGCTAACCCGGCTCCTTCCCTCTCTCCCCTCCTCACCTGGCTAACTCCTCCTCTTCTCTCCTCTCCCCTCCCAGCCTGGCTAACCCCACCCTTTCCCTCCTCTCCCTTCCCCACCTGGTTAACCCCTCTTCTTTCCTCCTCTCCCCTCCCCTCCCAGCCTGGCTAACCCCACCCTTTCCCTCCTCTCCCCTCCCCACCTGGTTAACCCCTCTTCTTTCCTCCTCTCCCGTCCCAGCCTGGCTAACTCCTCCCCATTCTTGTGAGTTCTGGCCTAGACGTTACTTCCTCCAGGAAGCCTTCCATGATGTGGGCCTCTAAGACACCCTATTCTTCCTCCACCAAAGCTCAGATCTACTATTACAGTGACCAGTCCCTAGAGCTGAAATGTGAACTCCCTGAGCTTGGGAAGCCTATGCCTCCTTCCCACAGTACCTCCCCAGAGCCAGCACCCAGCAGGCATCTGTTGAATGAACTGTGGGAACATGGGGGCTCAGAAGGGAGTGGGATTTGCCTGAGGTCAGGCATTGATGGGGACCCTGGATCCTACATCTCAGACCAATAGCCTTTGGGACCTGGACACCTGAGTGGGCCAGGGACGGCCTGGCTGGAAGCCTCACCTGAACAGGTGATGCAGGAGATGCCCTCGGCACTCAGGTTGTACTTGAGGTCCAGCAGCACCTGGATGTTGGTATCAGGCCGGAAAAGTAGCGGGGCCCGGCTGGCGGGGCGGAGCCGGCTGGCGAACACCAGGGACAAGATGAGGATGGAGACGAACAGCCCTGTGAGGAAAGGGCGCTACACCAGGCGGGGCTGGGTGCAGCTGGTCCATTCCCAGCGGGGCTCCAAAGTGCCGGGAGATAGCTGCCCTGGTTGTTGGGGGGCGGGTGTCCTAAGGGCGTGGGGGAAGGCCCTGCATGCCAGCCTGTGGGCAAAGCTTGCTGGGGATGGTCCTACAGGGCCAGGGATCAGTTGCTTTGTGGTGTCCTGTGGGGTTGGACTATAAGCTATAATCTAATACTCCTGGACAAGAGGCAGCCACCACCTCGGAGCACCTCATAGTTTATGAAGGGCTGGTGCACTACTTGATCCTCACACAACTCTGAAATACTGTTGAAGATGACAATTTTAATAGCACTTAACATTCACTGAGCACTTACCACATGCCACGTGCTGGGCTGAGGTCTTTATACATACTCTCCACTTACAGCTGCCTTCCTAGCCACCGTTCTCATCCTCAATTACAGAATAGGAACTGAGTGCTAACGGACTGGAACAGCCCAATTCACACAGCTAGGACACGGCCAAACTGGGACTCAGACTCAAGTGGGTCTAACTCCAGGGCCCATGCGTGGCATGCTCTGTGCTATACTGCCCAGCGTGAGTGGCTGGCACACAGCAGGGGCCAATGAGCAACAGCCGCCATGCCCAACTTCATTCTGCACAGGAAGGAGGGGGGGTCAGAGAGGGAGAGACCCCAGCCCAGGCCTCTGACCCTGGGGCATCTGCAAGAGGGGGTGGGCTCCCAGTTCCTGTGTGTTTTGGGGGTGGAGCTGTGAGACAGGGGGCAGGGCCGGAGGGCCCACTTACCCACGATCACCCAGCGGCTCTTGACGGCTGACCACAGGACCCAGTGGTGCAGCAGCTCCTGCAGCTGCACAATGAGGTGGCCGCGGCTGCCCGTGTTGGAGGCTGGCTGCAGACCCTCAGGGGACACAGACACCAGGGACACATCTCCCAGCTCCAGTGACACTGCCAGGGCAGAGCAGTGGCCCGTCAGAGCCTGAGTCAAAGCCCACTGTGGTCCACGCTCGCTTCCGGGGAAGCCCCGATGCCTGGTGAGGAAGCCCGCAGGCCATCTTGTCCAGCCCCCAGCCTCAGGACCAACTTGTCAAGCGTTACTCCCCTGGCAGAGGCAGTGCTGGGTCTCGCTGGGGTCAGCAGGGCAGGCCTGTGCCAGCTCTCACCTGGCTCTTCCTCGACCTCCAGCAAGGGGATGTCATCATCCAGGTAGGGTATGGGGCCCTGGGCGGGGCTGCCTCCAACCTGCTCGGGAGCCGCAAACACGTCTCCGGGGAAGTGCAGGGAGCTCTTGCGGCCACAATTCTGGTGGCAGCTGTGGAGACAGTAGGGGACAGGGGTGAGCCAGAGGGTCCTGGGTACCCAGGGAGGGTGGGGCAGGGCCCTGAGGATCAGATGAACCCAGGTATCACAGTGCTGCTGACGTCACACACAGAATGGGCACCCCAGGCTTCTGGGAGCTGGTCACCTGGTTTCCTTCTAGTACCATCTACCCCAGTGCCCTCAGGTGCCAGTCTTCCTCCAGAGAGACAAATGGTGACAGCAAACATTACCCAGGAAGAGGGGATGACAACACATAGTGGCCCGGGCACTAAGGTGATCAAATCAGGGGACTCATTCCTCTGCTGCTGTGTGGCCCAGGAGCTCTGCCACCAACTTAATACTCAGGGGAGCCAGGAGGAGGGAGCAGGGCTGGGCTGAGGGTGTAGCTTCGTGGCCGAGGTCTCAGCTGGAGTGAACACATGAGAGACACAGCCCACCCTAGGGACCGGGCACCAGAATAATCCTCATGGCTGATACAAGCGCTGTGTATGTGGCTAATACCACTGCCACGTGCCAGCTGCGAGCTGGGAGCCCTGCGTGGATTATCTCACTTAATCCTCATGGGACTCACACACAGATGAACCCACGTATCACAGTGCTGCTGACGTCACAACCATTTCATAGAAAAGGAAACTGAGATGCAGAGGTGAAGTCACCTGCCCAGGGTTCCACGGCTGCCAAGGGAGGAGGCTGGGCTTGGAGCCCACATCTGACTGACTGGGAAGATGACTGTGCCCAATAGGACCACTGGGCAGACAGCCCCAGGCGGGGGGGCGGAGGTGGGGCTTATTTGGCATCTCTGTAGAGATCAGAAAAAGGTGCCCTTTCCCCATGATCCTGCTTCTATGTCATGAAACTGCCATGGAAAACAGTCAAATCTGAGCACCCATGGTACACAGAACAGTGCCTCCTCCAGGGCACCTGTGTGCAGTGCCAGCCCGCACCACCACAGAGGAGTCCTGAAGGGAGAGGATGTGAGTGGGGAGAGCTGAGGAGTCCATCTGAGGCCCAAGTCTAAGCTCCTCGCTGGGCCCTTCTCTCCCTCCAGCCCCTCCGGGGCTCGCTATGGGCAAGCGGACATTGTCATGGGTCCCTGAACACGACTGACCAAGGCCTTTATCACAATGAGTGGGCCCTGTTCCAAGCCCAGAGATGCTCCATCCTCCCCACCCCAGGCAGCCACCCAGGCCTGATTCAACTCCACCACCATCCCCCTCCATCTTCCCAACCACCAGGCCCACAAGGTCTTTCCCCCTAAACCTCCAGCAGCAACTCTGCACTGACCCGTTCAACTCTGCACACGTCTCACTACATCTAAAGACAAGAACCTGAGGACACTTAACATGGTGGCTAAAAGCGTGGGATCTGGAGGCAGAGTTCTTGGGTTTAAATCCAGGCTCTACTGCCTACTAAATAGGTGACCTTGAAAAAGCTGCCCAACCTCCCTGAGTCATTGTTTTCTATCTATAAAATGGGCACAGCAAGAGAACCCAGCTCCCAGGGTCCTTTGGGAAGTGAACGGTGATGTCATAAGATGTTGGACAAAAGTGCTTTGCTCACTTCCTGTTGACACTGGTGATCCCAAATTGCAGTTATTGGATGGAAGCATCTTCTCCTTCCCTGTTCCCTGCCTAGCAAAGGACTGGGCATACAGAAGGCTTTTGGAAGAGAGGCTGGTACACTGAGTGGCTCACAGAGGCCTGTTGTGGATACCCTGCTGTGGGTAGAGGCCCCACCCGACTTACCTGGTCTGGCAGGAGCTCTCCAGCGGTGCCAGGTAGAGGCTCCAGAGGCCCAGGGCTGCAGGCATGGTGACAAGCACGGCCAGCCAGCAGCAGGACACGATGAGAGACATGAACAGGCCAAAGTCATGGACGGCTGGGATCTGGTGATGGAAAGGAAGAGAGGGATGTGGGACTGGTTGGACCTGCAGTCAGGGGGCCTGGGTGCCCCCCTGCAGCAAGAGACATTCAGGACCCCAGATCTGGCCCAGACTGAGGCAGTAGGAGGAGGCCCAGGCTGCCAGAATGCCAGCCACCAGCCTCGCAGGACACCAGGAGCCAAGGGCTGGTGTCAGGGGACACAGCAGCACAGGAAGGGTCCCCAGCTCAAGTGGAGGCTCTTGTCTATCTGCAGTCCACTGCCCAGAACAGTGTCTGGCACAGAGGCAGTGGTCAGTAGCTGTCATTACGCAAATGAATGGGGGACAGAGGAAGACACATCCCGTTAGACCAGGCCATGTGCTAGTGAGGGGAAGGGAGAGAATGCTGCCGCATGATGGAGGCAGGGACCCTGGGGACTAGGAGCAATGGGTATGTTCCAGAAGTACGACAGGGATCACACAGGGAGGTGCTAGTTGGAAGGAGGCTGTAACCACCCACAGAGCAGCCTTCACTCTGTGAAACACTTCCACAGTCATCCTCGCATCTCAGTCCCGGATAATCCACACATGAGGAAAGCAAGGCTCAGAGAGGTCACACAGCCTGCCCAAGGTCACACAGCAGAAGCTGAACCCAGCTCTGCCTACCTTCTAGAAGTGATTCTGTAGAAGGACTTGGATAATCCTAAAGCATCTACTGGTTTCCAGAGGGGCTACTCAGCTCAGGTCGTAAAGTCTCTCAAAGACTTGGGCCAATTCACTGTCTTTCTGTACCAAGGACCCAGCCTGGGCTCAATGCCTTCTCCTAAGCCCCACTTAGAGGCAGCAAGAGGAAGTCAGCACGAGGTAGGAAAATGCAGCCAGAAGCAGGCAGAAAGGGAATCGCTATGGACTTGGTCAGTTTTCTCACTTATCTGCTGTGTGATCCTGAGGAAGTCACTTCACCTCTCAAAGGCCAAGTTTCTTTTTTGGAAAACAGCATGGTAATGGTACCTTTGTCAATTACCATGAGTAATGAAGATTAAACGAGAAACAGCTTTGGAAACTGCCAAATGTCCTCCAGGGTGGAGGCTGGATTACTACTGAGGATCCCTAATACGTGCTGTCTGGATTATTATATATTCCCACTTGTTAATTTTGGGTAATGGGTGATTCATGACAAAAATGAACTCTAGAGACAGGGCAAGTACCTTGAGGTGAAGGCTATGTGGCCACTCAAGCGGTAGTGGGAAGGGCAGAGACCAGGGGCTAGGTACGCATGGGTGGGTGGGAGGCCCGGACAGGAATGGAGGGCAGGTCCGCACCTGGGAGAAGACGTTAGCTGCGTAGGCGGCGGCTGTGGTCAGGGAGGTGAAGAAGGTGGCTTTGCCTGCAGTTTGGACGGTGTGGATCATACGCAGCTGTGGGTCTTCCAGGTGGGTGGCCTGGCGGTAGGTGTTGATGAACACAAAGACATCGTCCACACCTGTGGGAGGGAGTCCCGGGCCAGGCTCAGGATCATTCTGCTGTCTCCAGGATCAGGCCCAACCTGGCCCTAGACCGAGTGGGAGTGGCCTCCTGGGCGGTCAGGCTGCAGGAGTCCTGCTTCTCAGCTTAGAGTTTGGAGAGACTCCTCTGACTGGCTCCTGCCACCAAGAGTTCAAGTTCCACCCACCACACTCCTTGGCCCTAACCTCACCCAGAGCTAGGCACCTTCTCCCACAACCTGGCCTCCTTCCCACACTTCCTGGGCTTTTCCCACCATCCTCACCTCCATCCAGCAAACCTTGCTGCTCTCTCCACTCACCCTATGCCAAGGATCCGCCCACCACCCACATTCTAACCCCGCAATCCAAGGCGCTAGGCCTCAGCGGGGGCTGTGTAGAGTCCCCAGGGAAGCCAGGCTTTGTAACCAGGGAGAAAGGGGATGGGGCAGACTTCCCATGTGGGAGGCGCACTGCCATGGCAACAGAGGTGACTCACCAATGCCCACGATCACGAAGGCGGCCACCCCATTCAGGATGCCCAAGTACTGGATACCAAAGACCACGTGGTACAGGAAGAGGGCCACCAGGCAGCTGAGACCAATGCTGGCAATCCCAAAGAAGGACAGGAACACTGGGCAGGGTAAGAGGCACGAGGGAGACGGTGGGGGACCCTCATGGGACACAAACCCCACTAGAGTCCCTGACCTCAACTGGGTCCTGTCTCTTCCTCCCAACCCTGGGCACCATTCACCACTCTGTCTGTTCCCAACACAGGCACAGGGCCAATTCTCAGTTTTCCATGCCCAAAGAGGGCACCGGGCAGGAGGCCCAAGTGGCAGATGAAGCCATCTCTGGGTAAGTCAGGTTGTCCTCCTCTTTGCAGACCTTACCTCAAGAGCCTTATGAACATTACATATTACCTGGGGGTAGGAACTGTGTTTGGATCCCTGGCACCTTACAGCATCTGGCGTATAGTTTGGTGCCCAGTAAATATCTGTTGTATGGATGAATGAATGTCTTTTCCATTTTGGAAAGTATTACCATTGTCTTGTCTCCTTGGGCAGTAGAGTGTGCCTACTGTATACAGACAGCACTGTAAGCAGCAGCTAGTATCCAGGGGTACACGAAGGTGAAAAAGTGATCGGGGGGCAGAGGGCAGTTGACTTGGGACTCCAAAATAGGCTACAAAGTAATCCACAAAGGAATACAATAACCCAGACTCCCCAACACAAGGCTATCAACAGGAGAAAGATGGTCAACAGGCAAAATGTCCAACTGTGCAGGGGCCCAGGGCAGAGGGCATGACCCAGGCTGGTACAGCCCAACCTGCCTCCAGGACTCAGTCTGCCTGCTTGGGGTTGGAAGATGATTTCTGTGCATATCCCTGTGTCCCAAGCTCTGACATGCTGGGCTCAAGAGTATTGCGGCATTCTTGAGAAGGCAGGCTCTGGGCAGACAGGAGCACCCTGGGAGGGGAGGAGGGGGCTGGCTTGAGAGAAGCCCTACCTGAGCAGGAGGTGAGGACGTAGACCAGGGCAGCGATGCAGCTGCTGCTGATGAAGGCCAGGAGCATGTCATTGTTGAACGTCCTGCGCACTTCATAGTCAAACAAGTCTGTCCCCCCATAGAGAACCTGGACTTTGCTGGGGGAAGGGAGGATGTGGAGAGAAGAATGACAGGAAGAGGATTAGATACGGCTGTGAACACGTAGAGGAGTATCAGGAGCTGTCCACTTCACCTGTGACTCTACCTTGGTTGGATATCAAAATCACCTGGGGGCTTCCAATAATCCTGATGTCCAGGCCAGGCTCCAGACAAATTAGATCAGAATTGGTGGGGTGGGTCTGAATCATCAGTGCTCTTTAACTCTCTCAGGTGATTCAAATGTAGGGTCAAGGTTGAGAACCACTGCTCTACGCAGATCGTGATCAATTATAATCAGCTTCTATGTCATCTTCCAATTCTCCATATCTATGGCCAAGTTCTAAATTCAAACTGGCTGCTAGATATCCAGTTTTACACTGCCATTCAATGTGTCCTTAACACAAGTTATTTTTAATTAAAAAAAAACATAACCAGGCTGGTCAAACTGTGTCTTAAAATACAAACATAAGTGACATCTGCTTCTGGCCAAGATGGAGTCCGTATTTATCTTCTCACTAGAACTAACAAAAATGTGAGAAAATGCATGAAACAAGGCAACCAAGGATGATTATCCCTGAGAGAGGAGAAACAAAATGAGTCCCATGCTTATCCTGGCTTAGTGCTTTGAGAGTTTCCAGTCCTCAGTGCAGCCTAAAATATGGGTTATTGGACTCCCCAAAGGAGGCTGAAAATTTTTCAAACTTGATGAAAACTATAAACCCACTGATACAGGAAGCTTCAGCAACGAGCCCCAAGCACAAAAAAACTACAATGCACATCATAACCAAATTGCTCAAAAATAGTGACCAAAAGAAAATCTTAAAAAGCAGCCTGAGAAAAAGACACAGAGGAACAAAGACAAGGCTGACAGCAGACTTCCCATTAAAAACAGGGTACATGAGAAGGCAGGGGGACAACATCCTTTGCAGATAGTGGTGAAAAAAGTCAGCCCAGGATTCTATACCCAGCAAAAATACATTTAAAAAACAAAGGCAAAATAGAAAACTTTTTTAGATAGACAAAAACTGAAATAATTCATATCCAGTATACTTGCACTAAAAGAGATTTTATTTACTTATTTATTTTTTGAGCCAGGGTCTCACTTTGTCACCCAGGCTTGACTGCAATGGCATGATCATAGCTCACTATAGCCTCTAACTCCTGGGCTCAAACAATCCTTCCACCTCAGCCTCCTGAGTAGCTAGACTACAGATGCATGCCACCATGCCTGGCCAATTTTGTTATCTTTTAGTAGAGATGGTGATAGGCTTTGGCTGTCTCCCCACCCAAATCTCAACTTGAATTGTATCTCCCAGAATTCCTATGTGTCTTGGGAGGGACCCAGGGGGAGGTAATTGAATCATGGGGGCTGGTCTTTCCCGTGCTAGTCTCATGGTAGTGAATAAGTCTCACGAGATCTGATGGGTTTATCAGTGGTTTCCGTTTGCTTTTTCCTCATTTTCTCCTGCTGTCCCCATGTAAGAAGTGCCTTTTGCCTCCTGCCATGATTCTGAGTCCTCCCCAGCCATGTGGAACTGTAAGTCCAATTAAACCTCTTTCTGTTCTCAGTTTCAGTTATGTCTTTATCAGCAGCGTGAAAATGGACTAATACAGTAAATTGGTACCAGTAGAGTGGGGCTCTGCTGAAAAGATACCTGAAAATGTGGAAGTAACTTTGGAACTGGGTAACAGGCAGAGATTGGAACAGTTTGAAGGGCTAAAAAGAAGACAGGAAAATGTGGGAAAGTTTGGAACTTCCTAGAGACTTGTTGAATGGCTTTGCACAAAATGCTGATAGTGATATGGACAATAAAATTCAGGCTGAGGTGGTCTCAGATGGAGATGAGGAATTTGTTGGGAACTGAAGCAAAGGTGACTCTTGTTATGTTTTAGCAAAGAGACTGGTGGCATTTTGCCCCTGCCCTAGAGATCTGTGGAAATTTGAATTTGAGAGAAATGATTTAGGGTATCTGGCAGAAGAAATTTCTAAGCAGCAAAGCATTCGAGATGTGACTTGGGTGCTGTTAAAAGCATTCAGTTTTATAAGGGAAGTGGAGCATAAAAGTTTGGAAAACTTGCAGCCTGACCATGCAATGGAAAATAAAAACCCATTTTCTGGGGAGAAATTCAAGCCAGCTGCAGAAATTTGTATAAGTAGCAAGGAGCCTAATGTTAATCCCCAAGACCATGGGGATTAACATTCTCTGACATGGAGAATTTCCGAGAATTTCATGGCAGCCCCTCCCATCACAGGCCTGGAGGCCCAGGAGGAAGAATTGGTTTCGTGGGCCAGGTCCAGGGTCCCCATGCTGTGTGCAGCCTAGGGACTTGGTGCCGTGTCCCAGCCACTCCAGCTGTGGCTGAAAGGGGCCAATGTACAGCTCAGGCTGTGGCTTCAGAGAGTGGAAGCCCCAAGCTTTGGCAGCTTCCACATGGTGTTGAGCCTGTGGATGCAAAGAAGTCAAGAACTGAGATTTGGGAACCTCCACCTACATTTCAGAAGATATATGGAAACGCCTGAATGCCCAGACAAAAGTTTGCTGCAGGGGAGGAGCCCTGATGGAGAACCTCTGCTAGGGGAGTACAGAAGGGAAATGTGGGGTCAGAGCCCCCATATAGAGTCCCTACTGGGCCACTGCCTAGTGCAGCTATGAGAAGAGGGTCACTGTCCTCCAGACCGCAGAATGTAGATCCACTGACAGCTTGCACCGTGTGCCTGGAAAAGCCGCAGACACTCAATGCCAGCCCATGAAAGCACCTAGGAAGGAGGCTGTACCCTGCAAAGCCACAGGGGCAGAGCTGCCCAAGACCATGGAAACCCACCTCTTGCATCAGCGTGACCTGGATATAAGGATGTGAGACCTGGAGTCAATGGAGATCATTTTGGAGCTTTAAAATTTGACTGGCCCGCTGGATTTCGGACTTGCATGGGCCCTGTAACCCCTTTGTTTTGGCCAATTTCTCCCATTTGGAATGGTTGTATTTACCCAATACCTGTACCCCCATTGTATGTAGGAAGTGACTAGCTTGCTTCTGATTTTACAGGCTTATAGGCGGAAGGGACTTGCCTTGTCTCAGATGAGACTTTGGACTGTGGACTTTTGGGTTAATGCTGAAATGAGTTAAGACTCTGGAGGATGTTGGGAAGGCATGATTGGTTTTAAAATGTGAGGACATGCGATTCGGAGAGGCCAGGGTGGAATGATATGGTTTGGCTGTGTCCTCACCTAAATCTCAACTTGAATTGCATCTCCCAGAATTCCCATGTGTTGTGGGAGGGACCCAAGAGGAGGTAATTGAATCATGGGGGCCAGTCTTTACTGTGCTATTCTCATGGTAGTGAATAAGTCTCACAAGATCTGATGGGTTTATCAGGTGTTTCTGATTTTGCTTTTTCCTCATTTTCTCTTGCTGTCACCATCTAAGAAGTGCCTTTTGCCTCCTGCCATGATTCTGAGTCCTCCCCAGCCATGTGGAACTGTAAGTCCAATTAAATCTCTTTTTTTTTTCTCCCAGTTTCAGGTATGTCTTTATCAGCAGTGTGAAAAGGAACTAATACAGATGGGGTCTCATTATGTTGCCCAGGCTGGTCTTGAACTCCTGGCCTCAAGCAATCCTCCCACTTTGGCCTCCTAAAGTGGGATTACAGGTGTTAGCCACTGTGCTCAGCCTATGAGAGATGTTAAAGGAAGTCCTCAGGAAGAAGAAAAATGGTAACAGATGGAAATAGGGAAATATGGATTTATACAATGAAACAAAAAACATTGAAAATGGTAATGTCATAAATAAATACATACAATTTTCTTATTTAAATCTCTTTAAAAGATAATTGACAATTTAAACAAAAATAATGTAGTGTGGGGTTTATAATATACATTAAAATAAAATGCATAACCACAATAACATAAAGGCTAGGAGGGAAGAAATAGTAGTATATTATTGTAAAGCTCTTATACTACATATGAAATGATATAATATTATTTGAAGATACACTGTAATAATTTAAAGATGTATACTATAAACCCTAAAGCAACTACTAAAAGAGTTACAGCATAAAAGCCAACAAAGGAGATAAAATAGAATCGTAAAAAACATTCAATAGTTCAAGAGAGGCAAAATACAGGAAAGGGGAAACAAGAAGCATATGGGACAAATAGAATAAAATATACTTAAGTCTAACCATATTAATAATTGCATTAACTGTAAATGGCTTAAACACCCCAAGTAAAAGGCAGAAAGTATCAGAGACCTTTATTTATTTATTTATTTATTTATTTATTTATTTTTTGAGGTGGAGTCTCACTCTGTCACCCAGGCTGGAGTGCAGTGGCGCGATCTCAGCTCACTGCAAGCTCCGCCTCCTGGGTTCACACCATTCTCCTGCCTCAGCCTCCCCAATAGCTTGGACTACAGGCACCCGCCACCACGCCCGGCTAATTTTTTGTATTTTTTAGTAGAGATGGGGTTTCACCATGTTAGCCAGGTTGGTCTCGATTTCCTGACCTCGGGATCCACCTGCCTCGGCCTCCCAACGTGCTAGGATTACAGGCGTGAGCCACCCAGAGACCTTTAAAAAAGTCAAGACCTAGCTGACTACAAGAAACCCACTTTAAATATAAAGACACAAATAGGATAAAAGCAAAGGGAGAGAAAATGATATACCATGCTAACATGAACCAAAAAAGAAGCTGGATTGGTTATATTATTAAAAAATAAAGTAAATTTTAGAGGAAAGAATATAACTAGGGGCAAAGAAGATAATTTCAAAATGATCATCAAAACTACAATCCTAAATGTTTTTATAGCTAATAACAGAGCTTTAAAATGCATGAAGCAAAAACTAACAGAACTGAAAAAAGAAATAGACAACTCCCCGATTGTAGATAGATATTTCAATATCTCTCTCTCTCAATGTTGCTAGAAAAATTAGACAGAAAATCAGTAAGGATATAGAAGACCATGAACAACACAATCAATGAACTCGATCTAATTAAGACTTATAGAACATTTCATGCAAAAACAGAACTTTTTTTTTCAAGTATACAGGGAACATTCAGCAAGAAAGACCATGTACTGAACCATAAAACAAGACTCAATAAATTTAAAAGAACTCACATCACACAAAATGTGTTCTCTAACCATCATGAAATTAAAGTAAAAATCAGCAACAAAAAGCCTGAAAAATTCCCAAATATTTGAAAACTAAATAACACACTCTTAAGTTATACATGGGTCAAAGAAGAGATCAAAAGGAAAAATAGAAAGTATGTTGAACTGAATGAAAATGAAAACACCATATCAAAATTTTGAAATGTGCTAAAATAGTCATACTTAAGGGGAATTTTATAGCATTAAACACCTCTATTAGGAAAGAAAAGTTTCAAATCCATGGCCTTAGCTTCTACTTTAAGGAAGTAGTACAAGAGAAAATGAAATGTAACATAAACCAAAGAAAGAAAATAATAAAGATCAGAGCAGAAATCAAGGAAATAGAAAACAGAAAAGCAATGGAGAAAATCATTGAAATGGGTAGCACAATAGAGTAACTACAGTCAATAATAAGTTAATTGTACATTTTAAAATAAGAGTGTAATTGGATTGTTTGTAACTCAAAGGATACATGCTTGAGGGGATGGAGAGCCCATTCCCCATTTATGTGTTTACCTCACATTGCTGGCCTCTATCGAAACATCTCATGTACCCCATAAATATATACACCTACTATGTGTTCACGAAAATTAAAAATAAAAATAAATAAATCTAATTCTTAAAAAAGAAAATCAATGAAACCAAAAGCTAGTTCTTTGAGATCAATAAAACTGATAAGCTTCTAGCCAGACTGATCATGAAAAAAAAGAAGACACATGGAAGGTGACATCACTACAATTTCTACAAACATTAAAAAGATAATAGGGAAATATTATAAATCATTTTACACCAACAAATTTGACAATTTTTTTTTTAAGAGACAGGGTCTCACTCTGCCACCCAGGCTACAGTGCAGTAGCACAATCATAGTTCACTGCAGCCTTGAACTCCTCAGCTCAAGGGATCCTCCAACCTCAGCCTCCAAAGTAGCAAGGACTATAGGCATGTGTCACCACGCCTGGCTAATTTTTGTGTGTTTTTATAGAGAGGGGCTTGCTGTTTCCCCAGCTGGTCTTAACCACCTGGCCTCAAGGATCCTCCTGCCTCAGCCTTCCAAGTAGCTGGGATTATAGGCATGAACTACAGTACCCTGCTAGTGTTCACTGTCTTGATGGTGGTGAGGGTTTCCCAGTGTATACACACATGTCAAAACTAATCAAATTGTAAAGTATGTGAAGTTGGTTGTATGTCAATTATGCCTCAATAAAGCTGTTAAAAATGTAAACAGGACTTTAAAAAGCCAAGCTGAAAGGATCTCTGGATTATCTACTTTGCTGAATTAAATAGGTTAACTATCCTTTCGTTAGAGTAGAAAATCAATCATTTATTCATTCACACATTAATGAAAAGCATTTATAGAGTGTCTTCTAGATTCTGGGTCCTGTGCTAGATGCTGATTATAAAAAGACATAGGCCCATACTTTTACTCTCAAGTTGAAAGAAATAGCTCATGGAAGACCAGTATCCTTACCTAAAACTACTAAAATGTCCGCTAAAATTCAGAAACTATCTGTGATGACAGTAGAGAGTTGCTGAAGTAATCGAACTAGAGGGCTAAGACTCCAGAAAGGAAAGAACCTAGGTAAGGTAAGCTGCCCTTCTACAGCCATTTTTACCCTGGAGGCATCTGCTGATTCTAAACACGGGCAGACGGCTGAAAAACTTGGCTGGGAGTCAGATAAGCTAGCAGAGCTTTGGGCAGACACTTGCGGATCAGCAGAGCACATGGCCAGGTTTTCCCTCGGCACTTCTGCAGAAGTTTGGGGCTGTGTGGGGCCTGAAGCCAAAAAACCGAAGCAGAAAGCCTCGGAAAAAGCAGAGTAGAATTTTTGTCTTTGTTGTGATTTTTTCAGCAGCTTTTGAGAGATAAAAGATTAGAGTTTGGAACCTATCAGGGGAAAGGACTCTGCAGAATACACCAAACTCTCAGTTGAAAATCCTAGAGAATCTAGGGCAAACTAGAGGTAGACTGAGACTTTCCAGGATTGCAAACCATCCTCAACTCTGTGTGGTCACTGCCTGTTTAAGGTGATCAGCCATGACTCTATGTGCCTTCCGAAGTGAAGGATAAATTTTCTCTGGAGGAAATAACATCATCTGGACCTTTATGTGTGTGTTTTTTTCATATAATGTTCATCACTTAATAAAAGTTACACTTTGAGAGGCCAAGGTGGGAGGACCACTTGAGGCCAGCAGTTTGAGACCAGTCTGGGCAACACAGTGAAACGCTGTGTCAAAAAAAAAACAAAAACAAAAAACTAGCTGGGCATGGTGGCACATGCCTGTAGACCTAGCTACTCAGGAGGCTGAGATGGGAGGATTACCTGAGCCCAGGAGTTTCAGGCTGCAGTGAGCTATGACCATGCCACTGAACTTCGGCCTTAATGACAGAGTGACACCTTGTCTCGAAAAGATAACAATAAAAACATAAAAATTACCAGGTATACCCACAGGCAGGAACACATGATCCCAAACCAAGTGAAACAACAGACTACAGAAACAAATCTGCAGGTTATCCATATATTAAAAGTTGGTAAGAATTTTAAAACACTATAATTAATATGTTTAAGAACAGACAGGAAAATGTGGACAAAATTAACTAAACGATGAATAAAATAATTACACCAGTGATTTAGATCTATAAGAGATTCAAATGGAAATTCTCAAAAACGACAAACAGAACAGTAACATTAAAAACTCAATAGACATTAAATGGCAGATTAGAGACAATAAATAGAAAGTAGGATCAATGAACTAGAATATCTAAACCAAAGCATAGAAAGAAAAATAAAAAAATAAAACCCAGAAAAAAAGCATTGAAAACATATGGGCTCAGTGAAAAGATCTAACATTTGTGTAATCAGAGTGCAAAAAAGAGGAAACAGAAACAAGATAGAAGCAATATCTGAAGAGATAATAGCTAGGACATTCTTAAAGCTGATTATGGTCATCAACCTACAGCTTCAAGAAGCTCTGTGTCCCCGAACAGAACAAACACAAAGAAAACACACTAAGATACGTCACAGTAAGACTGGTGAAAACAAAGACAAAGAAATCTTAAAAGCAGAAAAAAGAGAATTTTTAATGGCACAACAAAAAAGATTTACAGCCTACTTTTCTACAGAAATGATGGAAGTCAGAAGACAATGGAGTGACATCTTCAGGTAAAGTATTAAAAGAAAATAACTGCCAATTTATAATTCTATACCAGCAAAAATATGCTTCAAAAATGAAAGTAAAATAAAGATGTCTACTAGGCAAACAAAACAGAGAATTTATCACCAGCAAACCTGTACTGAAAGAAATGCTAAAGAGTTCTTTAGACACAAGGAAAATGATCCCAGAGGGAAACATGAAATTACACAAAGTAATGAACACCAACAGAAATGGTAAATATGTGAATAAATATAAATGAACACAGACTCTGTAAAATAATGATGTCATGTCTTATGGGGCTTAAATGTATTAAGAATTAAAATGCATGCAACATAAATGCAAAAAATTGAAGCTCAATAAATGCAGTGAGCACATTCTAAGATTCCAGTATTAAAAGCAATAAAAGTCATCATTTATATTATTATTTATATTATTATTATAAGTCAAGGTACATGTTGCCATCTGTTGGGTAACCAATAATAGAGTAATTTTAAGAATCTTGTTCATCCAAAAGCACTAAAGTTAAGTCTACAGGATTGTCACCAGTGCTGTGACGCTCTAATGGGAGAAAACAGAAAAGAGTGGCTTCTTCCCTAAGGGCAGGGGATTTGCCTCAGCAGCTAAACATCTGGGCAGAGTTAATACTGGTACCTAAAACCGTGAAGGTCCTTCTATAGTCATCACCTCTCAGTTTCCCAACCCAGCTAAGTACCTTTCCTTGAGGCATCTCCATTCATTTATTCATTCACTCCCCTGACGAATCCTTACTAAGGGGTACCTGGCCTTGTGCTGGGGCTCAGCCCACAGAAACTGAACCAGCAACAATCCCAGTCTCCAACAAACTCACATTCTATAGAGACAGATAATTAAACCAGACCTCTCTCAAACTTAAATGTGCAAACAAATCACCTGAAAATACTGCAGGTCTGGGAGAGAACTTGAGCGTCTGCATTTCTAACAAGCCCCTAGGTGATGCCGTTGTTGTTGATTGGAGGAATGTACTGTGAGTTACAATTAAAAGACAGAGTGAGAAGCATTGTGATAAAATTGTAGCTCAGAAGGGTGAAATAGTTCACTAAAACTCACAATAATTTGAATAACTGGGATCGGACCCAAGATACATCTGACTCCAAAGTCTGTGTATGCTCTTTCCTGCCTCCCTTAAGGAGAAGAAAGGGGACTGTGGAAACAGGTAGTGTCTCAATCTGATTTATGTTGCTATAACAGAATACCTGAGACTGGGTAATTTACAAAGAAAAGAGGTTTGTTTAGTTCATGGTTCTGCAGGCTGGGAAGTTCAGTGGCATGGCATTGGCTTCTGGTGAAGGCTTTTGTGCTGCATCATAACACGGAGGAAGGTAAAAGGGGGAACAGGCAAAAGGGACCAAAAAAGAGGAGGAACCTCGCTTTATAACAACCTGCTCTCTTGGGAACTAATCCATTCCCGCAAGAGTGAGAACTAGCTCACTCCCACAAGATGGCATTAATCTATTTATGAGGGATCCACCCCCATGACCGAAACATCTTCCACTAGGCCCCACCTCTCAACACAGCTGTACTGAGTTTTGGGGGGGACAAAGCATATCCAAACCATAGCAGGTAGTAGGCATTTAGTCCAGCCTCTGGGCAATGTTGCCCAAGTTGGATCTTAATAGATGAATAGGAGCTTGCCTGACAAAGAAGTAAGGCAGGGAGAAGGCTCCCAGTGCAGTAAGTGGCACAAAAACATAAAGGGTGAGGGTCTGTATTTGAATCTCATTCCACCACTGATGAGCTTTAAAATTGTGGACAACTTACCTAATTACCATGTCTCAGTTTCCTTAACTATAAAATTGAAATAATCATAACAGCACTCACCTCATTGGGTTGGTGTGAGAATTAAATGAACTGGTATGTATAAAGGGTTTCGAACAGTGTGTGGCACAGTGTAAGTGCTCAATAAACATTAGCTCTGATTATTCCAGCAGTTGCTCAATATAAAGGATGAGCAGTGGAAGGAATGAGGGTATTTCAGGCAGAATGATTCCTCCTGTGCCTGGGACTGGCCTATCAGGGTGGGGGACTGGGAAAGCACTACAGTTATTGCCCAGAAGGACTGCTGCTCTGTTCTGGTGGGGAGGGACCCAGTTGTACTCCTGGGCACACCATCCCAAAGCACCTTCCACCCCAAAGCACCGTCACATCTGTTAGCTCATCTCTTCTTAGTGACTCCAGAGGGCAGCCAGAATTGTGTTCTCCATTTTAACGATAGGAACACTGACACCCAGAGAAGTGAAGTGACTTGCCCATTACCTCCCTGGGTATTAGAGGCAGGAAGTGTGGTTAATTTTAGGTGTCAATGTGATTGGATTAAGGAATATGGAGAGAACTCATAAAGCATTGCCTCTGGGTGTGTCTGTGTGGGTTTTCCCAGAGGAGACTGGCATCTGAGTCAGTGGCCGGGGTGGGCACTGTCCAACTGGCTGGGGGCCAGGATAGAATGAAAAGGGCAGAAAGGTGATTTCCTCTCTCTCTCTTTCCCCCCTGGAGCTGGGACACTCTTCTCCTGCCCCTGGACATTAAAACTCTAGGCTCTCTAGCCTTCAGACTCCAGGACTTACGCCAGCAGTCCCCTGGGGTTCTCAGGCCTTTGGTCTTGAACGAAGAATTACACCATTAGTTTCCCTAGTTCTGAGGCCTTCAAATTTGGACTGAGCTAGACTACCAGCATCCATAGGTCTCTAGCTTGCAGATGGTATGTCATGGGACTTAGCCTTCACAATTGCATGAGCCAATTCCCCTCATAAATCTCCTCTCACATATCCCTCTCTCTATCTATCCTACTGGTTCCATCTCTCTTGAGAACCCTGACTAATACAGTGAGGAACTCCTTATTCCCTGGCCAATACTCTTTCCAGAAAGACCTCGAGCACCATCTCAGGAGAAAATCAATACCCAAGACCTCCAGGGCAGAGTCTAGGATTTCCTACCTGGCCCAAAGCTGTCATGTTCGCTATTAGCACTGATCAAGCAAAGCGGACTTCCATTTGTCATTTGTCAGACAGACTGCAAGGATGTACTTGGTTCTGCCCCAATTTGGAAAGAAAGACTTCCAAAGGAAAAGATTATAGGGAAAGGGATAAGGGGTTTAAGAGTAAGAGGCAACTGGAAATTAAAAATGGGCATGCACACACAGGATGCAGCTGGACTTCCTACCTGGTAGACTGCTTGGCCAGCATGGCCACGTAGGTGACCACGAAGCTCTGAAACTTAGCCCGTTGTTCCTCCCAGCGGTCATCTACTGAGTAGTAGTTGGGCAGGGGTGCTCCAAACAGGATCTCACTGCGCAGGAGGGAGCTCTTCAGATTGTCTGCAGACAGGCCCTCATCCACATACCAGTAGAACTCAGGGTGAGTCATGGCCAGCTCCAGGGAGCCTGCAAGGACAGGGGTGGGGGCCCCAAGAGTTCAGCCAGTCAGCTCCCACCAACCCTCCCTCAAGGTCATCCAGTCTCATTGCAGCCCTGCCTCCCAGGATTCCCCCTGTCCACATCCACCAAAACTCCACCCAGGCCCCACAACCTCTCTCTGACCCTGCCCCGCCCTTCCTCAAGCCCCATCCCTAATTTACCTAAAACGAACCCTACCTCAGTCTTCTTCAACCCCAATCATTTCTCCTGTCTTCCTCTGGCCAGATTTCTGGTTCTCTAAAACCACATCCTGGCCCTTCTCTAACCAGCTTCACACCGGAGCCCCACCCCATGATTTCTCTACCTCTGACCACAGCAGAACCCCCACCATCCTTCACCTGGGTCTGCATCCAAGCTTCCCTCTTCAGTTCCTTCTTACGCTCATCTCACACCTGAGCCCAGCCCTTTTCACCTTGCCCTCCCGCCATGCCCAGGACTCAGCTCCAGACTGACTGGGCCTGGGCCTGAGCCAAATCTCCATAAAGAGCTGTATGAAACCAGGACCTATGCCCCGTCCCAGCATCCCGGCGGCTCACCCCGGATGTCCGCCAGGTCCTGGCCCATGCCGTCATAGTAGATCTTGCCGCCCCTCTCAGTGGGAAAAAAGTAGGTCATGAGCGAGCTGGGAGGCGAGCAGTAGGAGTAGGAGCCCAGCGGCAGGTCCTTAAGCACCTCGTGGGGCTTCCAGCAGAACTCCCGGAAGCCTGGGTGGTCCATGATCTTGCGCTCGATCTCATGGATCGTGACCAGGCGCTCACTGGTGAAAATGTTGCGCTCCGCGTCGCCGCGCGCCAGGAAGATGAGCTCGATGCGCCAGTGTGCGTGCGTCTGAGTGTTGGCACTCACATACGCGCGCGAGTAGTCCCAGCGCGAGGCGCCTCGGCGGGCACGGCTCTGATTGGCCGCGGCTGCCGCGTGGGGCGGGATGCTGGGCTGGTACCGCCCATTCTTGCTCAGTCCCTGGTTTCGCAGGTCTTCACTCTGGTTGGCTGCCAGATCCTCCAGGGGAGGGGTCTCACGCCGAAGTCGCCCGCTCCGATTGGCTGTGGGCTTTTGGACCGCGGAAGTGTCCCGGTACGGGCCTGGGCCGCGGAGTGAGGCCGCGGGGATGACGCGGGGGACTCGGGAGCCTTGCCGCGAGCGGTTGCCGAGATGCAGCTGCTGCAGCTGCTCTGAGATAAGGCGCTGAAGCGTCTCGGAGGTGAAGTCGGCCAAATCGCGCCGGTTCCGCCCCCAGGATCCAAACTGAGACTTGAGTGCCAGAGTGAGAGCGTCGAAACGCTGTGAGGCCTCGTGGTTGCGGATCTCAAAGGCGTTGTAGGAGATGTCAATGTCCAGCGGTGGGTAGTAAAGGAACATGAAGGCTGACAGGGCCATGGGGATGCTGCAGCCCAGGAAGAGCACCAGCCCAGCACAGCACGGATTGGTGAAGGCCCAGCCCAGGGTACTCCAGAAGCCCGAGGCTGGGGGCCGGGAAGGCAGGGGCCAGTGCCGCCAGCAACACTGTCCCCCTGCCCCAGGTTGGGGCCCTGGCTTCTGGGCCCCTAGAAAGGCCTCACCCGTTGCTTCTTCTTCCTCCTGCTCCTCCTCTAGCCACACATCCTGCAGCAACGGGTCATCCTCCATGTCCATAGTCTGCAGGAGAGGGAGAGGGTCAGCAGGCTAGAGAGAGAGCGAGGGGAAGGTGCCCTGTGGTGCAGTTCGCCCAGCCCTAGGTACCAACCGTGTCCACTCATAACCAAATACTAATACTGCAATGGAATTGGATCAAGCATGCATCAACACAACTGAATTAAACTACCCGTAAAAAATACAAAGAAAATTCCTGTTATTTGCCCATCACTTCTCCCTTTTGGGTCTTGGCTTTTGAGGCCACAGAAAAAAGGAAAATCGCAGAACAATTGCAAACAGAAAAGATGTTTCTCCTGGGGTGAGGGATTTAAAAAAACATCTGACTACACAATTTTCTAATGTTTGCTGCATCCTCTGACTTTAGAACTCAAGGCCAATGTAAGATGTGACTCCACTGCAACCACTCTCATTTAATGAGTAGCTGTAAAGTACCTCTAGGAAGTATCAGGGTGCAAGGGAAAGAGCATGATCTTTGGAATCAGGCAGACCCTGATTTGGATCCTGGCAGTATGAGTATCAGCAAGGCAGTGAGCCTCCCTGAACTTCAGAGCCCTCATCTATAAAATAGAAGTGGCCATTGCTGCCTCGTACGACTGTGGAGTCAAAGGTGGAAGTACTCTGCAGTCTGTGTAGTACGTTAGTTATCAGTCACATAAGCAGATTTCCCTGCTCCCGGCTGCGGACTGTAACATGCTCAGCCATTGCCCAGGAACTGTGCCAGGACTAGGTGCCTGTCACAGCTCTCTTGGAGAACCCTCAGTAGCTTCCCACCCCTTCTTGGAGAACCCTCAGTAGCTTCCCACCCCTTCTGTGGGGTGCTGCAGCTGCAGCACTGTTTGTCAGGCTTGGGCCACTTAATATGCAGCTCCAGCAACATCAAACCTTTGGGCATGGGCAGGGGCCAGGCATCTGCCTCCCAGAGACTTGAGCGCAGCAGCAGGAGGGCCTGGCAGGAGAGGGCAGGGCTGGGCAGCCCGAGGACTCCAGCGGGGTGGCCCAAAGAGAGGAGGCTTTCCGGCATCCCCTGGCATGGCCTATCCCCCTTGTCCTGCCTGCCCTCTGGACAGAGAGAGACTCATTATCCAGTTAGATGCTAGGCGGTGAGAGGAGGAAGCTTATTATGCTAGCGCTAGCTAATTAATGCTGCCTTTCCTATTAACATTCTTCGGAGTGCTCCATTTCAATTAGATGATCTGTCCAGGAAGAGAGGCTGCCGTCAGTCCAGAGAAAGTAAGCAAGAGGAGGTGACGTAAGGAGGGAAACAGAGACAGAGGAAAAGAGGAGAGAGACCGAAGGGAGAGTGGAATGGTGGGGGATGAGGGAGAGACTGAGATGCAAATAGGGAAACAAAAGAAGAAACAGAAAGGAAGAGTGACTGAGGATGTGGGGAAGAGGAGGGGTGCGCAGCAGAAGACTTGCAAGAGAGAGGCCTGGAAGGGGCGGGAATTGCTCCTGTAATATGCAAGATTCCTATCAATGAGATAATTAAACTTCCCATTTGCAACGCCCTAACATGAGCCTGCCAGCTTGCCGAGGGGATGGTAACTGCTCTGAGTCCCAATTTGTATTCGCACTGGAGGCAGCTCAGACTCACCCCATCTCCAAAGGTAAAAACCAAGTCTGCATGTGGAGGTGAGGAGTGTGGGAGCCTCTGCCCGATTCTTGGCCTTAGAAGAAGAAAGCTGATGGGAATAAGGTGGAGAGGGGAGGGGCCATGTTTGCAGTTTTCTGGGAACTAAACGCATCCATCCTGCCCGTGCCTCAGCCTGCCTTGTGGGGAGTACAGTTTACAGTGTGTTGGTGTTGCAGGGGGTCAAAGGCCAGGATTCTGGGTCACAGCAACACCCCTTGGGTGATCTGAAGGCCCCTTGATCCCACTGCTATTCCACCAGGAATGCCACCTCCGTCCCCTAGGGGTCCACATTGAATTCATTATGCAAGGCCTTGCTCAAGCGTTACCTTTTCCAAGAAGCCTTCCCAGATCTGAACCCCCCAGCTTCCTGTCTAAGCTTCTCGCCATCCTTACTAGATTTTGCCTAGTAAAAATTACTGCGGGGAAGGGAGGGAGAGGCAGTGTAGCAGCGTGTTAAGAGCTATGGCTTTGGAGGCAGACAGACTTGGGTGCAAATCCCAATTATAAGATTTAGGGCAGGCAGTGTAACCTTGATGAGCTTCAGTCTCCCCATCTGCAGAACGGGTGTAACAGTACTCACCACAAAAACTGTCGGAAGGATGGCATACACAACAGACTGAGTACAGTGCCTGGTAGGTATAAGTGCTTGGGAAATGGCAGCTACTATTCTTTCATATGCTACTTCCCTCCAAAGGCTGGAACCCCTAACAGATACATGTAGTGGGCTGTGTTTTCCAAAGATGGCTGCAACAGTATCTGCCATCTGACATGCTTATCTCGTGATGTGACTTTGACGCTCCTCCCATCAAGCAGGCAAGGCTGCCAAAATCACCAGCCCACCCAGATTCAAGGGGAAGGAATGCAGGCATTAGGAAATAAAGGAAGATGCAGCTTCCTTCTGGCTCTCTTCAGACGCTCATCCTTGGGATCAGCCACTGTGTTACCAGAATGTCCAAACTAGCCCATGCAGAAGAGATCACTCGTAGGACTTCCTGCTGACAACCAACCTGACAGCCAGCATCAACCACCATGTGATGTGAGCATGTGAGTGATGCTACTGCAGACAATTCCAGCCGCCGGTCATTGAGTAACCCCTAGCCTTGAAGTCTTTCCAGCCGAGGCCCAGATACCACAGAGTAGAGCTCAGCCATCCTCTCCTGTGCCCTGTCCTGACCCACAGAATGCACGATAGTTATTATACATCTCTGCACTCTGAGATGTTTTGTTACATAGCAATAGCAACTGAAACAATTGCAGTGAAGCCTTGTTCTGTATGTGTGGCTCTATGCCCTGCAGACAGCATTTGCTGAATTTAAGTGACCAGAAAATTGGGCCCAGCCACTCCACCTCCCAGTGAGAGCCCCACAGGCGAGTAGACGTGAGCTTTAAGGAAGCAGGGACTTACTTGGCTGTCGTATTCCCTGCTGGCTTCTTGTGGCCTAAAACACCTTTGGGGAGGGGGGCAGTCGGATATTTGTTGAGAGAAAGAAGGAAAAGGAGTCTCTGATGAACTTGGGCTAGGTATTCAATAGAACTTTCCCCTGGACAAATGAATTAACAGCATTCACAGCAACCTGGATGAGATTGGAGACTATTATTCTGAGTGAAGTAACTCAGAAATGGAAAACCAAGCATCGTATGTTCTCACTGATACGTGGGAGCTAAGCTATGAGGACGCAAAAGCATAAGAATGATACAATGGGCCGGGCGCAGTGGCTCACGCCTATAATCCCAGCACTCTGGGAGGCCAAGGTGAGCGGATCACGAGGTCAGGAGATCGAGACGGTCCTGACTGACACAGTGAAACCCCGTCTCTACTAAAAATACAAAAAATTAGCCAGGCATGGTTGCAGGCGCCTGTAGTCCCAGCTACTTGGGAGGCTGAGGCAGGAGAATGGCCTGAACCCGGGAGGCGGAGCTTGCAGTGAGCTGAGATTGCGCCATTGCACTCCAGCCTGGGCGACAACAGAGCGAGACTCCGTCTAAAAAAAAAAAAAAAGAATGATACAATGGATTTTGGGGACTTGGGGGGAAGGGTGGGGGGGCAAGGGATAAAAGACTATAAATAGGGTGCAGTGTATACTGCTTGGGTGATGGGTACACCAAAATCTCACAAATCACCACTAAAGAACTTATGTAACCAAGTACCACCTGTACCTTGATAACCTATGGAAAAATTTTTAAAAATTTTAATTTTTTTTAAAAAAAGAACTTTCCCCTAGACAGAAAGGGCAGTCAGACCCCAAGCCACATAAGCATAGGCAGGGGATATAGCTTCCTCCGGGTTGGGAAGGATCTGGAAGAGTGTGAAATGGACAAGGTAGGAAGTGGATTTGATGAGTTCTTGGTCTATCATGCACCCTCCCCACCCCACGCCTGCCTTCTCAGTCCGCCCCCAACATGAAAAGTGCCACAAGGGAATCACACCAGACTGGTGGTCAACCCACGTGTCTCCAGGCCTGGCCCAGCCACCAGCTTTCTGGGTGGCCCTGGGTATGTCCTGCCCCTCTTGGGACTCTGTCTCCCCTATCTCAGAGCAGGATGGTAAAAGCCCAGGTCCTTCCAGCTGTGCCACCCCTGGAGTCTCCAAGAAACCCCAGCCAGGCCTTCCCACCTCCCAGTCTGCAGCCCGAGTAGGGCAGGAGCCATCTGAGAATCCTTCGCACCAAACTGAGGCAGGCTGGTAAGGGTGGAACACCAATGCCTCAGCCAGCACCTCCCTCCACAGGCCCCTCCACAGCTGGTAGGATGGGCAGCAAATTGTAAATTTGTTTTCCTTCCTCAAATGATGGGAATTGATTAGCTTAGCAAGGAGCTCCAGCTGCTCCATGGAAAGGAACCAAGGTGGTTCCTGCAGTAGCTGTCACTGATTCAGACAAAGCCCGGAGTAGGACTAGGAGGACTGTGGCCATGGGGGTGGAGTGAGGTGGGGTAGAGTGGGGGCTGTGATCAGGCCTTTCTGGGCCCTTCTCAGTGACCAATGCCCTTTCTCTCTGCCTCTGTCTCTGTCTCTCTCTCACACATACAGGCACACTCAGAGGTAGTCAAAAATTAAACTCTGGGTCTTGCCAGGGCCCATGAATCAAGGTGGACGCATATCCACGAAACCGATCATCCTCCTCTTGGGAAAGGCAACTGGGGCAGCTGCTTAAAAGAGAACAACAGGCCCTAGGGAGCCTCATAAGGAAAGACTTCACCCACTTTCAAGCCCAGGCTTGTGGAAATCCAAAGCCATATCTGCAGTCAAATCCCAGCTTTATAACAGAAAAAAAAACCGCACATCTATATGCATTTAAAAACCCATTAATAGCAGTAACCTGTTTGGGAGGATTATGGGTGATTTTTATTTTCTCCTTTGTACTTGTCTGTTTCTAATTTTTCTGCAATGATCAGGTATATCCTTACTTTTAGAATCAGAAATAAATGTTATTTAAAAATAGAATATGTGTGTATGTGTGGGGAAGGGATTTTGCTAACAGCCTTCAACTCTGAGGAATTACTGTAATAGGCAGAGGAGGAGGGCTCTGCCCTCCGAGGAGAGAAACCAAGGAGAGTTGGCTTAGGTTGTAGCAGGAGAGAGCCCAGTGAGAAGGCAGAAGGACCTTGAACAGGGAGAGTTGGCAAATGCCCGGTGGGTGAGTGTGGAATCACCTATTCCCCTGAGATGGGGAGAGGGATCGTTCAATGAGCAGGAAGTAGATAATGGCCCACTGGACCCAGAAGAGACCTCAGAGTATACCTTGTCCAATGCCTTCATTTTATACCTGGGGAAACTCAGACTTACCCCAGGTCAAGTCAAGGAGAAGGGACTAACCCAAGATCATCTTATCGGTGGCAGGACCAGGACTCCTGGAAGAAGTTTTCACTCTACTGCATCCCCAGATTCTGGGGGCAGTTTTTGGCAGCCCCAGGAAACAACCAGACCTGGGGGGAGATGGCTTCTGGACTCAAAATGCCAAAATAGGAGAGCTATTTTTGTTTTTGTTTTGTTTTGTTTTTTGAGACAGAGTCTTGCTCTGTCACCCAGGCTGGAGTGCAGTGGTGCGATCTCGGCTCACTGCAACCTCCACCTCCCGGGTTCAAGCGATTCTCGTGTCTCAGCTTCCTGAGTAGCTGGGACTACAGGCATGCACCACCATGCCTGGCTAATTTTTGTATTTTTTAGTAGAGATGGGGTTTCACCATGTTGGCCAGGCTGGTCTCGAACTCCTGACAAGCGATCTGCCCGCCTCCGCCTCCCAAAGTGTTGAGATTACAGGCATGAGCCACCACCCCCAGCTGGGAGAGCCATTTTTGAAGTTGAAGAGAAAAGCCAGTCTTCAAGTCACAGGCCAGATGGACTTCCCCATTTGGACAGAACGGGGCTTTGGTGGGAGGTGGTGTTGCCTCAAAACCACCCCCAGGCCCCTGCCAGGCCTCACTCCTCTCCAGAGCAGGTGGGGCTCCCAGGGATGTGAACCCATGCCAGAGCCTCCCTGTGGTCCTGTTTATAACTTCCCTCCTCTGGCAAAGGATGACAGAACCCTTCCTTCTCCACTCCCCCATCCCAGCCAGACTATTAAAATGTAATCAAAAAATCACATTAGACATGCAGATTTGACTTAAAATACGTATATGTATATACAATTTAACGGCAATTAGGAGCTAATCAGCTTTTTCTTCCTGGCTCAGGGTGTTTTGCCTTCCCTGGTTCAGCTCTGGTCCTTGAACATCTCGAGGTCTTTGATTCTCTTACCCTTGGGTCGAGAGTTTTGGGCAGAGGCTCAAAATGAGTTATTTTGAGTTGAACAGCTCCAGAGAAGGGAGGAAAGAAAAGGGGAGGCCTTGGTGCCTCCCAGGCATCACTGTTCTAAGTCCTGATACTCCGTCTTCTGAGAATCCACCGTTCTCCGGACGCCCTGGCTATGTGCCAGTCGTCAGAATCCCAAACCTTTCCCCGAGACCTGGATACTCCACCTAGGCCAGGAGGCTGAAGAGGCACTGGAGATGTGGTGGTGAAATTGGGGCAAAATCACACACATGAAGTGAAGGCAAAAGCCCAGCTAGTTCAATGCAGACACTCTGACACCCATTAAGACCACCATAATAATTAACTCTGCATCTACCACGTGCCAGTACTCCTTATCCATCCTCTGTCATCCTCACATCAGCCCTGCAAGGATGCTAGGGAAGGCATTATGAGCATCCACTTTTTACAGAAGCAAAATCAGAATCAGAGAGGTTAAGTGACCCCCTGGTGGTCACACAGCTACTAAGGGGCAGAACTGGAATTTGAACCTCAGGTCTATTGATCCTAAAGCCCAGGCTCTTTTGGCCATACCAGGTAGCCTATGAGCTCTTTGAAAGCTGATATGTCAGCACTCATTGAAGAAACCCATTGCCTTTTAGCAAGCTTGCACCATCCCCATAAGACCAGAAATCACTCCGGGCCTGGCAATTCTGCTTTCAGCAGGTGGCAACTCAGGGCATGATGTAAAGGAAGTCTCCCACCAACCTCAGAAGCTTGGCTTTCCCTTCAATGGGTCATGGGTGTGACAGTTAATTCTATGTGTCAACTTGACTGGACTATGGGGTGCCCAGATATTTGGCCAAACATGATTCTGGGTGTGTGTGTGTGAGACAGAGTATGTTTCCAGATAATTTTTTTTTTTTTTGAGATGGAGTCTTGCTCTGTTGCCTAGGCTTGAGTGTGGTGGCAAGATCTTGGCTCCCTGCAACCTCCACCTCTGAGGTTCAAATGATTCTCCTGTCTCAGCCTCCCAAGTAGCTGGGATTACAGGTGCATGCCACCATCCCTGGCTAATTTTTGTATTTTTAGTAGAGATGGGGTTTCGCCATGTTGGCCAGGCTGGTCTTGAACTCCTACCTCAAGTGATCTGCCCACCTCAGCCTCCCAAAGTGCTAGGATTACAGGAGTGAGCCATCAAGCCCAGCCTCCAGATAAGATTAGCATCGGTACACAGAGTAAAGCAGATGGTGCTCACTAATGAGGGTGGGCCTCAACCAATCAGTTGGAAGATGTGAATAGAACAAAAAGGCTAAGAGGGAATTGTTTTTGCTGACTGCTAGAGCTTGGACATTGGTCTTTTCTGGCCTTTGGACTCAAGCTGAAATATCGGCTCTTCTTGGGTCTTCAGCCTGACAGCTGTCAGACTAGAACTTACACCATTGGCCCTCCTGGTTCTCAGGCCTTCAGTCTCAAACTGCAACTAAACCATCAGCTCTCCTGGGTCTCCAGCTTGCTGCCTGCAGATCTCGGGGCTTCTCAGCCTCCATAATCACATAAGCCAATTCCTTTTAATAAATCTCTCTCTCTGATATATATATGCTATTGGTTATTTTCCTCTGGAGAACCCTAATACATTGGGGCCGTGAAGCATCCCAGCGAGAAAGTAGGAGTGAAGCAGAGAGCCCCATCCTAGCAGATGGATCCTAGGGCCCTCCCAGAGTCTTCTCTGAAGAGGTTCCAAGTCCTACCTAGAATCTCAAATAAAAATGGCAACAGAGCCAGGGAATGCCTTCTAGATCCATAGAGGAAGGGGTATGGCTGGATGACTTTCCACACTTGTCTGAGCTCTTTCCCCAGCAAGAAGACCCTAAATCTATCACCTCATATCTCCTGCCCCAGCCCCAGGGAAACCTGACTTTGTGGCTGCAGCCAAAGCAAACACCTACCTCTACTCCCCATCACCCCTGCTGCCCCCTAAGAAACACGATCTTTGTTGGCTCAATTTGCCAGCCGGAAATTCAGAGGGGGTACAAATGACCATTCCTCTCTGCAAAGAAAATCTGGGCTTATTATTAGGAGCCCAGGTGGGGGTGGGGAGAGGAATCCGGTAGGGGCTCTGTGGCGAGCCTGTCCAAGCCCCCTATTTCTCAGAGAAGGTCAGGCTGCACAGATGGAGTGGATGAACGATGACTGGCCTCCCGGGGCTGACAGCTGGTGAGGAAACTGCAGGTGCTGACTCGAAAAACCCAATGGCTCAATATTTATCAGGCGAACAAGCTTTGTCCGGGTCAATATATCACCTGAGGAAACGTCCCAGCCAACACCAGAGGGATCCAACGTTCATGGGCACAACAGCCACTATCACTTTCCCTGTTCTGTGTCCCCTCTCTAGTGGGCTCAGTGGAACAGAATCTGACCCCCTAACACCAAGAGGGAAATCTGTAAAATGGGGATGGTGATACTGCTCCCCTGCTGAACCAGAGCAGCTAGTATGATTATTAACTTCTTAGCCAGCCAGAGCCCAGGTCTGGCCCCCGCTGTAGGCAGGTCCACAAGTCAACTGGAGCGGACTCCTTTATTCTCTGCCCCAAAGATCCTTGGACTTTAATGTGAATCGGAGTCACTAGGCATACTCTAGGGTGCAAACTCTAGGGTGATACCAGGTCAGATTCTGAGGCGGTGGGGCCCAGGAATCTGGGTTTTGTTTTGTTTGTTTTGAGATGGGGTCTCACTCTGTTGCCCAGGCTGGAGTGAGGTGACACTATCACGGTTCACTGCAGGCTTGACCTCCCGTGCTCAAGTGGTCCTCCCACCTCAGCCTCCCAAGTAGCTGAGACTACAGGTGCATGCCACCACACCTGGCTGTTTTTGTTTTTTGTTTTTAATTTTTTGTAAAGATGGGGTTTTGCTAGGTTGCCCAGGCTGATCTCAAACTCAAGCAATCTTTCTGCCTCAGTCTCCCAAAGCGTTGGAATTACAGTAGGTGTCAGCCACCATGCCCAACCTGGAATCTGTATTTAAACCACCTCCCCAGGTGATTCTGATACAGGTGGTCCAGAAGCATTCTTGGAAAACCCTTGCTGCCCTGGTCATCCTTCCCTGTTCCCAGTGGCTCCCTCCAGCAACTGATTCAGCCTTTGGCCTCCCCGTACCCCTCCACCGTGGCTCACATGTGTCCCTGGGGGTTCGGGGAATGGACTCAGGCTGTTGTATCTCTAGCCAAGGCTCACTCCTCAGGGTGTCTTTTCCTCCAGCCATGGGGAGGGAAGAAATGATGGCATTTGGGCCAGCCAGACAGGGGGATACAAACAGAACACCCAGATCTGCCAAACAGCTCTTCTTGGCAGGGCCAGACAGTAAAAGGAACTGGAAGTCCAAGGGCTTACTATCTGCCAGGCCCCTTACAAGGGGACTGGGTGGGGAGTTTACCATCCATTGAGCACTACTGTGTGTCTGGCACATGGGAGGTGCTTTATTTATTTATATCACGTCTGATCCAACCCCCACCTTACAAGGCTGCTTACAGAGCTGGGCTGGATTTGAGCCTCTGGAGGCAATGTCAGAGCCCATCCTTTTAGCCACCATGCCCTGATGCCAAAAGGAATTCCACCCGACTAACCCTCTCTGGCCACCTCCTGCCCCTGCCTGTGCAACTCAGGCCTCATCTCCAGGACCCATCAGCACTGGATCCTGAAGCCCACAAAGCAGCCTTGGCATCAATGAGGAAAAGACAATGGAAGCTTAATAAAATCAGCAACATGGCCGGGCATGGTGGCTCACGCCTGTAATCCCAGCACTTTGGGAGGCCGACGCGGGCAGATCACCTGAGGTCAGGAGTTCGAGATCAGCCTGGCCAACATGGTGAAACCCCGTTTCTACTAAAAATACAAAAAATTAGCCAGGCATGGTGGCGGGTGCCTGTAATCCCAGCTACTTGGGAGGCTGAGGCAGGAGAATTTCTTGTACCCGGGAGGCAGAGGTTGCAGTGAGCCAAGATCATGCCACTGCACTCCAGCCTGGGCAACAAGAGCGAAACTCCGTCTCAAAAACAAAAACAAAAACAAAAAACCCCAGCAACACTTACAGAACCTTTGAAATATGACCAGGTTCCCAGATGCCCCTGGCCTGACAGGTCAACAGGTTCCTGGAAACTCTCACTGCAGGCCTTGGCCAATCCGTCCAGACTGCCCAGGCCCCCCACATCTCTCCCATCCTCAGTCCCAAGTCCTGGGTGTGTGAGGCTGGAGATCACAGCTGCCAAGTACAGAGGAACCTCTGGGCCCAGCAGAGCAGTCCAGCACCCCAGCCCCTAGACTGCTGGGTTAATAAAAAATAAAAAGATCCCAACGATATATGACCAATAACTACGGCCATAAAAGCCAAATTGGATTTCTTCCTGGCTGATGAGCTCAGGGCCCTTTTCATTCTGAGACGTGATTAACAGATATGTAAAACAATTCCCCCAGCATCTCATCTTGGGATCTTGCTGCAAGTTCAAGCTTGGGGGCAAGGGAGGTGGAGGAAGCAGGGGATCTGTGCCTGGGGCAGCAGAAGTGGCCGCAAGGACTTGGGCTTGGAACCTGCCTGGCCACTGGCCTGTGTGACCTAGAACAAGTCACTTAACATCTCTGGATAGGTAGTTTCTCCGTCTGCCAGATGGGGAGCGGGAAGAGATGCTCTCTAAATCTTCTGCCTCTGATTCTCAGTCACCACCCAGTTGGGGGAGGCGGAGCAAGGGGAGATGGATGCTGGGAGAGGCTCCCCTTCACCTCTCTGCAGAATTACTGGAGGGGGCAGCGTTCAGAGGTCCTGCTGTCTTTGGAGGGGAACACGGACAGGGGCCTGGCCAAGTGGCAAGAACAGCTGAATAGCCAATAGCCATGTACCGGGTGCCATCAGCTTTGCTGGGACACAGCAGGTGGTCACCTGCCAGTTCCCAGCTCTGCAGAAGGCTTGGGAGACTGCAATCCCTCCCACAGCCCCAGCACACCCAGACCACAATCTGTGGGTCCAGAGATGTTGCAAAACTCTTCTTTGCCCCATAGCCCCCAAAGAGAAGCTGGAGGATACATCAGAAGCTAAACGTGCTCAAACCTGCTGAGGGGCCACCATGAGGTGCTCAGGATGGAGCTTTGGGAGAGGTCTGTACCCGCAGCCTCACTGCCTGGGAAGGAACAGAGAACCTTAGGGCAAATCTCTTTCCCTCTGAGAACTTGGGGCTCCCCCATCCCCTGCTGCCTGGGCCTGTGAAGGGCTGAGGAGGCCAGCAGCAGATGAAAGGGGCACAGTGAGGAGATGGTGGAGGCTGCCCTTGTGTTCCTGAGCCAGAGCCCTTTCTCTTCCCATCCTCGATCCTCTCATCGCGGGGGTGGCGGTGGGACTGAATCATGTTGCATCCATGCAGCAAATTCCAGCTTCCAGATCATTTTTGCGTAGGTTTTCTCCTCCTAGGAATTATTTCCAATTTGCAGACAAGAAAACTGAGGCTAAGGAAGTGAAGGGACTTATTCAAACCTGATTTCTGATGAGCTTAGTACCCTTCTCACTGTGGTAGATTTTATTTGAGTCTTACATGTTTGAAAATCTCAGGGTCCTAGAATCAGTCCTCCCAACCCCCACTTGGGTGTGTGTGCATGCATGCACACACGTATCTGCAAACACACACACACACACACACACACACACACACACACACACACACACAACACACACACACACACACACACACACACACACACACACACACACACAGCATCTGCCCTCAGCCGTTCTGGTCACAGCTTAGGTACAGCGCTGGCTGGACTGTGGGTCCCACGGAAGGGAGGAGGGTGGAGACATGAGAGACTGACCTGCAAGTTCCCCCATCACGGGTGCCCAGGTGGAATCTCACCTTCGGTGCCCACACAGGTCAGTGGCTCCAGGGAAGGCTTCCTGGCTCCCTTGCTGAGTGACAGCTCAGGCATGGATAGTGGGGAGCAGGTGTCCATCCAGGAGATGGGCTCAGTACCCCTCAGCCCCTGGGGCCAGCACAGAGGCCCTTGCTCTGGGGTGGGGGGAGTCTCACACTGGCCTCAGCCTCAGCACCCCCTTCACAATGATGCAGCTCCCTACGGAGACAGGAGTCGGGGGTTGGTGCTCAGCCGCTAGGGCTGGGGATGGAAAGTGGCCCCTCAAGTACTGACCCCCTCCAACTCTGTTGCCTTTCTCATAAAATGCTTGGGAGGCTCAGGGCTCCAGGAACTAAGAACTGCTGCTCCCAGCCCCAAAGGCCAGGAGATACCCAGCGAAGCTACCTGGGCTCAAAAATCCCAGACTGCTTCCCTCACACCCCTGCCCCGCTCAGTGGTGGAGTGTTATCCAAAGTCTAATGGGAACGCCCCTCCCCACGCACCAGTTCTTCCATGATAACAGGGCTCTGTCTCCTATTTGAATTTGGGCAAGCCTTTCCTTCTCCTTGGCCTCAGTTTGCCCTTCTGTCAAATGGGAGGGCTGGACTCGAGCTTTCAGGTACCTCCCAGTTCTGTCTTTTGGAGTCCCTAGAGGGCCAGGACACAGGAGTGTGACACAGGAGAGACGATGGGGTAATTTAGGGCTGGGGAACGAGTTGAGAAGGTCAAAAGTGTTGTAGGGTCCCTGGGGTCCTGAGGCAGCAGCTTCCATCCGCTTTCAGCCGCCTGGGTTCCAATCCATGCCATAGCCAGAAGCCAGAGACACCCCATGACCAGAGGGTCCTGCAGAATGGGATGAGGGTGGGGCAGGCAGTGAGAGGGCAATGTTCAGGGAGTCAGTCTCTCTACCGAACCTGAGCCAAGGGTGTTCAGGGCCCCTCATTACTCCAGGACGGGAGAAGCAGCTGGAGGAGGTGAAGCCTGGGAATGCTTTGAGAGTAGGTCTGCAGAGGGAGAAATAAGCTACTTAAGCTACTTAGTCTTTTAGGCTGGTGACAGCAGGAATGATGCAAATTGATTCCTATTCAAGTGCTGTCCCAGGCAAGGTGGTGGCAGGGAAAGCAGAAGCCTCCTTTTCCAGAAGCAATCACCTCCAAGCGCACCCGCTGAGCATCAGAGCAACTTCTGAGCAGGGTTAGCAGTGGCAGCCGCCCCATTCCCCCAGACCTGGGCTCAGTTGCCCATTCTCCATGTAGCTGCCCATTCTCTATGTCCCCTCAGGAAGGGAGGACATCCATGACTGTCTCCAATCCAGAGCCAAAGCTGCCCTCCCCATCCCAGGCTCCTCCGACCCAGGGCACTCTGCTGCCAAGCAGGGCGGCTCCTCAGCTTTTCCTGGGGTGGGCGACATTCTTTCAAGATTGGGGGGATGAGGACAAGAGAAGGACCCTTCTCTTTGTCCATACTTGGGGTCAGGCCCTGCCAAATCAAAGCCCTGACTGTCAAAGTCCCTCAGCCCCATTCCCCAATTCATACATTTACCAATTCATTCACTCATTCTAACTTCATTCGCTTGGTGCTTGCTATATAAAATAAGGACTTTCTGTTAAGTCATCATAATCTGGCCAGGTGTGGTGGCTCACACCTGTGACCCCAGCACACTGGGAGGCCAAGGCAGGCAGATCACTTGAGCCCAGGAGTTTAAGACCAGCCTGGGCAACATAGGGAGACCTTGTCTCTACTAAAAGTAAAAAACTTATCCGGGGCGTGGTCATGCGCACCCGTAGTCCCAATTACTCAGGAGGCTGATGGGGGAGGATTGCTTGAGCTCAGGCATTTGAAGCTGCAGTGAGCTGTGATTGCAGCACTGCACTCCAGCCTGGAAGACAGAGAGCTTATCTTAAAAAAAAAAAAATAATAATCATAATCTTAACTTAGTGATGTCTTCAACTCCTTTCCTCCTGAAGGCTCCATGAACCTTTTCACCCCAGATCTATTCGCATGTTCATTAACTCCCAAGAATGCCAATTGGCTGACATGTCCCTGTTCATTGCAGACTCCTGGCTCTGTTACTCTGGGATCATCTGCTGGAAGTCTCTGGAGCACTAGGTCGGAAAGTCAGAAACCCTTGGAGGGAACCCACAGCAGCTACTAGCTTGTAATGCACACTCTCAGCCAGCCTTTTCCCAGCTTTCCCGGCTAAAGAAGGGAAGGGGGCGGGGGTTCTCTTCCGGCTGCTGACACTTTTCCAAAGCCTGATTCCTCTCTAATGTCTCCCAGGCCTGGATTGCAGGGAGGAACAAAAACCAACATCCTGCCTTTCTGAAGTCACAAGATGATGCCTTAAAACCAACAAATACTTTTCAACCTGGGAGTCCCCACACACGGTCATGTCCAGAGGGGTGCAAGTCTCAGCTGTGTCTACACGGAATGAAAAGGGGAAACATCTGGATGAAAGCCAGCAATGTCCTGCCACTCTGCCAGATGCTGCCCACATCTGGACATTCGAAAAGTGATCTGTTCGGTGGCTTAGCAGTCAAGAAGCAAATGGCCAGCCCACATCACCCTATCCATCAGAACACAGCCCGAGTCCCTATGTACAATTACCCAGATTACTGAAGGACTCATAAGGTACTTTGGCTTCAATCATACTCATCCTCAAAGACCCAAATCAAGTGAAAGTAAAGGCCAGAGTGTGGGGCTCAGTCCTTGTGCACATGGCAGCTGGGTCCCATCTCCATTGCTTATTAGTAAGCTGCTTAGACTCTCCGCACTTCATATTTCTCATCCTTAACATGGAGATAACAGTGCTATCCCCCTTGCTGAGCAGGTATGAGGATGAAATGAGATCATATCTGTAAAGTTCTAAGCCCAGGACCCGGCAGGTAGTAAACATTCAAAATATGTTGACTGTTATTATCATGATCATTATCATCGGGGTGATTGGCCTGCAGAGCTCCCCACCGAAGAATAGAGAGATCTCCCAGGACAGTGCAAAGGTCAACGCAGTTGCAGGGTGTGGGGGACATATACTTTCCCCAAACCTCCCAGGAACACCAATTTGCCACAACCTTCCCCACCCTGACCCTCGTTGAAGCTGCCTTCCCCAGAGACAAGAAGATCACCACATCCTCCTTCACAACAGGACTGGCTTCCAGCTGGCAGTCACATCTCCTCTATTAACAAGGTTGGCGAAGGACACATCATCCAGGTGCCAGTGTAGGTGTTGGCTGCCCCGAGCAGATGGCTGGGCGGAGTGAGCCTTCTCCACTGCACCCTCCTCCTACCAAGACATCAAGCTCATGGACAGTCTAGTTGTACTGGGGGCAACACCTACAGGAAACCTTCCTCCTGACCCTGGAGAGACCACTTGACTGGATCATGCCCTCTCAGCCCCAGGGGACAGCTGGGTCCCTCTTCTACTGTGGTGGGGGGCCTGGCTGAGACACCACTAATCATCTATCACCTCTGCTCCTTCGGCCAGAGGTCCTGGGGGTGGGAATGGGGACTCTGATGAGCTCTACAGGGACAGAGACAGAGACCTTTCCATTAGGTTGGTGCAAAAGGAATCAGGGGTTTTGCCATTACTTTCAATGGCAACAATCGCAATTACTTTTGCACCAACCTAACACTTCTCCAAGCCCACACCTGGCACACAGTAGGACTGCTCAGGCAGATGCCTGTGAGATGGGAGATAATGGAGAAGGCCTTTTCTGACAGAGGAGGTTGAAGTCCCTGGACACTATCTCCCAGGACATCACTCTGTGGTTCCAAGAAGTGCCCCTGTAAATGGTACCTGCTAGAATCTAAATCCACGCCAATCCTTCCCATTGTCCTTACCACCCCCTTGTTCCCAGGTGAAGCTCACTGTATACAGAAACACCATAACCTGCCACCCAACAGCCTTTTCCAAACTGGCAGGTTCCCCATCTGGTTCCCTCAGAGGGAGGAACGGATGGGAGGAAGTAAATTGCCAAGATCAAGGGCATGCTGGGAGTTCTGCAGGCAACGAGACCCTCTCCAGCATCTTCTCTCCCCTGAGTTCAGGGAGAAATATACCCAGACCTTACACTTCACTAATGCCCTCAGGGAATGGCCCCAGGAAGCTGCACCGGGTTCTTCCTTCCAGGTTTTGGCAGAGACACAGCCTCTGCTGGTACACATGCCAGCAAGCGTGACCAGCCCGGAGGTGTAATATAAATAGCCTGCCGCTGCCCATCAGCTCCTCCGCCCCCTTGGCATTAGTTCCAAACCTTCGCCTTCTTCACCCCCAGAGCGAACCAGCCAGCAGGGGCTCTGCTGGGCTCCACCTGCCTCCTCACCAGCAGTGTGACCTTGAGCAGGTGACTTGACCTCTCTAGCCTCAGGCCCTTCCATTGTGAAATGGAATCAGGGCACCTCCCTCTTGAGTGGTTATGGGGATCACATTGGTTAAGGTCCATGAAGCATTTAGCACACTGCCTGGCATGTGGCTGATGTCAGAGGGGGTGCAGCGGAGAGGACTGGAGCAATGACAGCAAGCAGAATTTCACCTCTGCCCTTGGAAGGAAGTTGTTAGGTTTACTGGCTGCATCAGTTCGGTCCCCTTCCCTGGTGTGGTTTGGACGCTTCCCACACACCCAAGGAAGCCAGTCCGGCTGCCTGGGAAGATCTCTGGCCTGGGATTCTGAGACTCAGGCTCTGCTACCAACATGCTGTGTGATGCTGGGCAACTCACTTGCCCTCTCTGAAGTAACTTCCCCATCTGCAGAGGCTTCTCATATCCTTGACCTCTTACAGAGTTAAGTTGTCTTTCACACTCCAAGCTGTCCCATTCCAGACCCTCACGGGGACTCAGCTCCAGCCCAGCCATGGCTCAGAAGCCTTGAGTACCCAGCCCAGGCCACTGACTGATAAACGCAGGTGAGGGTACTGCCCTTCACCTCTGGCCTGACTGGCAGAGGAATTTACATTCTTTTGAAACCCATAATATAAACAGGTTTCTCAACAAGAAAATATTTATTGAATGACAGTAACCAAAACAATACAGGGTACTGGGCAAAATGGGGGTTTTTGCTTCATTCAGATCAAAATCTGATCCCAGCGTGGCCTCTTCTCGCTGTGTGACCTTGGGCAAGTCTCTTCACTTCTCTGAACTTTGTTTTTCCCATACATTAAATGAGGATGACAATTCATGTGCCATGAGATGGTGGCAAGGCTTAAGTGAGACAGTCCACGTAAATGCTTAGCACCTGGCACACAGTAGGTATTCAACACATGGCAGTTATGATTGGTTGGTATTGTTATCACCAGCCTCCCATCATAAGGCGGAGGACCTGAGGCGATCAGCCATGTCTGGTGCCTGTTTCCAAAGAGCTCTGACAACACACAGACACATATTCCTCGCAATCCTCCCGCCCGTGTACCTTCCAGCTGGTGCAGAGTGGAGTGCGGCAGTCTGGTCTCCCGGCGGCCAGGCAGAGAGTGAGCTCACTCGGGGAGGCTCTGCCGCCATCCCTGGACTGGTCCAGCAGCATCCATGCCTCCGGCCTTTGTTGGGCAGCTGCAGTGTGAGCCGTACTGTCTGCCCGTGAAATGCGACTTTTTGAAAACATGCATATTTGTGAGTTGGAGCATGTTTCTATTTTGGGCCAACACTGCTCTCTTTATTTATTTTCCCCGGGCTTCGATGCTTTGGAATCTAGCGTGGAAGGGTGTTTTGACAGACTTTGACACCTCTCCCAGCTCCTTTGGCAAGACACCATGCTTGGGTAAGGGGAGGGCAGGCAGAGAAGAAGAGGGTTTCAAACGACAAGCCCTCTTCCTTGGCTAGGACTGACGGACAATCCCACACCCCTGCCTCACTGTCCCAGCCCTGCGTTTCTCCACATTTGGGTGTAGGGAGGAGTATAAGAGGGGTTCAGGTGGGGAAACCATTTCAAAGAGGGGGAAGGGAACCAAAAAAGCTAATCATTGAGCTCTCGATTTTAACAATACTAACATCATTATCAACACCTATAGTATTGTTATTGTCAACCATCACTACTACCACCCCCACCATTTTGGGGTGCCTACTTTTATTGCTGGCAGTCGGCTGACTGTTGGCCCTTAGCGACACCACCTCCTTGCTCAGCATCTCATTTGGCTCATCTGTGAAGGCTATTTTTGCCATCCCCAGCTCATGGGGCTATGAAAAGAGGCTGCTCAGCCACATGGTGGTCATGGCCATCTTCCCTCTTGGCATCAGAGCCTGGCCAGCAACCAACTGCCCATGGGCAGTCTACTTGCTTGGGTCCAAGGACATGAGGCTGATTGCAAAGCCCCTACTCACTGGGCAGGACCTCTAAAGCTGCTCTCAGCTGTTCCCGTCTCTGTAGCCATTTACAACCAGCCCAGTGTCTGCCACTTGGGAGGAAGGACCTTAACTCAGACAATTCCATCCACCTTTGATGACTAGGGGAATAGGGGGTGGGGAGGATGCGGAGACGAGGGAAGTATGTCTATACTAGCAGAGAAAGGGGCTTAAACCATCCAAGGACCTGGGGATCAGGAGATCCAGGTTTAAATCTTCTATTCATTCATTTGTTCATTCACTCATTCATTCACCACACATCTACCAGCAGAACCGGTGGTATATGCAGAGGATATATAGACAGTAGAAGTAATGCCTGCCCCAGTGAAGACTGCACTTCAGCAGTATGACCTCAAGAAAATTACTTGACATCTCTGGTCCTATTAAGGAAATCATCTAAACATCCCTCACTCAGGGAACGGGATGACTTCACTAGTGGTGGGTGCTCCAAGGAAGGGGAAAGGTAGGATACTATTTGGGTTAGAATCACAATTTTCAATCCCACCCACACTCAAGAGACTCACTAGAGAGTCAATGTTCCAGATTATTAGGGCCAAAAAGTGACCCTACAGGTCACCTCAGCCAGTCCTTTAACAGACAGGAAGCCTGAAGCTCACAGAAGGGAAGTAGTTTGCCCAAGGGCAAACTGGGAGTCTGTGGTTAAGCTGGGACTAGGATCCAGGTCCCCTCACTTCCAGTCCAGTGCTCCTTCCACCACACCATGCTGGGACTGTTCTTCTTTCCACCCAGTTTCTGGATTTGAAGGACAACAGCAGGAGAGGTGTCAAAGGGCAAGCCAGGTCATGGCTACCAGATCTCATGGCTAGCCAAATCTCCGGGGGGGAGGTCCAGAATGCTTCACCCAAAGTTCTTGGCCCCTTGGATACATCACTGGGGCTCTGTGGCATCTGGCCCTGGAAAACTTCCTGGGGAGGGGAACAGAAGCTGCTGAGGCCACAGTGGAGGGCCGTCAGATTTCCAAAGAGAGAGTAATGGGGACATGGAACCTGCAGTGAAGAAGGCAAGTCTGAGAGAATGGAGTCAGCTCCCCCTAAGGGTCAGCTGTGCCCACATCCCAGCAAAGACTGGGTCAGACCCAGCCTAAGGAAAGTTGGGGAGAGAAGTGAAGACAGTGGGGAAGGATGACTAGAAAGACCAAAAAAAGAGGGTGCCTGTGCGTGTGTTTGTGTGTGCGAGAGAGAGACAGAGAGAGAGAGAAACCTGGGGGAGGGAACAGAGCAGGGAAACAGAAGGTACAAGCAAAGAATGAGGACCCTGATTGTACATGTGTGTGTCTGGACTAAGGTTAGAGAAAGAGGAGTGAGTATTGAAGTAGAGAGCCAAGCAAAATGGACCCTGGGCTGAAAATGGAGATTCTGTAAGGCACCTGTCCGGGCTGGGCTTCTGCCCGGAGCTTCCACCCAGCCACAGCCTCCTCCCTCCCTCCAGAAGATCCCCTGGTCCCCAGGCAGGTGTTGCAGTAGGAGGTGGGGAGGGGGTGTTTGCTCTAAATCCCCATGCTTCGCCCATAGGAGCAGGACAGTGTGTGTGTGTGTGTGTGTGCACGCGCACGCTGGGGGTGGGAGTGTGTCTGTGCGTGGGAGTCTGAGTGGCTTTGTGAGTCACTGGGCATCGGTGGGAACACCAGGTGGTGGACTCTGGAATCTGGGGCTTAGTCAGAGTCCGGAGACAGCAGCCTCGAGTGCGGAACGGGGGCGAAGATGCTGCCCAGGTCCACGAACGTATGTGCTTGTGAGATCTGTCCGTCCACGTGCGTGTGAACTGTGGGTCTGTGGATTGTGTGCGCCTGAGGATTGTGGGTGGGTGTGTACTTGCGCGAGTATATGTGTGTGGATTGTTTTCCAGTGGTCTGTAGATATGTATGTGCGCATGGATGAGTGTGAGTGTGCGCGTGGACTGTGGGTGTGCGCGGGCTTCTGAGTTTCTAGGGCGGCCGCGAGGCGCTGTCCGCGGTGCTGACCCGGGGAGTGGGCTGACGGAGACCTGCGCGCAATCTTGCAGTGAGTGGGGGACAGCGGGAAGCTGGCGCCGGCTGTGGAGCACAGAGAGGCCGAGAAGAGAAGCCCCCAAGGAGGCGCCTTCCCAGCCCTGCTGCCGGCCTCCCCAGGGAGTTAGGAAAAGTTCTCCCGGCTGTGGGGTTGGCTCCCGGGACTTGGCACCCCTTGCGCTGGGAATCTTTCCCGACCCTCAGCGCTGCCACTGCCCGGCTGCCCACTCCACCTCCACCCTCATTCGCGTTCTCGGCAGAGACTGGGGACCCTCGCGCGCGCGGATCCATCGCTGGCCCGTCCCGCCACAAGACCCCACGCGCCCTCCCCGGCCGGACCTGCAGCCAGGTTAATCGGGGAAATGTCCCTCCGAGAGCACGAGTACGCTAGGTAGGGGGTGGGTGGAGGGGGTCATTAGCCTCACTCTGTCCCCTCCCTCCGCTCTAGCATGGCCGAGAGCCCGATCCAGGGGCAGCTTCAGACTGACGCTCAACTTTTATGGACCCAGATATCCCTCAGCGGGGACGAGCAGGGGCCAGAGGTCGGAAGCCTTGCCGTTCCTGGACATCCAACATCCAACTCCCCTTGGCCGACCGAGAATGCTGCAGTCCCGCGGGGAGATGGTGCGGAGCTGGGGCCGGGTCGCAGAGGGCAAGCTTGGGTTCTGTCCACTCCTGACCGTCTTTCCCGGGGGGCTCCGAGGCCCGCATCCCGGGCTGGCTGGAGAGCGGGAGAACTTCGCGCGCGGCGCCACGCAGGTCGGGGTGCGGACGGCGCGGAGGACTTCCCCCTCCTCGTAGCAATGCACCCCCCAACCCCGAGACCGAGCCCGGATGGCGCCCCGCGGCCGTGCACTCACCTCGGCCGGCCGAACGGGGCTAGGCTGAGCCGCCGGCGCGGGAGGGAGTGCGCAGAGGGTCGGGGGGCGGCGGCCACCACGCTGCGCAGACTCGTCTCCTCGCGGGAGTCGCTGGGGAAAGCTCCTCGGAGCCGCAGGAGGCTGGGGCTCCCCGCTCCGCTCCAGGGCAAGCAGACGGCGGGAAACTGCGCGCAAATCTCAGTCGCCAGCTCGCAACCCGAGCACTCCGCTCCGCTGCCGCCTTTTATTCGCCGCCCGCCTTTGTTTGGGTCCGGGCTCCTACCACGGGTCGCGGGGGTGTCCTAGCCAGGCTCCGGAGCCGCGCTGCCGCCCAGGCCCTGGCGCCTCCTCTGGCTCCGCGTCGCCGCGCCTTGAGTCCGTGGCCGGCGAGACCCTGCGCAACGCCGCACGCTCGGTCTCCGGGGCCCGCTGTCTGGCGCTGTCTTCTCCGCCGCTCCCCCTACCGATCCGCGCGGTGGTTCAGCCCGGCCCTGGCGCCCGCGGGCGGGGAAAGCGCGCTGCGCAGCGACCCCTTGGGGTCGGTCCCCGCCCCTGCAGACAGTCCGGGCCAGGCGCCCCCCCCCCGCCCAGCCCCGCCCCCGAGTTTCCTGATACCCAAGTCTCTCCTGGGTCCGCGCTCCCGCTCCTCTCCAGCCAGCCTGCCCAGCCTTGGCAGGTCACCAGCCTCCTGGACACTCGCAGGCATCCCCGGGCGCCCTCCGGAGGGAGCTGCCAAGCCCAGGCTCCTGGCGCGTTCCCTTCCTCGTTTGTTCTTCAGTTACCCCTCTGGCACCAGAACCCGGAGCCATGCCAGCCCCTGGGACCGGGCATCCCTCCAGCTCTAGCACATGGCCTGCCTGACACCCCTAGCCAAAGGGCCACAAGGAGAAAGAGCCGGGGGAGGGGGGCAGGCCAGTGCCCTGGCCCATTTCTCTCCGTCAAGGCTCAGAGAGCATTGGCATTGGTGTTGCCCAGGGAGAGTGAAGTGGGACCCCTCAAAAGGGGGCCAGCTGCCAGCCCCCAGCTGCAGGGTGGAGGGATGTCAGTGATGGAAGCCAGAAAGGAGGGAGGCCATTGCCATGCTGTGTGAGGGTGAGCCATGAACTTGTCATTTGTCCTGAGTGTGTGCCGACCAAGGACCTGGGAAGATAGGGCAATGGTGAGACACAATCCTTGCCTTCAGGAGGTTTCCGGCTTATGGGAGAGAGAAGAATATGCTGAACCCACGGCAGCCCCTCCCCACCCCCAGCCCTTATTTTTAAAAGAGGAAAACTGGGTGGGATGCACCTCTAAATGTCAGGGTGCTGAGTGGAGCTCCTGTGCTGTTCACCTGCTGCCCCTGCTCTGTCTCTCTGCTGCACAGTCCTTGGAAGCTGTACCCATTGACTGGCTGTCAACTGGACACATTGCTATTTATGACTGGGTGCCCTGAGAGCTTATCTATGTAGAAGCAAATGGCCCAAGCCAGTGTCCCTGCCCTGGCACTCACTCCCCATGTGCTCAAGGTCTCAAGAGAGCCACTGCCAGGCTGGCCAAGTCTGTCAGAAGACTCCCAATGGCTCCATCTGGCCTTAAAGACATTAGAGTTGGGGGCAGTTCCTGGGGTGAAGGGTGCCACTCTGAGCTGTGAGGGGAGAAAGAGACAGGAGATCTCTCCCGAGAAGTAGAGGGTGTGCAAATTGCTGTCCCAGGACCAGAGGCCAAATCTGATATGAGTACAGAGGACCAGACTTGGCACCACCCTGCAAACTTCTAGTCCCATTTGCCATATCCTAGAGGGAGGGCAGAGAAGGAGGAGCCATGTGAGAGGGTGGGAGGAAGGAGAACAAGGAAAATATTTGTTTTTAAGGGAGCAACAGAGAGACACAAAGTGTGTTCCCAAGCCCAGCTGAGAGCAAAGGGTTCTCTTGGCTGAGAGAATGGCTTGATTATTTTCAGTTTGTTTTAAGGCTGCTTCTAGGAACCACCTCAAAGTTCTCCAAGGCTCCAGCACTGTTCCTCTCAGTCTGACAAATCCACAGGCCATCCCATTGGTGTGCCCCATGGTGCTGTGCCATCCTCAGTCCATGCCTGGGAATACAGCTCCCATTCTCCTGGGAAATAGATTTAGTGGGTTTGATATAAGTCCTTGATGAAATTCTCGCCACCTTCAAAGGGGTCCTGTTTCATGTTGCCTAGCCGGCCATAGCTGTGGCCACCTTGGCCACACCCTCCTCAGAACCCTCTCTGGCCTCTTGAGACCTCCAGAGGATCTCCAGTGGGGCTGGGCTTGCTCTACCCTTGGTGGGGGATTTTCTATGAAGGGAGGGTGCAGAGGCAGAGGCCCGTGGAGGGGGAGAGGAGGTGCAGAGTGTGGTACCCAGGAACACTGGCAGGATGCAATTTTCCCAGGCCATCAGTGAGGTTTTAAAAATGCAAATGGAACCAAGCCTTTGAAATATGCCTGCCATAAAGGGGAACCGGTGGTGGCAGTGGAGCTGGTGCGGGTGTGGAAAGTCATGAGAATCCTCCTCCCGGGGTTCATCCCCAGGTTTCCTCCCCTTCCCCTGCCCGCGCCTGCTTGCAGGAAGCCTGTTTACTACAGGGGCCTGGGGATGCTGGCCTCAGACATCCCTGCCCAGCCGCAGGGTTCTTCCCTGAAGCCTCCTGTACCTCCAGGTGAGTAACAAAGATGACTCTGGTGGATAAATGATCCACCCAGCTGAAAGGCTGCAGAGAATAAGATTCTCTGTCCCCTCTGGCTCCTTGTTCCAGTGCTGTCTGGTGGAAGTTCTTCCTGGGTCTGATTTAAATGCCTCATGGTGCCGATAAGCTGCTTCCCTTATACTCTGTCTTCACAACTAATTGAAAAGTCTTCTTTGCAAGGGATATGAGCTATAAAGGGCTGCTTTGTCCTCTCTTCCTATCTCTTTATTTCTACTTCTATTTTCTCTCCAACTAGGTCTGAAGCAGAGCCTCTGAGCCAAGCTTCTGATTCTACCCCTCCCAGTAAAGCCATATTTCTGTTCTGCCCCTTACCAGCTGCGTGACCTTGGGAAAGTCACTTCACCTTGCTGAGCCCCAGTTGTCTCATCTATAAAGTGGGGATGGTAAGAATATCTGTCTCATTGCAGTGGTTATAGTTATAAATGAGATCATCTCCGTACAAAAATTGCATTTAGCACAGTTTGTGGCACACATTAAGCACTAAATACACATTAGCAGTTTCTTCATCATATTGTTACCACTTACTTGGCAAGTGCCGACCATAACATGTCTCACTTTTTGTGACACCCCTCCACCCCGCCCCGTGAAGGGGGGTTGTATGCAAATCAAGTCCTCCCACCAGATGGGTGAGCAGCTGAGGGTTGAGCATATGGGGAGGGTTGGGAGTGTTTACCTTTTAAAATATGGTATTAAGACACTGTCCCAGCACCAGGGAATAGAATAAATGGGTTTATAAGTAAATCCCCTCTTCAATCTGCTAAGGCATTGACTTTGGCGCTCTTGGCCCCCAGCCCCAATCTCATCTTCTCCAGGAAGCCATTGGGCAGAGTCAGGTAGGCTGGGGTATGCTGGAAAGAGCTCTAGATTTAGGAAACCGGGTTTGATTTTCATGTGTGTCTTTTATTAGTATGACCTTGGGCGAGTCATTGCATTTCTCTGAGACTTGGTTTCCTCATCTGCAAAGTGGGAGTCGTAATGACCACTGCCAATAATATCCCTGCTTAATAGTCTCTTCAGCTAAAGTATAACACAGATTTATAGGTAGCCATTTGATAATTAGTCCTAGATATAGTTATAACTATACGTAGGAAGTGATAATAGGATGATTAATCCCTGTTTCCATGATTTTCAGGGTTGATTGCACTTCATGTGACATAATAGACACAAAAGAGCTCAACGAGCTTGCCCAAGTTCCTGGTGAATGAATTTCTGACTCCAAGTCACACAGAAACTTAGTGGAAGAGCTTGGGTTGGACTCCAGTTCTCCCAGCTTCCAGAAACACCATCCTTCCTCTCCCCAGCCCCTTCCTCCATGAAGCTCTGTTCAGGAGGTGAGCATGAGCTTATGGATGGGGAAAACATTAGAGGATCTCATAATTAAAGAGAAGAGAGAGAGCTCTGAAGAAGGGCCTGAGGAAGGCTGACAGAGCTAAGCTTAGGGCAGGGGTACTGCAGACATGGCCTGGGGGAGGCTGGACGGATGGCAGCTCTCCCCTCCTGCCTCTCCCAGAATTCTGCAAACAGCCAGGCCTAGCACTCCTTTCTCAGCCTTGCCTGCCTCCTCCAAGGGAGCAGGCATCCTGTGCCAGAGTGAGTACAATCCAAGTTATTAATTGCCTGCAACAATTAGCCCCAGCGCCTGGGCCTGCAGACACCCATGCTCTGAGAGAGGGAGCCAATTACAGCTTCATCAATATTCACGCTGTTGCATAATCCTCTTCCAACAAGACGGCCCCCTTGTCCCCCATCCACATTTCTAGGGGTCTTTGCTCTGACCCCAACATCTGGAGAAGACTAAATATTGCTGAGTTCTTCAAGAGGAAAAGTCATTGGAGGGGTTAGACCCGAGGGGCTATTTGCATAGGAGAGCCAAGGCATTGGCAGGGAAGAGCAGGATCCTGCCAAAGATCTGGACAGTGTGGCATTAGCCAAAGACAGTCCCATAGTTGGGGAGAGATTATAACCTCCAGGTTGAGGGTTTTACATAGATACCCTGAGGGTTCTTATTGATAGAACCGGCTTGAAAGGAAGTCATAAATACCCCAAAAGTTCTGGTTTTAATCCCAGCTCAGTCACATACTAGCTTTGTGGTTTCTGGAGAAGTTCTTTGCGTCTCTGAGCTCATGTCCTGACCTGTAAACTGGGGGCACTGGCCACCCCTTCCCGTGGAGGAGGATTAAGGGACATGCCTTGCAGAAGCACATAGCAGTACAGTGAATCGTACAGAGTGGGCTGGAAATAAATGGCTGTGCTTGTGTTCTATCCAGAAAAAGCTCCAGAAGGAGATCTCCTGACCCCCAGAGAAGTGTAGGGTGATGGGGAATAAGGCAGATGGGCAGTTAGGAGGCCAGGATGCTGACCCTAGATTTGCTCTAACATGCTCTGTGGTCTTGGTGACCTTCCGTCTTTGGCCTCGTTTCTATTTGACAGATGAGTACATGAGCTAGATGTGCTCCAGGGCCCCTCTGACTGTGATCTTCCAGGAGAATATGGGAAGACGGAATGAGTTCAGACTGGGTAGGAGGCCACAGGGGATATGCAATCCCCGATTTTCCAAGGAGGTAAAGGGCAGCAGTGGTCAATGTGATGGAACCGCCAAAAGTGTGTGAAGGCAGGCACAGAAATAGTTAAGCCACAGTCACACATTTGTTGGTTCTGCGGTGGTAAAAGAAACCACATATCTTTTATCAAAACAGAAAATAAAAATCATCATCTTGTTCAGAACTCCTGGGAGAGGCTGAGTAGAAGTCCCAGCACAGGCTTTGTCCCTGGGGTGTTTCAGGACCATGGACAGTGGCTGCTGGCAGCTGTGGTGGAGATGAGGGCAAAGGGGTGAGGGGCATGAACTCAGCCACCGAGTTGAACACTTGGAGGCAGTATGATGTTCAGGGTGAGTGATGTTGAGCAGGTCCAGGTTCAACAATAGCAGTTACAACTGGCTTTTTTTTTTTTTTTTTTTGATATGGGTCTCTCTCTGTCACCCAGGCTGGGGTGCAGTGGTGTGATCACAACTCAAAGCAGCCTCGATCTTCCTGAGCTTAGGTAATTTTCTTAGCCTCCTGAGTAGCTAGGGCTACAGGCATGTGCCACCATGCCCAACTAATTTTTTTTTTCCGTAGAGATGGTGTTTTGCCATGTTGCCCAGTCTGGTCTCAAACTCCTGGACTCAAGCAATGTTCCACCTCGGCCTTCCAAAGATTGATGCCCAGACATAAGAAGTGCTCAGTGAATGTCAGCCATTATCATTATTATTATTATTATTATTATTATTATTATTATTATTATTATATTTTTAGAGAGAGTTTTAGAGACCTCGGCCTCCCAAAGTGCTGGGAGTACAGGTATGAGCCACCACACCAGGGCCCACCTGACTTTTGAGTGCCCAGTGGGGCTGCTTAAACCTTTCGAGGGTAGGAGTCTTCCTCTGTGCCCCCTCCCAGGAATATCTAAGGTTCCTGGTGCACCTACCTGTGTACGGGCTCTTTGTGACTCAGCACAGAATCTTAGCCCCACCTCCCCACTCTGCCCTGCTCCTCTGTCTCTCTGGCTTTGGTTTCCTGGCACAAGTTGGCCAGTGCCTTTGACCACCCCAGTCAGCCTGGCTGGCCCACTGGCGCCAGGAGCCAGGTCAGCTTTAACTCTGGCCGCCAAATCCCATCTGGGCCTCAGCAGTGACAGCAAGAAAGAGCTTTTCTGGCAACTTCTCAGTCAGGAATCTGTGCAGCTCTGATGGGCTGCCTCAGTGCCAGCTCCTATTCCGGCACTTTCAGTGTAGGCAGGGCGGAGCATGTTCAGTGCCAGGACCCCTGAACTGACATGTAGGGCTGGTAGGCAGATCATCAGTGTCGTGGCAGTTAAAATACTTTTTTATGCAGCAAGGGATGCTACTGACAACATCAGCAATAATAATCATTAATGGTTGCCATTTCTTGATTGCCAGATCCTATGTATGTATTATTTCATTCAAACTCACAACCACTCCATGCAGCAAGTCCTTTTATCATCCTCATTTCCAAATGAGGAAATTGAGGTACAGAGAGTAGTAAGTTGCTACAGCAGGTAGCAACCCAGTCAAACCCACCCAGGCAGTTTGACTATAGCCCAAGTTCTATATGACATTGTTCTTCCCATTTTACAGATGGAAAAACTGAGGGTCAGAGAGGTTGAAAGACATGGTAAGGGTCACAGTAACGGAGAGGATTTGAACCCAGCATTGCTGATGCGGTAGATACTGTTTATCTGCTCTACTCTACTGCTCTCCATGGAACTAAGTCCCTGTTGGGTGCCCACTCTCAGCGCTCCCTACTGTGGCACTGAGGTCTCACCCTAAGTCTAATCACAACTAAACTCATCTCCCTGTTCATCCTTAGGGAAGTCACAGCCTCTGTCTGAGCCCAATCTACCAAGGGAAACTTTCTAAGGCGGAGCTCACATTCCAGCTTGAGAATGGCTTCGTTTGATGAGATTCTTCCCTGGAAACCAGCGGAGTCATGCCACCCTGCAAACTGGCAGGGTAGTTCCCAGGACTGAGGAGGGCCGAGTCATGCCCATACTTCCAGGACAAGATGCAGGGGCCAGGGCCACTAGCTGTAAACACACCGTGGGATTGGCCTCACCTGGCACAAAATGCCAAGTCACGGCCTAGCCTATCATTTCACAAATGGGGAGACTGAGACCTAGGGTGGGTGAGCATGGTGGTGTGGTTTCCTCCTGACAGTACTATCCTTTTGGCCACCCCTGCAAGCCTCTGCGCCCTTCCCAACATCCCTGCATTCTCATTTTGCAGCTGGGCACGACAAAGGACAGCTGTTCTTGCTGGCATCTGGGGTCATATCTGGCAGCAGGATGCAGAAGGAATGCATGAGTGGCCTAAATGGCCACATGGGGAGCAGCCCAGGCCAGGACAGCACAGCTGGCTGTGCTTGGAGAGCGGGGCTGGCAGCAAGTCCTCCTCCTCTATTCCTCCTCCTCCTTCTCTTTTTCCTCCTCCTCCTTCTCTTTTTCCTCCTCCTCCACCTCTTTTTCCTCCTCCTCCACCCCTTCTCCTCTTCCTTCTCCTTGTCTTCTTTCCTGTCTCTCTCCCACACTCCCAAACTCCCTGCCTCCTTTCCTTTACAATCATTCCTTGCTTTGATAATGATGACAGTAAACATTTACTGAGTACTTACTGTGTGACAAGGCCTGTACCATCTTCTTTAATCTTCATAACAACCCTTGGAGAATAATCATCTCTCTTTTACAGATGAGGAAAATATAGGTCAGAGGGGTCAGGGTTTGTATAGCCCAGCTGACTTCGATCCCATACTCTCCTGCTCCTTTGCTCTTTGGGGGACAGTAGCACTTCATTACACATGGGGCAAAAAGACCAGAGATGGTGCCATCCATTCTCTTTTGATCTTGGATCTGTTGTTTGGCAGATGCCTTTTTTTCTTTTAATTTTTATTTAAAACTCTAAGCTGATTTCATCCCCACCCCTAGTCTGTTTCATTCTCTGTTCCTTCTCAACCTCCACTTCCCAATGTGTGTACGCACAGCCAGGGGTCAGCTGATGGTCAACATTCCACTGACTCAGGAAAGTGGAACCAGACCATCACATGTGGGATCTAAGTGCAGAGGACTTCCCCTGTCCCCAAGGATATTGTGGTTGTCATCATTTTTAATCCAATCAAAGGGGCATGCAGAGCAGGTGGCTCAGAATATGGAGTTTGCGGTCAGACAGACTTCAGTCTATTCATAGCTGTGTCACTTACTGGCTGGGTGATGTTGGCCAAGTCGCCTCAACTCTCTGAGCCTCAGTTTTCTCACCTGTAAAATGGAGACAACGCTTGCCTCAAAGAGCAGCTGTGAGGATCAAGTAAGTCTGTGTGTATAGTGTGACCAGCACATAGCTGTCCCCAGGTAATGTCATTGCCCTGCTCCATCTCATTGTGGATCTAAAGAACTTGGAAAAACATATTCCTTCCAGCCCGTAGAGGCCCCTCAGGACTCATTTCCTAGGAGTTGTTTGCTCTGCCAAATATATTTGGTAGGATTTAGATTACAAGGTAATAGCCAACATTTTTCTATGTGCCCTTTGTGTGATGTGCAGATTGCTCATATTATATATAGAGCATGTAAGCTCAGAGCACAAGCCCTGGAAACCCAGTGATCTGGGTTCAAATCCCAACTCCGCCGCTTACTGGCTGTGTGACTTTGGGCAAGTCACCTAACCTTTCTGTGCATCAATTTCCTCATTGTAAAAGGGGCTAATAGAAGTGCCTACATCTCGATGCTGTGCTAAGGAGTTAGGGGGTGCCTGGAAAGTTCTGAGATCGATGCCCAGACATAAGTGCTCAGTGAATGTCAGCCTTTGTCATCATCATCATCATCATCATCATCATTATTATTATTATTATTATTATATTTTTAGAGACAGGGTCTTGCTCTTTGGTCCAGGCTGGAGTACAGTGGTGCCATCATAGCTCACTGCAACCTCAAATTCCTGGACTCAAGTAATCCTCCCACCTCAGCTTTCCAAAACATTGGGATTACAGGTATGAGTCACTACACCTGGCCTCAGCTGTATTATTATTATTATTTTGAGATGGAGTCTTACTCTGTCACTGAGGATGGAGTGCAATGGCACAATCTTGGCTTACTGCAACCTCCATCTCCTGGGTTCAAGCAATTCTCCTGCCTCAGCCTCCCAAGTAGCTGGGATTACAGGCACCCGCCACCACACCCGGCTAATTTTTGTAATTTTAGTAGAGATGGGGTTTCGCCATGTTGGCCAGGCTGGTCTTGAACTCCTGACCTCAAGTGATCCACCTGCCTCGGCCTCCCAAAGTGCTGGGATTACAGGCATGAGCCACTGCACCCAGCCCAGCCATATTATTGTTTTGTCTCCACAGTAATCTTGGAAAGTGAGGTTAAGTCATAAGTCCAAGGTCACACAGCTAGTAGATGGCAAAGCCCTTTGAACTGGGGTCTGACTGGTTCCCAGGCCTAAGGGTTTCCCGCTGCAGCCTCATGTCTCCAAGGTTCATGGGTCCCACCTGTGGCTCAGCCTCCAATGCCACAACCCAGGTGAGCTCCTCTTCCCACTCTCATGCTTTCTCTTGCACCTGTCTCAGCTGGAAGCTTGCCCTTTCTTACTGAATTGTTTATTTCTAAAACGCACTCCTCCTTAACTCCAGCTGACGGCCTTGGGGCTTCCTACCCTTGAAACTTGCTCATTTTGCAGGGTTCCCATGGCATAGGTGCCTGTAGAAACCCCAAATTCAAGTCTTGCTCCCCACTGGGCTCATAGGACCCCTAAGACACTCTGGCCACTCCTGCTGGTCACTTGGGGAGGGTCTGTTGCTCCAAGCACTGCATGTCCCCCACCCCACTGCCTGAGGGACACAGCCCTGACATTGAACATGGCACTCAAGGTCTGCTCCTCCTCAATGACATCTCTCTGACCCCATTAATTGGCAGTCCCTGTCCACATCCCCAGCAGCCCTGACCCGCCTGGCTTGATTGTTGCTCAAACATGCTGGCTCCTTCCTGCCTCCCAGCCCTTCCCCACACCACTCCCTCTACCTGGAGTGCTCCTTCCCTTCTTCCCTACCAGTGGGAATATTACTCATCCTTAGGGCCCAGCGATCCCTTCCATGGGGAAGCCACCCCCAGCCCTACCCTACTCTTTCCCCCAGAGAGCCTTCAACTCTCTCTCCTCTTTGCTCCTGGAACAATTTCACACATCTATTTCTGCATTTATCATAGGCTGACGTGTTTTCTATATAGAGTCTGTTGTCTAAGCGTGAGGGTGCATGATGACTCTCTAGGGGGCCACTTCCCAGGCCAGGGCTGGGGTACGGGGGAGGTAGATCATAAGCAGCAGAGCCGGGACCATCTACTCCAGGACCTGGCTCATAGGTCTGAAGCTGGAGTCAGACTATACTCTTCTCATTTTAGAGATGGGACAATGGAGGAACGACTCTCTCATGATCATATGGTGCTTCCTGGGGGATGGCTGAACCTAGGCTTCCAACTCCTAATCCTGCAGGGCTCCCAAAGTCCCAGTTTCAGGGCTGGGCTGATCCATACCAGAACCTCTAATCCTCCTCATCAGCTATTGCCACAACAGGCTGTGCTTCTGAATCTCAGCAGCATTTAACAATTAACACCAACACTTTGCTCACAGGTCTAGAAGCTAGCAGGGAGCTCTGCTTCAGGCTGTAGGTAGCTCAAGTCTGCTCCACTTACCATATTAGGGGCCAAGGCTACCTGGTCAAGTTCCTTTTCTGGCTACAGCAGGAGAATGAGAGGGCAAGCAGAACCACGCCAACACATCTCAAGGTTCTTCCCTCATTATACCTGCTACCATCTCATTGGCCAAAGCAAGACACCTGACCAAGCCCAGAGTTAAGTGGTGAGGAAGTAGACTCGGCTCACTATGTGGCCTTGGCAAGGATGTGAACGTGAAATTCTACTGCAGGAGAGTGAAGAATGGAGCCCAATAATTCAGTCTTCTATGCTGCATTTATGCCTCCGCTTTCTTTCTTACATATTCAGATTGATAGCTAGCTGTCCCCCAAAGCCACTAGACAAAGTCCCCCAGTTCCCTTCCCAGCAGGCACTACTTGCAGAGACTGTGGCTCACTCCCCACCAACCCCATCTGAAACTTAGCCATGCTGACTGCAAGATGACAACAGAGAAGGAAGGTAAAGACGACACTTGGGCTCCAAGAGTTGGGTGTAAAGGAAGAGGGAAGGGCACATGGTCTGTTTAACTCTGGAAGGGCAGTGAAGGAGATCTCCCTTCATCCCCAGCTTCCAACACTGTCCATTGTCCCAAATCTGAGAGATTAACTTTAGGAATCCCTCAGAGCTTTGAGTCAAGTTCTCATAGGATCACTGCTCTCTATAGCCTCAGAATCTCAGGATGCGGTTTTTATGTTTGCCTTCCTGCATCTGTTCACCTTTCTTCTAATAGCAGCCCCTCAATTTCCAAAGAACTACCCTCCTGCTTCAGGCCATGTGATTTGGGTGGGGTGCATGCACACATGACTCAGGCCTAAGCCAATCAGAATATCCCATCATCCCCTTGACCACAGTGATGGGTTCAGGGATAGACTCATGGCAAACCCAGGCCAATGAGAACGCAGTTGTGAACTTTTTATGAAATTGCTAGGGAAGAGACCATTTTTCCTGCAAGACTTGAACCTGAGAGGATATAGGCTTTGTGTTACCAGCAGCCATCATGCCACAACATCAATGCCAAGAATAAAGTAACCATGAACTGAAGGACAGAGAGGCATGACTTGAACTCCTGGATCAAGCTATACCTGAAGTCCTAGTTCTACTTTTGGACTTTTCTATGACTATGAGACCAGACAGAACATATTTTCTGTTGCTTGCAACTAAACTTAGAATCCCTTAATAATAAAATTTTAGATTCCTAGAGCCAAGGATGCTTAGAATCATAAATGTGTTGACTCTCAGAGTTGGAATTTCTTAGAGATTAAGCCTGACTCAGGGAACAAGCAGAGGGGCCCAAAGCTATGAGTGTGGAGACAAGGAAGAACCACATGCCTTTATGTACCCCCACTAGTGCCGGCACATTTGCCCTGGACCAGGAAATCCAGCAGGGCCAGGCCCTTGACGGCAGATCAGCCTAGATGAGCTGATACAGTGAGATTCGTAATCCCAGCTTCTTGTCTGGGCCACGGCACCCACTTGCAGCCCTTCATGGTTGTGTTCCTAGATGCTACCCTGTCATCCAAGGAGAAGATGGGGTCTAAGCTGGCCTGGGACACTGGCCAATGTTGGTAGGAGAGACTGCCGCAAGCAGGGGATGGGGAAGCACAAGGGCAGCTCTGAGAGAGAAGTGGGCAGTGAGGTTGCCACTCTGCAGGGTTGCATTTGGCCAGCAGGGAAGGCTGCCCCAAACCAGACTCCTCTGAGTCAAGCACTGGTCCCAGCAAGCCAACCTCCAGCTTGGCATCATCACCAGCTCCTGCTGGCTGACCATTCTGAGCAGATATTCCGGGAAAGAGAATGAAGGCTCCTACCTTGCTCTGGTTTTTCCACCTGCACAGACAATCTTCGAAGGTGCCAGTGACTGACCTGGCTCCTGGACCACTTTCCTCTGCCAGGGCTGGGGCTGCCACTGGCTCTGTTTCCACCCAGCCCACAGAGCTTCCTGCTTGGCTTCAGCTCCCAGACACAGCAGTACTGCTGACCTAGCCACTCTGCCTCAGAAGGCAAAGGGCTCTTTTGCCTTGAATGGAGGTTCCTGAATGTAATAGACGTGGGTTCTAATTCCACTTTCTCCAGTGACTTGCTACTTGTGTAACTTGGAGCCCTCTCCAATAATGGTTTGCCTCACTAAACACATGAAATAGGCCTTTGCTCTACTCCCTATTCTACAAGAAAAGAAATCAAATCTCTTTGAGCTCATGACTTCCTTCAACAGCATTTATTTAGCAAATATTGTTGAGCACTCACTAACTTTCCAGCCACTGTGCTAGGCTCTGGGGACACCAAGGTGATTAAACGAGGTCCCAACCCACATGCTGCTCAGTTGGGGTGAGTAACAGACTTGTTCACAGTCACAGAGCACACTGTCATCCCCCTTGCACATAGTAGGTGCTCAATGAATGCATGAATTGGCTGAAATAACTTGGAGGGGAGGCACTGACAAGGAGGAATCATGGGCAAAAAGACAGTGTGATGCAAAGGATGCATCAGGAGAAAGGGAGACGTCAATTTCCAGCCTCGAGGCTGGGTTTGCAAACAAAAAAAAAATCTATCATATCTGACGCTGTTTGCTAAAGATCAGAATGGAGATGAGGGAAATGAGCAGTGGCGGATGGTGTGCTTGGCTCCTGTCTGACAAGCAGCTTGGGGCCTGCAGGGGCTGCGCTTGTACAGTGAGCTTCAGAGTGGTCCCCAGGTTCCCCAGTCAGGGCTGAGAAAGGGTGGGAATACTGCAGTCAGCGAAGCATGTTGGGAACACTGGGAACGGGAAGGAGGGTTTGCAATATGAGAATGAACACTTAATGCCTAGTTGAAGCATCTTGAGCTGGGCGCAGGGCAGTGGGCGGGGGTGGGTGGATTTGCCTGTAATCTCAGCTATCTGGAGATGGGAGAATCTCTTGAGCCGAGGAGTTCAAGTCCAGGCTGGGCAAAGTAGCAACATCCCAATTCTTTAAAAAAAAAAAAATCTCGAAATGTGCTGAGTACCGACAATGATACCAGCAGCTTCTTTCTCTCCTCTGGGACCTTGCTTCTCACAGCATGGTCCATGGACCAGCAGAATTGGCCCATAGGCATTTGTCAAAAATGCAGGTTCCAGGGTCCCTCCCAGACCTGCTGAATGTGAATCTGCATTTTTTTCTTTTCTTTTCTTTCTTTCTTTCCTTCCTTCCTCCTTCCTTCCTTCCTTCCTTTTTTTTTTTGTTGTTGTTGAGATGGAGTTTCCCTCTTGTTGCCCAGACTGGAGTGCAACGGCTCAATCTCAGCTCACCACAACTTCCACCTCCCGGGTTCAATTGATTCTCCTGCTTCAGCCTCCTGAGTAGCTGGGATTACAGGCATGCACCACCACACCTATCTAATTTTTGTATTTTTAGTAGAGACAGCGTTTCTCCATGTTGGTCAGGCTGGTCTCGAACTTCCGACCTCAGGTGATCCACCTGCCTCAGCCTCCCAAAGTTCTGGGATTACAGGCATGAGCCACCGCGCCCGGCTGAATCTGCATTTTTAACATGATCCTCCACTGTTTCTCAAGTTGGGCTGCATGTTAGAATCACCCTGGGCAGTTTAGAAAACACTGAAGCCTAGATGTACCCCCAGAGATTCTGGTTTAATTGGTCTGAGCTACCGCCTGAGCATCAGGACTTTAAAGTCAAGCAGATATGAGCCAAGGTGAGGACTGCTGCTTTAACTTCACAGAGTATATTCCCAAACTTTGCCTCATAAGCCCTTATACACCCCTAGGAGCTCAGGAGGGTAAATGGTTATCCTCATTTTTCAGAAAAGAAAATTGAGGCCCTCTACTCCCAGCAGGTTGATGTACAGCAGCAGTTCTCAAAGTGAGGTCCCCAGACCATCAGCAGCAGCATCACCTGGGAGATTAATAGAAATGCAGACTTCTAGGCTAGGCATGTGGCTCACACCTGTAATCCCAACACTTTAGGAGACTGAGGTGGAAGGATCACTTGAGGCCAGGAGTTTGAGACCAGCAACATGGCAAAACCCCCGTCCATACAAAAAAAAAAAAATTAGATGGCTGTGGTGACATGCACCTGTGTTCCCAGCTACTTGGGAGGCTGAGACGGGAAAATCACTTGAGCCCAGGAGGTTGAGGCTGCAGTGAGCTGCGTTTGTGCCACTGCGTTTGTGCCACTGCACTCTAGACTGGGTGACAGAGCAAGACCCTATATCAAAAGAAAAACACAAAAGAAAGAAATGCAGGTTTCTGAATCAGCACCTCTGAATCAGACATGGGACCCAGTGTCTGTGTTTTAACAGGCCCTGCAGGTGATTCTGATGAACACTCAGGTTTGAGAACATCTGGTATCATAGAAAGAGCCCTGGGTTGGGAAAGGAGATCTGGCTTCTCTCCCTCACTCTGTGTGTCCTTGGGCAAATGATTCACCCTCTCTGGGCTTTCTCCTTGTGTAAAATGAGGGGGACATGGGCAATCAGATCAGGGTGCCTCCCTCCCAGGGTGCTCCCATGGCAGACATGGCTAATCCATCACAGCACCGCTTCCCACTGCTCCCTGGATTGACCCAAGAGCCTTTCTCGGTACACTTTCTCACTACTCGATGTCCTCTTCTTCACCTCCTCCTCTGGAGTAATCTTCAGCAGCCACCAAGGCCCAACTCAAATATTACCTTCTCCTGAAGCCCCCCCTGATGACTCCAAGCAGGGACATCAGAGCTTCCTTGGAGACAGAAGCACTTCCTACCTGCATTGTGACATCTCTGTTGTAATCCACCTCCCCAAGGGGACTGTGGCTCCTGGAGATTAGGGACCATCAGGATCCCTAGCACCAAGCTCTGAGTGTGGCAGAGATAGTGCTCAAGACAAATGAGATTGGATGAAGCACCCAGACTCCTAGTCGGGGGGAGGGCGTGAGGTGTCCTCATGGGCTCCAGCACCCTCTGGGTCACGGTGCCTCCTGTGCTTCCTTTGAGATGCATATTATTGGCTGACTTCCCACTTGCCAATCCTCCATCACATAGAGTCCAGCCCTGGTCCTGGCACAGATTGAGAAATGTGGAGCCTGGAAGCTGCCAGAGTGCCCTGCACAGCCTGTCTGGCCTGGTTGCTTCCCAGGAAAGTAGCGGGGAGGGAGAGAGAGGCAGGTAGTGGCTGCATACCTGCGGTCACCAGCAAGGAGCCCACAAGCAGGTTAGCCAGGCAGTGACTGCAGTCAGAGTATTGACTCCATCACACCTGTAATCCCAGCACTTTGTGAGGCCAGGGCAGGTGGATCACCTGAGATCAGGAGTTTAAGACCAGCCTGGCCAACATGGCAAAACCCTGTCTCTACTAAAAATACAAAAATTAGCTGAGCATGGTGCTGGGCGCCTGTGATCCCAGCTACTCGGGAGGTTGAGGCAGGAGAATCGCTTGAACCCAGGAGGCTGACGTTACAGTGAGCAGAGATCACGCCACTGCACTCCAGCCTCGGCTGGACAGAGTGAGACTTTGTCTCAAAACAAAACAAAAAAACGAAAAAGAGTATTGATCCCAGAGGGCTGGGGAAGGGGCGCCGGGACTGACTGTGTTCACGCATCAGGTCCAGTTCACGGATGTGGAGCAGCTGTCCTCTCTCCGAGTGCCTACATGGTCTTCATTCGCTGTGCTCACGCCAGCTGGGAAGGAGGAGGGTCCGTTCAGTTTATATTAACTGTACACGTGCTGTGCATTCAGCTGCAAGTGCGGTGCAGTGGGGCATCCAGGAAAGACGCAGTCTCTGCTGTCAGACGGGAATGAGCAGGGGAAAGATGCTGGTATGTATTGAACATAACTATCGAGCCTTGCGAGAGGGAACATGCATTCAGCACCGATGGCGTGCCAATCCTTGAGCGAAAGGAAATGCATAGAGCACCTACTGTGTGCTGAGCCCTGTGAAGGGGTGTGTATCTCGTACCCCCTGCACTGGCCATGAGAGAGGAGAATCCAGTTTCTCCACGTGAGCATGTACTACTATGTGCTGAGCCCTGTTTGGGGAAGGGATGTGTATTTCATACCCCTGGCACTGGGCCCTGAGAAAGGAGAATCCACTTTCTCCACTTGAGCACCTACTGTGTGCTGAGCCCTGTGGGGCTGAGTACATTGCATATCCAAAAGCACCCAGCCCTGAGAGAGGAGAGCATGGGTTGAACACCTGTTGTATACAAAGTCCTGTGGGAGAAATCTTATACCAGTCCTTCTTGGGAGCTTAGAAAATGGGCTTCTGTGCCTTTGTCTCCCTCCTCTATAGGAATCCAGTTCCTCCTCGACAAAGGCCCAGCTTGGGAGACTAAGAGACTTTCCTGAAGCCATGTAGCCAGCAGGTGACAAAGCTGGAGCTTGACCCTAAGCCCAGCTCTTCCCAAGGCCATTGAGTGAATGACACAGCCCAATTCCAGGCCCTGGAACATGACTGGCCCCAGAGGACAATGAGATATTTTAACAGCAGAAAACCAAAGCCTTCTTCCCAACGTGGCTGCCCTCACCCCATCCCCACTAGCCACTGACTTGGCAGGCAGGAACCCCTCCCCTGGAGTGCAGCAAAACTCGATACGTTATATTTCCAAACTGGGACACACACTGCCATTTCTGGGGAGAGGAGCAATCTGGAGGAGCTGCTTTTTCACCCTCCCGGGGGAATCTGCACACCACACTTAGCGTGGTGCTTTCCCTCCCACTTCACAAAATAATTGTTGAACAGATTGTGTCGGAAAGAGAATTCCTGGATTATGGAGTCATGATTCTAAATGGCTGTTTAACTGTGTTTCCCTTAATTTCTTTAAAAAAAATGTTAAAATTTAAGTAAGTGAGTTACATGCAAAAGAAATGAGGAGCACTGCGCCCATCATCCCGTGGAGGACAGTATTGAGTACCCTGGGAGGAAGAGGCCGGGAGGTATCGTGGCTACTAGCAACTGCCTGCTGGCTTTTTGGACTTGCTCCCCACTTGTCTGGCATAGTATCCTTCATTGTCTGCCCCATCTTATACATGAGTAAAAGAGAGCCCAGAGAGTTCAAGTAACTGGGCCAAGGTCACACAGCATTGGAGCTCAAAGACCAGTTGGTCCAACCCCAAAGCCGAGCTTTCCTCCTTCCCATGCTGAGTTAGAGCATTTTTAGGCTGTCTCCTCTTAAGCCCCACTGATGGCTACTCTAGAGTGACAGAGAAGAACCCAGAGGTCCAGAGAGAAGGGACTCCTAGATCACACAGCTGGCAGCAGAACCAGGGTTAGGATTCCTACCTGGAGATGCCAGGCTCTGCCTACTATGGGCAGGGCTCTGCCAGAACTGGGTGGGGAGATGGATGCAGGGGGAATCATGGTCCTCCCCTGCCCTCAGGGAGGTTACAGTCTCAGGGATAAGATGGAGGGCCCCAGCATGGTGACTTGCAAGACCACGCCATCTCCTCAGTCCAGGGCCACATCTCTAGACCCTGGCTTCCCACAGCACCAACGCTCTGAGCCTCCCTTTGGGCCCTGGAGCATGGATCCCAGACACTAGGGAAGCTCTCTCTGCCCCTCAGTGCATGGCCCTTTGAGGAATCCTTCACGCTGCCAGATTCAAATCACAGTCTCTACGGTTTATCAATCACTAGACCTTGGACAAGTTGCTTAACCACTCCGAGCTCGGTTTGTTCATCTGTAAAATGGAATTAACAATTGCACCCACTTGGTAGGATTAATATTGGGATTAAATGAGTTAAGGCAGGTAAAGGGTTTAGAACAGTGGCTGCCATGGGGACACAGGAAGTGCTCAATTATTCTTCATTTAAGAATTTGTTTACTGGGCACGTATGTGCATCCCATGCTGGGGAGGCAGAGGTGAGCCATGGACCCTGCCTGCCTGGAGCTCATGTGCTCAGGGCCTCGGGAGGCATGGTAAATGGGTAAAGACCTTTGTGCAGGTGTGAGCTGCAGTGCAGGTGAGCACGGGGCATTTAGGGGCCTAGAGGCCAGGGGTCAGTGAAGGCTCCCAGGAGAGATGGCAAACTTAATCCTTTTTTTTTTTTTTTTGAGATAGAATCTCGCTCTGTCGCCCAGGCTGGAGTGCAGTGGTGTGATCTCGGCTCACTGCAACCTCCCCCTCCCAGGTTCAAGCAATTCTCATGCCTCAGCCACCTGAGTAGCTGGGATTACAGGCACCTGCCACCACGCCTGGCTAATTTTTGTATTTTTAGTAGAGATAGGGTTTTGCCATGTTGGCCAGGCTGGTCTCTAACTCCTGACCTCAGGTGATCCACCACCTCGGCCTCACAAGGTGCTGGGATCACAGGCATGAGCCACTGTGCCCAGCCAGCAAAGCTTAATCTTGATAGATGAGAGGTCGTACACCAACTGGACAGTGGTAGGGTCAGGCATCCAGGAGGATGACAGCCCAGAGACCAGGAAGAGCCAGGCACACCTAGGAAGCTGCAGGTCCCCAGGATGGCTGGATGGCTGAGGTGTGACAGGCGGTGATGAGAGATGCCACCAGGAGCCTCAGCAGCTGGGATGCATTGCATTCTGTCCCCAAAAAGAAATGTATTGAACTCCTGACCCCCAGTACCTATGAATGTGACCTTTATTTGGAAATGGGATCATTGCAGATGTCATTGGTTAAGATTAGGTCCTAATACGACTGATGTCCTTATAAGAAGGGGAGGGACACAGGGAAGAGAAGCCTGTGTGAAGACAGAGGCCGAGCCTGGAGCCACGCAGGCATGGAATGCCAAGGGCGGCCGCCACCACCAGGAGCTGGAAGAGGCCAGAGGGAGCTTTCCCTCGGGCCTTCAGAGACAGAATGGCCCTGCTGACACCTTGAGCTTGGACTTTTGGCTTCCGGAACTGCGAGAGAATACATATCTGTTGCTTTAAGCCGCCCGGTGTGTGACACTTTGTTACAGCAGCCTCAGGAAGCTATGTCCACGTAGGAAGGGTAGGCCCAGCTGTGCCCAGATAGGGAGGGTGTGGCCACAGTGGCTTCTCTGAGTTCCCCTCAGTGCCCAGTGCTCAGGGGCACTTCACAGAGATCTGGCACCCTGCTCCCTGCTGGCGCCCCCACATCAGCCCTGTCTCTGCCCACGGTGCCCTTTCCTCACGCCTGTGTCCGTGGCCCGGATCCTCACTGCAGCCGGCTCAGGGCTCATTGCAGAGAAATACGGCTGGCCTTGAGCTGGTGACAGGGCCCGGCTGGACTGGCATGAATCATGTTTATCGCAAACAGGAAACAAAGGGAAAGAGGAAACAAAGAGCGGGATGAGGGGAGGGGGGCAGGCGGGAGTGAGGGGGAAGTGGGGGCCGGGCCAGGCGCTGCCCACGGAAATGCCTATTAATTTCCTGATGTTTGCTCCAGGACCGAACGCCCAGCGCCTGTTGAGGTTTATCTGCGTGGCTCAGCTGTGGAGCGTGCTGCCTGCCAGCTTCTGGGTGCTTCAGAGATTTGCCAGGCCCAGGAGGGGCAGGAGGCGCCTGCAGCAGCTTCTGGCCCATCCATGGCACCAGCCAGGGCCGCTTTTCAGTGGCAGTCATGGGTGAAATCGAGGTACATTCTGCCTGGTAATGAGGTGCTGCAGGCCTTGGCCAGGGGACAGGAACTGCTCCGGCTGCCTGGCCCAGCAGGTGCCCCCCAGCCCAGACTGACCTGGCCTGAGAAGCCAGTGGGGAGGGGAGTGGGTTTGGTGGGGGTGGAGGATAGCGAAGGCAGAGGGTCAGCAGTGAGGGAGTGGAGCTTATTGGGCATCACTGTGTACCCAGAACCGTGCTCGCTTTGCTGCGTTGAAATAACAGTGTATTCGTTTCTTAGGGCTGCTGGAACAAGTTAACACAAACAGTAGACAACAGAAATTTATTCTATTACTGTTCTGTAAGCTGCAAGTCCAAAGTCAAGGTATGGGCAGAGTTGCCTCCTTCTGGAGGCCCTGAGGGAAATTCTGTCCCAAGAGTGTCTCCAGCTTCTGGTGGTGGCAATCGTGGGGGTCCCCAGCTTGTAGATGCATCGCTCCAATCTCTGCCACATCATCACATGCTGTTCTCCGTCTGTCTACGTCTGTGTCCAAATTTCTCTCTTATGAAAACAACAGTCACTGGATTCATCCAATGGAGACTGGAGTGCAGTGGCACGATCTCGGCTCACTGCGATCTCTGCCTCCCAGGTTCAAGTGATTCTCCTGCCTCAGCCTCCTAAGTAGTAGCTGGGATTACAGCCATGCACCACCACACCTGGCTAATTTTTGTAATTTTAGTAGAGACAGGGTTTCACCATGTTGGCCAGGCTGGTATTGAACCCTGATCTTAAGTGATCCACCCGCCTCGGCCTCCCAAAGTGCTGGAATTACAGGCGTGAGCCACCGAGCCTGGCCCAAAGACCCTGTTTCTAAGTAAGGTCACATTCTCAGGTCCTGGGAAGTTAGGACACCAGCATACCTTTCTGGGGGACAAAATTCGACTTTTAAGAAACTATTAACATTTCCTGACGGCTTATTTGCTGCCCAGCACGCTGCTATTCATGAGCTCTCTGCTATTCATGAGCTCTCTAATTGGATCGTCACAACAGAAATATGAGGTAGGCACTGTTACTTCCCCATTTTATTGATGAGAAAATTGAGGCTCAGAGACAAGTAGCTAAAATGTGGCAGGTCCCAAATCGAGATCCAGACCTAGGAAGATATTCCACAGAGTCACGCTGTGATGTGAGGGATATAGGGTATGGAAGTCCAGAGCGCTAAGAGCATTTAGTAAAGGCATGCGATGCAGTTGGGGAGGCCAGGGTGGCTTCCTGGAGGAGGCGATGCAGAGGCAGAGGCTAGGGGGTCTTCCTGGAGGAGATGCTGCCGTAACAGAGATTTGGAGTGTGAGTAGGAGATTGTCATTTTACAGACAGGGAGACAGAGGCCCAGAGGACAGGAGGACAAGTCCAAGGTCACAGTGTTGAGGGCTGAGTGTGGCGGCTCCAGTCTCTGCATCTTGGGGCAAAACGAGACAGGAGCCCTGGCCCTCACTCCCCCTTCTTCCATCCCTTCCCCATCAAAGGGGTCCTGGTCCAACCCTGTTCCCCAGAGAGTGCCCTGGTGGTCTTGGCCATCCCCCAAAGGTGCTGGGGACATGACAGCAGGGCTGGGGCCCAGCTCTGCCGCTTCCTAGCTGTGCATCCTCGGGCACCGCTTCACCTCTCTGAGCTGCTTACTGCAACAGCACCTGAACAGGATCAAATAAGATGACAGACGTGAAGGTGGTTTGGAACCTAACACCAGGAAATATCACCACTTCTAAAACACTTGAGATCCAATCACAACCACACCTCTCCCCCGACTCTCCCTGGCACACCCAGCTGCACCCACCACGCACTGTCCTTTGCCACACTCTCCCTCCTCTCTGGGCCTTCGCACAGGCTGTGCCCTGCCAGGAATGTCTTCTCCCTGTTCCTGTCTTCTTTGCAAACTCTCAACTTTACAGCATGCTGGCTGGGTGACCCTGGAGGAGTGATGATGTCTCTAGACCTCCGTTTCCACAAAATGGGGATAACTCACGTGCCTACTTCCTAGGCTGCCGTGCGAATGAGATGAGGTTATGTTCTTAAAGCCTTGAGGGCAGTAGCTGGTATTAGTCTGAGAAGATGGTGGTTTCCACTTGAGTGGCTGGGAAAATGGCAGTGGCCCCACTTACACAAACAGGGAGGACAAAAGGCAGGGACAGGCTCGGGCAGGGGACAGATAGGAGAGCCAAGAACTTTGGAGCTGACTTCAGAGGCAGGATCTGAGAATAGAACCCAAGGGTCCCTGCCTCCTGAAGACACCAACCATTCCTCTTCCCAGCAGCACCCCTAGGATCGCCTGTCCTGCTTCCTCCAGACAGCCGGTCTTTTGCAGGGAGCTTGTTTCACTCATGTTCCGAAACTCATCTTGGTCACTCTTTTATGAGGACAGTCTCGATCTCTATCCCCTCTACCCCAGCCTTCGCCCAAGACTCTATGCCCCTCATGTCCCTGGCCGATCTCCAGGACACAGCTCCTGCAAGGCAGCTGTGGACTTTATTTCTGATCCCTAGGCTAGCACGAGACTAAATGTTTCTCAATGAAGCAATGAATGAAATGAGTTCACAAATGACCGCATGGGAGACCGAGCCAATGACAGAGTCAGCAGCCCCGGCAGCCCCCACACGACCCGCACCCCCGCCACTCCTGCCTCTGCCTTCCCTCCATGTCCAGCCCAGTCCATACCCTACAAGGGAGGGAGCCCTGGGAGATGGGGGGGAGGCTCCATCACTGCTCTGCCCATCACCCTCAGCAGAGAGGCCCTGGCCAGCATGCAGCTCCTTTGGGCACTGAGTCACTGGAACCCTGCCATCTGCACCCTACCTCTTGTTACAGCCTCAGTAGAGGGGAGACCTGACAGTTTTCAGGGCTACTTGGTAGGTAGCAGCGTCCCAGCCGTCCTCTGCACCCCAGGTGCACCGTGTCCTCACCCACTGGGCAGGCTCTTCAGCTTCCAGGGCCCCTGATATTTAAGGAAATTAAGGTCAGGTCTGGCTGCTAAATATTTGTCTAAGCAGAACAGAAAATGGTGCCAGAAAAAAAGGCCTTCAATTTTATGAGCAAATAAATCGTATGAGGGAGAATGGGCTGGGGAGAAGGAGGCGGGGTGGGGTGCACAATTATTTAGAGCAGATAGTATCTCCCCACATCTGGGGGCTGTCCAATCTCCCCCCTTTATAAAAGCATGGCTCCTTCATCTTGCTCCTTGCGGGGAGGCAGGGGACAGACCTCTTGCAATCTGTCATCCCTCTTCCCTGGATCCACAGCAGGTGATTCAGGCTGCCCCTCCCCGATGGCTGCACATCGGGACACCCCCGCCCCACCACCACCTGGTGCAACCGAGCAGAGGAGCTTGGCCTCTGAGCTCAACTAGGCCTGAGTCTGAATCCAAGCTCCACCACCGGCTTCAGCAAGCCTGGACCTCCCTGGGCCTCAGTTTCCCCCTCCATATAATGGGGTAAGCTAGTACTGACTTCCTTGAGTTGTTGTGAATGGGAAGTGAGATGCCTGCTCCCCGTGCATGATCCATGGGAATGCTCCCAGGGCCAGCAGAATAACAGCCCCCCAAAGATATCCACGTTCAAATCTCCAGAACCTGTGAATATGGCGCCTTGTGTGGGAAGGGAGGATCCAGGTTGCGGATGGAAGGAAGGTTGCTGATCCATTGACCTTGAGATGGAGAGATTATCTGGGTGGCGTAGTGTCATCACAAGGGGAATGTAAGTGGAAGAGGGAGGCAGGAGAGTCTGTGTCAGAATGACGTGGTGTGAGCAGCTCGACTGGGGTTGCTGGCTTTGAATATCGAAGGGGACTATGGCTGAAGAATGTGGCAGCCTCTAGAGACTGGGAAAGGCACAGAGATCAATTGTCCCCTGGAGCCTGCAGGAAGGAACACGGCCCTGCTCACACCTTGACTTCGGTTGGAGTGAGACCCATTTCATACTTCTCACCCCCAGAACTGTAGGGTAGTAAATGCGTGTTGTTTTAAAACACTAAGCTTGTGGTCACTGTTAGAACAATGGTAAGACGATGGACAATCACCACTATCACCTCTAAATAGTCACTCGAGGAAAACATGTTGATTACATGGATAAAAATAACTCTGGCCTGGGCATCAGGAGTCTTGGAGTCTAGTTTCAACCTTGTCCCCAACAGGCTGTGCTACTGAGGCATCCCCTCTGCTCTCTGGACTCAGTTTCCCCATCTGGAAACTAAAGAGTTTGGATTACAAATGCTCTTCAGGGTCCCTGCCTCCCAACTCTAAATGTTTTCTTCTTATAATTGTCCCTCATAAGGGCTTCATGCCCCACCCCCTACTCCCCTCCTCTTCTTTCCACCTGCAATCTGCTTCCTGCTCGAGGGCAGGGTCCAGGCTGGGACTGGCGGAGCTGGAGCCGGCAGCCCCCGGAGGAGATAGTTAATAAAGGCGGGAGGAGGAGAATCAATGTGCGCTGACAGCCCTATGACAGATTGGTGAGAGCGACAGATTTAATATCCTGCCGTTTTCCTTCCCCAGCCTGGGGACCAGAATTGATTAAATAAATTAAAGCTCTGCAGCCCGCGAGGCTCTGGGTAAGGTCGTCTGGTCCTCCCGCTGTCACCATCCGGCTGCATGGCTCAGCCTGCCGAGGATGGAGTCCTGAGAAGCACGGTGCCTCGTCTTCTCTGCTGGGACCACACGAGGGTGCAGATGAGCCCTGAGCCAGGTGGGAAGCACGTGATGGGACGGGGAAGTGGGGAGGAGAGGGGGAAGACAAGAAGCAAAGAGAGGATGGGACTTTACGGAGCACCAGGTATAGGGATTGCAGCCGTGAGCTAGGCGGCATTCAGGGTACGTGCCCAGGCTGGACAGAGCAGACAGAGAGAGCCTTTGGCATAGACCCAGGACAGCAGAGAGGGGAAGGGACTTGCCCAGTGGAATTTGAGGCCGAACGGGAGCTGAGCCCCACATTCCTCCCTTTAGGTCAGCTGAGCCCCTCCCCAGCACACCAGGTGGGCCTGCGTTGACCTCCCCGGCCTGTTCCTGTTCCAATTTCTCCCGTGACTGGTTCATGGAAGGCAGGCTCCCGAGCCTGTAGAATTCAGAGTAACTCAGGTGTTAAAAATGACAGCAGAATGCATCCTAAGGCTCAGCTGAAATGATTGGCCGTCCAGGCACGGTCTGCGTCCCAGCTCTCCGCCTTGTGTGCAGAGCTGAGAGCTACTTGTAAGGCGGAGGAATGTCCGTGGGGCCCTCTCCCCTCCCATCACCCACAGCCTTGGCTTTGAGTCTCTCAGCCATTGACAGTGGCTGGTGGTGTCTTTCAGTCATTTTCCTTCCATAGTGCTCACTGTTATCATCCCAGTTGAGTGGAGCGCAGATCCCCACTTCCCAGATGAGAAGACTGAGGCCATAAAAGGGGAGCAGCTTGCACAATGTCATGGTTGCAGCCTGAACTGGAGCCTGGGGTGACTGGCTGTCTCTCAGATCAAAGCTTGTTCCACATCAGGGGAAGTACAGAGGCTGGCTGGGGGCTGGGCTGGGGCAGGGGTGACGGTGGGGCAGGGGCAGGTTGGGAACACAGTGACGAATTTGGCTCTGGCTCTGGGACCACCCTACCCTTTGTATTCTGCCAAAGACATCACCAGCTGTCTTCAGCCTCTGGAGTCAGATCAACCAGGGTTCAAGTCCCAGCTTTCCCACTGATGTGGCCCTTTGGACAAGCCGTCAGCTCCTCAGAGCATCAGTTTCCATGGCTGGAAATGAAGGTGGTGATGATGAGGCCACCGACTCCATGCAGAATGACCTGTCCTGGGCCTTGCTACAGGTGACAGAGCGGAGACTGGAACTCAGGCCTGCCCATTGCTTGCCTGAGCCTGTGATGCCTTCATGTTCAGGGAGGATAATTCCTCCGCATCAAGTCCCGCAGGGGCCAGGCACACAGCAAGCGCTCAGCAAGCGTCAGCTATGCTCAGATTTGCAGGCAATGTCACACCTGCCAGTGTGATATTTTGCACCCAAGCCCTCAACTATTTTCTGGGATTCAGTTTAATTCATGAGTTCCTTCAACACAGAGTCTGAGATGTTAGTGGAGTTCACCGTGTAACCCTTCCCTTTTTCATGAGGATTTGGTCAGCAGCACCCAAGACACACATCCCAATCACTGAAAATCTCATCGTTGCAGAGAAACGACAAAAGGTGCTCAGGAGTCACGGTTTGAGCCACTTGGATAGGGCTCGCTTTTCCTCCGTCAGCCCACGATGCACTTGCTTTGCTCATGGGGCTTGGGCCGGCCATGGTTCTTCATTCCCCCTCGAGCCAGGTCCCCTGTCTTTCTAGGCTTTGATTTTCTCTCTGTTGCAATTGAGTTGGAACATGTGGAGGTGAAAGGCAGCTGGGTGCTTGGTGAATCCCAAGCACAGTGTCCACACTCAGCCATCAGTTTGTCCTGAAACCAGCTCCTCCCTGCAGCCCATGGGGCAGCATTTCTCCCTTGCAATTAATTCTTGCTCCAATTTAAACCCTTCCCAGGGAATGCTAAGCAGGTACCCTAGGAACGGATGAGTCCCAGGAAGGAAGGAAGCAAATCAGGGTGAGGTGATGGCAGGGTTGGGGGAGGGGGGCAGCTGGGAAGACCAACGGTGAGCACTCCAGGAGGGTGGGGTTCCTGTGTCCCATTTTTTTAGCTCCTGCTTTTGAGTCCAGAGCCAAATTCATCCTCCTCCTCCCAGCCTGCTTGTGCTCTACAGTTACCCCTGCCCACAGCCCCAGCCCCAGTACAGCCAGCTCTTCACTTCTGTGCTTCCCTTTTCTCCAAATGCACCTCCCAAAAACAGTCTTCCAGGTGTTCAAGATGGAAACACCCATTGTCAAGGTTAACAACAGCAGTAATAATAACAACTCGTATCCCCAAACACGCACAGGCCGAAGGGTGAACAGGCATGGTGCCAGGTGCTTTGGACAATCATGTACTTTCATTCTCACACCGCTGAACTGGTAGGTGTGACTTTGCTGCCAGTTTGCAGAGAAGGAAATTGAGGCTCAGAGGGGAGCCTCCCTGTGAGGCAGAGCTGGGGATTTGCACCCAGGCCCACCTGGCTCCAGAGCTGGCTCCCCATCACCTAGGGGGGCCCTTTTCACAGCACCTACAATTCCCGGCCTTCTTCTCTCACCTGGTGGTGAGTCTTTTTTTTTTTTTTTTAATTTTTATTTATTTTATTTTTTTGAGATGGAGTCTCGCCCTTTTGTCCAGACTGGAGTGCAGTGGCATGATCTCAGCTCACTGCAACCTCATCTCCCAGGTTCAAGCAATCCTCCTGCCTCAGCCTCCCAAGTAGCTGGGATTACAGGCACCCGCCAACACATCTGGCTAATTTTTGTATTTTTAGTAGAGATGGGGTGTCACCATGTTGGCCAGGCTGGTCTCGAACTCCTGACCTCAGGTGATCCGCCCCCCTCAGCCTCCCAAAGTACTGGGATTATAGGCGTGAGCCGCTGTGCCCGGCCATGTCTTTTAGATCTTTCCTCCCCTACACCACCCTCCCCCTTCCCCAGCCCCAGCCCAGGCTCTTGGACTCTCCTGGGACAGTGCCATGGTCTGCCCTGGTCCCCTAGCCTCTTTGCTCTACCCACCCAGCCACTGTCCAGCAGAGGCTTGTGCTGGCTGGGAGGGTGCAGAGCCCAGTCTCTGCTCATCATTGCTCCAGAGCTGGGCCACATAGGACAAATGGCTTCACTCCCAGGGCTCCAGTCACCCTATCTATACAATGGAGGAAACTCATCCCCCCGCAGCACCAGGTCCATGGAATTCTCTTGCTCCTACTTTGCTCAAATGTGCCACATATGCTGGTAATAGCCTTGACCAGCCCCGAGGAGCCCCCGCGAGGCTAACAATGAAAGTTGCCACTTTGGAAAGCAGACAGACTCACTTCCAGCACAGCCTCTGCTGTAGGGGATGGGGGCAGGTGAGGGTGGCAGGAGCTGGGGCGTGCTCAGAGGGCGGGAGCGGCCAGCTCGCCGGGAGCAGGCACTGGCAGAGGCTGCACCAGATGGCTCTGGCTGTCCCCGCTCCTCATTAAAGCAGCCGCCCGAGGGCTGCTGCCCACCCGAAATGCAGGGGCAGCTCACCCAGCCCTGCCGAGGGTACTGTGCCCAGCCAAGCTGCTGTCCTTAGACACTTGGCCTGCTCAGCTGTGCCCTGGAAGCCCCTAACTGAGATCTGAAAGCCGGAGGCCAGTGAGGGCAGGACTGGATACAGCCTCCTCTCTGCATGGGTGGGACGTTGACTGAAATCCAGAAAAGACTGGTGCTTTGGGGGCAGGTAACAGCTTTGGGGAGAGGGCAGAGGGGCTAAGGAGCTGAGCCAGGCTCCGCTTCCCCCAGCTTCTCCCTGGGTTTGAGGGGAGCAAGCAGGTGACACTGCATCTGCTGTCCTCAGTGACATGGATCCCTGGAAGCTCTCTGACTCTTGTCCCCAAGCTAGAAGACCAGGCTGGGAAGAGGCTCAGGCCCCTCACCAGTTAGCCCTCAGGTTTCTCAGCCCCCCACCCACCCCAACACTGCAGGCCTGCAGCCCAGGGATCCTCGGTCTGCCACGGAGGCCCTGGCTGAGTTATGGCCTCATTCGTTCCTCTAGCGGATTTGTCCAAGGGTATTTGTCTTGGGCCTTTCTTTCCCTGAGATAAACTTAGAAAATTCACAGCCTGCCGTTCTCCAGGGCAAGGCGGGAGCGGGGGGCATTGCAGGTCTGGAAGTAAGGCCTAGGGAGGGAGAGTCCTGGGGAGACGGTCAGGACATTGTGGGGTGAGACCTGGGACAGGGTGGCCGATAGGGCTGTGTGCTGCGATGGGGACGGGCCCTGTTCACCTGCTCTGCTCTCAGGCAGGTGTCCTCGGCAGACTGTGAGCCCCTCGGAGAGCCAACTGGCAATGAAATAAACTTAGCAGCCGCCACCTGCCGAGCTCTCACAGTGTGCCAGACTCTATATTTACATGTTCTCGCTTCACCCTCCCTCAAGCCCTGCACCCCCGAAATGATCCCCTTTTACAGAGGAAGAAACGGAGTCTGGCAAGGCTGACTCGCCAAGGCCACACGGGTGATAAAGGGTAGGGCTGGGATTTGAACCCAGGCCTCCCTGGCTCTAAACCTCAGCTCCCAGCCCCTTTTCTACAAGGGAGTGAAAACCAGAAACCTGAATTCTGCTTCTAGGGTTATTTAGTTTTTCCTTCCTCCCCACCCAGACCACTTTCTCAAGGCCAAACCCAACTGCAGATGGGGATGGAAGTTTCTGGATGGTTTTTTCTGGGTCTCCTCGCTTATCACAGCCACACAGCTGTGAGCCCCAGCTGTGGGGCCGGCCACAATCACAGTGAGCAAGGCAGAAGCCTCATCAGTCCAACGTAATCCACCAATCCAGCAGAAGCTGGGGAAGCTTCTAGAACTAGTCTCTGAGAAGCCCGCTTCAGTTCTCTCTGCACACCACACACCAGCCCTTTTTGCTCCACCCCACAATCCCAACACAACCCTTTTTCTTTTCCAGGACAAGCACAGAAGCACAGACTGGCAATTTCCCTCTTGAGATCTCTCCTGAATCGGGAGGATCTCTCATGAGGCTGGGTCAAGGGATCAAAGATCAGAGACTGTTGTGAACTTCCTGCCGATGAGGCATGGATGCCTCAGTCCTCATGGGGCACGTCTTAGGAGCAAAATCCCTAATTCTGGGGATGGTTGGGAGGCACAGCAAACCATTGGCCGTCTCACTGGCCTCTCAGATGGCCCATGTTGACCAGGTGGCATGGCCCCCAGCCCTCAGGCCACCCTGTGTCCAGGCCCCATATGCCACTGGCCCCAAGGATCTGCCTACCTCCTCCTCCCTGGCCTTAATCCTGCAGTCTTACAGGATTCATTGCTGACAATAATTAGGTCTCACAAGGATAAAACCTAACCGAGTCCGAAGCCTTCGGGGACAGTATTAGCACGCTAACTCTGTTTGTGGTTTAAATATTAATGTCAGAGTGTAATTACTACCCCTTCTGTCGAAGGCAGTGGTTTGGAAACAGTTTCAGCCCAGGAAATGGGATCCATCCATCCTCGATGGTGATGTGCAGCAGGGAGAGTTTAGCATTCCGGAGAGTTCTGGAGCTCTTAGAACTCAGGGCATTTAGAACAATGATTACAAATGGGCAGCCTGTGGCCCCAACCTGGCCCACATATCTGTTTTAAAATATTGGCCTGGCCGGGCGTAGTGGCTCATATCTGCAATCCCAGCACTTGGGGAGGCCGAGGCAGTCGGATCCTTGAAGCCAGGAGTTCGAGACCAGCCTGGTCAACATGGTGAAACCCCCATCTCTACTAAAAATACAAAAATTAGCCAGATGTGGTGGTGGGCGCCTGTAATCCCAGCTACTCGGGAGGCTGAGGAAGGAGAATCACTTGAACCCGGGAGATGGAGATTGCAGTGAGCCAAGATCACACCTTTGCACTCCAGCCTGGGCGACAAGAGCAAAACTTCGCCAAAAAAATAAATAAAAAATAAATAAAAATAAAAAAGTTGGCCTGCAAGCCATTTAAAAAACAACAAAAAATAGATGTGTATAAACCTAGATTTATAATTTCTCTTGAACAACAGGGACCTGAGGCCATGCTGGGCCACAGTCCCACAGGGTATCAGTGGGCTGGGCTGAGTAGCAGCTATCCCCTGGAGACAGGCATCCACCTCCAGCTTACCACAGTCCTCACCACTCCCTATTGTACCATACCCAGCCCACTTTGCCCATTTGCTGCAGCTGTCTGGGCCCCAAAGGCCGTGGAGGGTGCAGCTCCTGGTTCGGAATTTGGAAAGATTAGAAATAAAGAAGGTTGGAACTGCAGAACTAAGAACTAGGACCCAGGAGCCCCAGAAGGACACTAGCTCTTGATCTAGGAGAAGGGGCATGCCTGGGGAAGGAGTGGCACCTATATTCCCCTGTCCTGCCCATTACTAACGTCCTTGGCATGGATCTTGGCCAACACCAAAAAGGCTCCAGAAACGGAGCCTCCCCACCAGAGGCCACCTGGAGAGAGGGGCGGGGTGAGGAGTCTTGGGTCTTGTTGGGCATTTTCAAGGGTTATTCTGCCCCTAACTTGCCACCACCACTGCCATCATGCCAAAGCCTCCCTACCTCCATGAAGTGAGAGCCATGGCCCTTGGATGGGGGCAGCTGTTGGGTGACCCTGGAAAGGTCCTGTGGCCACCTAAACTGCTCATCTGGACAAATGCATCTGCTTGACCACTTCACTTAGGGCTGAGGCCACTCAGATGGAGGGTCACCCAACACTCACCTAAGAAAGGGGCTCTGTGGGGTCCAACAGAATGTGCCATCTATGGAAGGGGTTTGAGTGCAGCAGAGAAAAGCTCTGGAGTTAGAGTGAGAACAGGAAGCAAATCCCTGCTTCTCCTTTTGCCAGCTGTATGAGCTCAGGCAAGTTAACCTTTCTGAGCCTGTTTTCCTAATCTGTAAGTGACAGAAATGGTGCCAGCATCACGGAGGTGCTGGAAGGAATGAATTAAGCCCCAGGCCCAGCATTCGGCACAGTGCAGGTGCTCAGCACATGCCGGACAGGATCTGCTGAGCTCAAGTCAGAAGAATAAAGGCGTTGTGAGAACCCAAGAAATGGCAGGGTAGGGGAGGAGAGGCTGAGCTGGGGCGGGGGCGACAGAGGGAGTGTGAGAGGTGGTGGAGAGAGGAGCTCGGGACAAGAGGACAGGAGGGGTCCCAGGAGCAGGGGCTGTGCTTCATGCCCCATACACACTCAAAGGAATCAGGTTCACAGCAAGATACCTGTGGTTGCCAGGGACAGAAACCCACCTGTGCCCACCTGTGCAAAATGGAAATTTATTCGGCAGTTTTAAAGATGCCTCATGGGACCAAGGGCAGGAGTGGAGGTAGGGGGTAGGGGCTGAATGGCAGAACAGCAGGATGAACCCACCCACCCCCTGCCCCCAGTTCTGTAGTTCTGCCTTTTATGTGAATCTCTTTGTGTTGTCAGCCTGTCTCTCCCGGTCCCCGTCACTGGGCCCTCATGCTCCTTCTGTCTGTCTGTCTCTACATCTCTCTCTCTGCCTCTCTGACTCTGTCTCTCTGTCTCTGTCTCTCTGACTCTCTGTCTCTGTCTCTGACTCTGTCTCTCTGACCCTCTGTCTCTTATCTCTGTCTCTCTGACTCTCTGTCTCTCTGTCTCTGTCTCTCTGACTCTCTGACTCTCTGTCTCTCTGTCTCTGTCTCTGACTCTGTCTCTCTGACCCTCTGTCTCTTATCTCTGTCTCTCTGACTCTCTGTCTCTCTGTCTCTGTCTCTGACTCTGTCTCTCTGACCCTCTGTCTCTTATCTCTGTCTCTCTGACTCTCTGTCTCTGTCTCTGAATCTCTGTCTCTCTGTCTCTGTCTCTCTGACTCTCTATCTCTGACTCTCTGACTCTCTGTCTCTTTGTCTCTGACTCTCTGTCTCTGTCTGTCTCTCTGACTCTCTGTCTCCCTCCCTCTCTGTCTCGTGCTCTCCTGCCCCTCAGCTTGCAGAGCATCCCTCTCCTCTGACCCCTTGCCCACTCGATTTTGTGCCTTCTCTCCACCCACTAGCCTGCCCTTTGTCCCAAGCTGAGAGTCAGATGCAGTCACCAAACCTCAGCTTTGCACCACACCCCAGTTCAAGTGTCTGCCCTTCAGAGACAGAGCAGAACCTCCCGGGGCCTGACTGCCCACATCTATAAGGAGGCTGTGGGGCCTGCCTGGACTGATGCACACACTCCTGGTCTGGCTTACCTCCAAGGCCAGGTAAAGCACACCCTCCTGAGGGACTTAGCACTCAGGTGATGGCATAGTTCGCAGAGAGGATGGGCTGGGCTGGGCCAACCCCCCAGATGCATCTACTCCAAGGGCTTGAGAGGCTGTGGTTGGGGGTCAGAGCTAGCCCCTGACTGGGGGTTAGCACTGGAGGCCAGGCTTTGGCTGACAGTGACCCTGGCATACCCTAGGGTACTCTAGGGCCAGCTGCCTAGCCATGACTATCAGAGTTGACATAGGGATGCGGCACTCAGAGCTAAAGACTGTCACCCCCACCTTCCAGGGGAGTCAGTGGGGCATATGGCGGCTCCTGGAGACATCGGCACCCTCATGGCCTGACGTGGGCCCAGGCAGGTGGGATAGCAAAGGGGATGGCAGGGACCCTGATGTGTGGCTCAGTGAATGTTTGCTGAGTGGTTCCATGAGTTAGTGGGAGAGTGCTGGGCAGAGTCACGGATTTTAACCGATCCAGGAGGGAGGGAGCATGAGGAAAAGAAGATTGAGCAGAGGAGACGGAGCGGGGACCGAGGGGCTGGCTGGGAGTACCAAGGAGGCAGAGAGAGGAAGGAAAGGAAGACAGCAGAGAGGAGAAGGAGAGGCCGTAATTCATTCCACTTCATCTCTGTTCATTTTGGACAAATAGAGCAGAAACTGCAGACCAAGGAAGGAGGAAACAGGGCATGAAATTGCACTGTGCCTTGTAATAGCTCTGCCAGCCAGGCAGTCCGGGGCTAATAACCCACAGGGTCAGCCCCCACCCGCCCAGGAGCTGTGGGGTGGGCACTGTGACCCCCGAAACGGGCAGCCACGGCTGCCTGGTTCCTGCCCCAGGGAAGCTTCTCTCCAGTCACCAACCTTCCTCGGCCTGAGTGGCCGCAGAGCCAGGAGGATGCTGGGAAGCCTCAGAGGAAGACGCCCGAGGAGCCGCGGTAGGGACCTCCTTTAGACATCAGACAAAATCTCTGGGAATTTAAGGGATTTGGCGAATTAATACAACCTGGATTTAGATGATCAAAAGCATTTCTTGAGGCAGCTAGATGGGAGCCACTGGAGGCTTCTGGCTGGATATGGGCTGCAGGAAACCTTCCTTTCCGTCTGCAGGAGCCTGGTGGGATTTGGGTGGAAGAGGGTTGGGCCAGCTGGGGTCTCAGAGAGGGAAGAAAGATCTACAGACTTGAGTGGGCCTGCTCCCCGCTGCCCTGCCCAGGCTGGTTGGCTGGGGCTGTGCCCATAACAAAATGTTTAGATACAAGGGAGAGGTTTAGGTATGAGAACGAGTTCCTGGCTGACTAACACCGGATGCCCAGCTTCCCAAGGAGGCCCGCCAGGAGGGGTGGGATGATGGGAGAGCCTCCAGGTATCCATCTCCCCCCTACCAGATTTGGGCCCAGACAAATGGCCTGGTAGGCCCCCAGCCCAGGGATCTGATCCTTCTGCTTAACCTTTTTAAAGTTCCCTATGGCTTAACTTTCTCCAGCTCAGCTTCAGCCCCAGTGCTCCACTCCCTAATGGGCCCCACCAGCTTTGAAATAAATCACATCAAGCTACATAGCAAGTGTGACTGTAGAGTGAGTACTCACTACCTCCCAGATGCCGTGCCTGGGATGCTGTGCATTAGCCGAAGATGCCATCAGCTCCTTACAATAACTCACATATGATCATCACCCTCATTTCAAAGACAACAACTCTGAGACACAGAAATGTTAAGAAAGTTGCCCAAGACTCTGCAGCAGAAAGTGACAGTCAAGAATTGAACCCCAACCATCTACCCCGGAGTTCATGCTCTTCCCCTGGGCTGGTGGGTTGGGTGGTGGGTGGAAGAGCTGGCTCAAGCTGGTGAGGTGAGCTGGTGGGTTGATGACAGATGTGGGGTTGGGTTAGGCTGGTGGCTTGGATGGGTGGGTTGGGTGGTATGTGGGAAGGTGGTTGGGTAAAGGGGTTGGTGTGTTGGTTTGGGTAGATTAGGACTGGATAGTTGGGTGGTTGGATAGGATGAATGGATGTGGGACTCATTAGCCCTAGAGCACAGCATGAATTCCCTAACCTCCAAATCTTGCCTTTGCCATTCTTCCCTCTGAGAGCTCCCTCCCTCCACCTCTCCCTTTTTCTCACTCCCCACTCAGGGCTCAGCGAAACTCTTGTACCACCTTATGCAACCAGAGCAAAAAGCAAGTTCATCCCTGCAACAGCCTAGGCCATTCCTGTGGGTACCACTCAGCTCACACCTATCATCTACTGTCTCTGGCCACTGTTACTTCTGCTTAACAAATGAGACTGGAAGCTCCTGAGGGCAGGCAGCATGCCACATCCGTCGCAGTATAGGCAATGGTGCTTCTTTGTGCCAGGTATGTGGGGAGCAGGAGCAGTGGCAAATCTCTGGCCAGGAGAAGGAAATGTCGGGGCTCCTGTCCACAGCCTCCCTGCCATTTGCCCAGGGCCTTTCAGAGGGTCCCCAAGACATAGTAGTGTGAGGACCCTTGGGCCATGGCCTCAGAACTGCCACGTGTCTCATTCCAGATTCCTCCTCCATGGGGCATCATCAGCTATGTGCCTCCAAGCTGCAGAAAATGAGCTCGGCTACAAAAGCCACACAGGTTGGCATACAGCAGGGACATGGCCTAGGGGACAGACAAGAAGCTCCAGGGGCTCCTATCAGCCCCAGAGACCAGCGTGGAAGGCAGAGCCTGGGACAGGGGACTTCTAGGCCAGAGTTTCTGGCAGCCTTTCACAAGGCCAGCAGTCACCCGACCCTGGCTAGGTGGGGCCCCTGGCTCTTCATTCTCCTCTGCTGGTGACATTCACTACGGCCCCCTTCCTCCATGCTGCCACGATGCCCCTTCTGTTTGTTACTCTCTTGTGGGGACAGTAGGGAGGCATTGGAAGGAGAACCAGCCTCCCCATATCAAGGCAAATACATTCCCAGTTAATTGGTATTTGCATGGCAAATCCCGGGTAAAGACGTGATCATTTGCATGTTCTCAGAGTAATGATAGTTGATGTTGTCAACTTATTACAACCTTAATCACCACTCAATTTCCTGCTTTCCAAGCTCCCAATCACGCTGCCACCCAAAATAACTACCTCTTTGAAACTCATGCAGAGCCCCACAGGGAGGGAGCCACGTGGGATCCCCAAGCTGAGGGGGCTGCATGACATCCCAGCTCTTCTATGGCGCTTCTCTTTCTCCCTTCCCCACTCCTCCTTCCCTCTCCTCCTCCCTCATCTTCCCTCCTCCTCCCTCCTCCTGTCTCCTCTCTTCCTCTGCCTCTTTCTCCCCTCTTTCTCCTCTTCTCCCTTCTCCTCCTCTCCTTCCCCCTTCCCTCCTCCTCCTTGCTCACCAGCCTCTCCTGCCCAGTGCGGAGAGCCCTCACTTTATTAAATCCACTTCTTGTCAGTGGGAAGCCGGACCAAGAAGCCAGTCTCTATTCCAAGAACAGGAAAATAAACTCCCACACAATGGGACAAGCCTCTAATTGGTCGATTTGCTTCCAGGAGCAAGAGGGGAACTTCTCTGCAAGGCTGCACTGGCATCCCACCCGGTCCCTTTACACAAAAGAGAATTACTGAAAAGGATTAACAAAGAGTAACTAATATTTACCGGCACTCCCTGTGCCAGGCGCTGCATGCAGCACTTCACCTAGGCTCGTCGCCTCAGTTCCACTCAGAGTAAAGCCAAGGTCCTTACGAAGACCCCTGAGGTTCCCTGGTTTGCTTATTTCCTGGGATGCTCTCACGCTCTCTGCTCCAGCCACGCTGACCTCAAACACCCGGGGCATGCTCCTTCAGGCTTTGCACTGGCTGTTCCCTCTGGCTGGGCCACACTTTCCACAGATGTCTGCTTGACCCACTGGGCTGGCTCTCTCCTTCTCCCTGTGGCCTGACCTCCCTGCTTTGATTCTGGGACATGGCTGCTCCATCCCCAGTGAACATGACAGGCACATGCCAGCGTGCACATGCACACACACACACACACCACCCTGCCCTGCCTCCAGCATTCGGAATCCTAGTTCTGCCCTCTTCCGCTCTCCCTTTTAACCCACCTCATCGTCAACTTACTTAATATGCATGTTGTCCACCTCCCACCACCAGGCCAAGGCAGGGATCCTTCTAGAACATATTGGGCACTTGCTGAATATGTATTGCCTGAATAAAGGAATATTCACAGTAACCTTAGGCGGTGAGCCCTGGCGGTATCTTTATTTGACAGTGGAGTAAACTGAGGCAGAAAGCGGTTTAGTAACTTGTACAGGGCCACACGGCTATTGTTAGGCGTCGGGCCCAGGATCTGAATCCAATCTGCCTGATCCCGGAACTGTGCCCTTACCCAGCCCGATGCTGCCCAGAATGACAAGCTTGTGTCCCACCCTGTGTGGCTGGTGTTGGCATGAAGCTGCCCTGCCAGGTATGATGAAGCAATCCCTGTTAGCAGCCCTGCATGGGGTCAGACAGACGTGGGTGCCAATCCAGGCTTGCCTCCCTATCCTGAGTGGCTGAGCAGTTACCAAGTCTCAACCCGCCTGAGTTCACTCAGCCACCAAGTGGCACCTGCCTCCCAGGGTTGGGCGAGGACTCAGTGAGCTAATGACTGTCACCTCCTTTGCACAGCAACTATATATGCTAAGTGCCCAGTGGATACTGGTCCCTCTTATTACCTTTTCTAAGATTCTCATGAATACCTTCCAAGGTTTTGGGTGTGGCAGGGCCACCCACTGGGTTTTCTGCTCAGTGGGGTGACCAGGCCAGTGGGTAGATGGAATGTACTGACTGAGGAGTCCATGTGGTGGGACCATGGGGCTCCCCCAACTGATTCAGTGGGTCTCAACCCCAGGGTTGAGGCCCCTGTTTTGTCCCCATCCATGGTGAGGTATGCCCCAGGTGGTCTGCCCATGGTAATCCTAAACTTAGGGTTAGGGTTAGGGTTAGGGTTGTTAGGGTTAGGGTTAGGGTTAGGGTTGTTAGGGTTAGAGTTGCATAGGATTTGCTTCTGGTTATAAAGTTGGTTGACATTATCTCATCACTACTGTACACATTCCGCAATGGGTGGGAGAGAAAGAGGAATTGGACATAATCCTGGGACATAACCATGGAAGACGTAGTTCAAGGGAACACCATGAATTGGGGGTAGTGGGTTCCATGGAGGATCAAAAGGTGGGAAGGGCTGAACGTGGCTCTTATGGACCGGGTCTCTCCCCACCTCAAGTTTATACAGCAGAGCTCACATAGGCTGGAGAAAATGGGCTCACATGTCCCTCTCTTGACAGGGTTTCTGCAGCCCCAGCCATCCAACTCAAACTGGATCTTTCAAGAGTTCAGGAAGTTGAGGTGGGGATGTGTACAGCGTGTGTACAGGTGTGCAGACAAACCCAGTGTGGTCTGCAAGCTCCCACAGAAAGTGACCACCCCTTCACTGGCCCCATGTGACCCTGCTGGAGATGAGCCCACAGCCTGGCCCAGGGCAACAGGGCCCTTCTATTCTGCTGACCACAGCTGTGAGAGGATGGAGGTTCCCTCCCAGAGATGCCCTCATGCCAGCAGCACCTCCCCACACACACACACCTTGGGGAGCCACAGCCTCTAATCAGCATCGTTGGTAATCAATGCCCTCATTTTTTGCCTCTAAGCGGCTTAGGAAGATGATCATTAAATAATCATGTAGTAATTCGACAAATCACAGCCTTTTAAACTATCTCAAGGAGGGGAACCTGGGCTTGCACCCAGCCTTGCTCGTTCCTTATAGATTTCTTGAGCTGAATAACAAATCATTTTCAGCTGGCCGAGGAGGAGCGTGGCGGGAGAGGCAGCTTGGCAGCTCTGCGGAAAAGCAGGGAAACAGCCCTCGTGCCGGGAGGGTTTCCCAGGAAAGCACTTTGAAGGAAGGAGGTGTTGGGGGGAGTTTGGGGGAACAGCTCGGAACCAATGAATTAAACATTCACTGATCTCTTTCGAAGCAGCTGCTACCAAAGAGGGGAAATGCTTTAATTAATAAAGCACTGTCGGGGAGAGAGAGCTGTTTTCCAACACACCCTGGGGCTCCGGGAGCAAGATCAACAAAGCAAATGCCCACCACCCCAGCTGGGGCCGTGCCGGGAGGGGCAGGTGCTCTTTGTCTCAGGGTCTGGGGAGAGATGGCTGGCCAGGTGACTACCCGGCCCCAAGGAGGTGGGGGATGTCCTTTCTTGGCCCCAAAGCCCAGCCCAGAGCTGAGGCCACCTGCCCTGGGTGAGACCCCGGAGATGTGGCAGAAAGAGCACTAAGCTGGGAGTCTGGAAAAGGCACTCTATTTTCAGTCCTAGTTGCAGTGTGACCTTGGATTAGTCATTTCCCCTCTCTGGATCTTGGTTTCCTCATCCGTGGTTCTCAGACTGGGCTCTGGGAAGCCATCGGGTTCCTTGAAGGTATCTCAGAGATGGCTTTGTTTGGGCAGGGGTAGGGCAGGCAGGCAGGGCTCTGGGCCCCAAACCCAGCTTCAGCCAGAGTAGCTTTGCTTTCATCTGCTAATATCTTGAGCTTCATGTAAAATGTCCTTTGAAGAAAGAACGCTGCAGGTTTTTTAAAAAATTGAAAACCATTGGCTTAGATGTTTTCTCCTGTCTCTTCAGGAGCCCAGGCCTCAAAGTTGAGCAATTCTCAGTTGGCCAATCAGCCAGCCTCAGTCATGGCCAAGCACCTAGCCCATGCCCGCTGCTAGGGTGCCACAAAGAAGAATAAGAAGGCTGTACTTTCTTTCCAGGGGGCTTCCAGTCTAATCCTGGTGTGTCAGATATGTGGCACATGTGCCATTGTTCCTGACTGTATGCCCGTGGCAGGCATTACTAATTGATCACAGTCCTCTCTCTCACAGAGGCCAACTGTGACCTCAAACCCTTTTTCAGCCTAGTGCTCTAGGCAGCCCCTACCAATCAATTGGCCCCAGCACTTGAAATGACACCTCTCGCTCCCATTTATGTCTGTTCCAACAAACAAGTTTCCCAAAGCACAATGGGCTGCCTCACATGTTTATCCATTCATTCCACAGGTATTTATTCAGCACCTACTACATTCTGGACACCGTGCTACAGCTCCAGCAGTTCTTGTGGATCTTATAGTAGAGAAAGAGATGGATGATCAACGTGTGAACAAGTTAAAAACCAAATGGTTTTTTAATAAATAGTGACACAGACATTGAAAGTAGAGTGAGCTGAGAAGAAAGGACAGGCTGGCTGCTCTACCATGGTGGACAGGACCGGCCTGAACACAAGGAGTGGCGTATAAGGAGGTATCCCAAAAATGAGAAGGAAGTGGTCACACAGAGGTCTAGGGAAAGAGCATTCTTTTTTTGAAGGGGAAGAATCTTGCTCTGTCACACAGGCTGGAGTACAGTGGTGCGATTTCAGCTCACTGCAACCTCTGCCTTCCAGGCTCAAGCAATTCTTGTGCCTCAGCCTCCTGAGTAGCTGGGATTACAGGCACGCACCACTGCACCCGGTTAATTTTTGTATTTTTAGTAGAGATGGGGTTTCACCATGTTGGCCAGGCTGGTATTGAACATCTGACCTCAAGTGATCCGCCCGCCTTGGCCTCCCAAAGTGCTGTGATTACAGGATTGAGCCACCACGCCTGGCCAGAAAGAGTGTTCTTGACAGAGGTTTGAACAGCTGGTGCAATGGGCCTGGGGCAGGACGGGGCTCAGGGTTCGAGGGTTTGAGGGACAGCAAAGAGGTCCCTGGGGCTGGGATATAGGGGAGGAGAAGAGATACAGAGTGAGGTGGAAGAGGCAGGCAGGGGCCGAATCTGTTGGGTCCCATGAACTATCGTTAGGAGTTTATTTGAGTCTAGAAGCAATGGAAGCCATTGGAGGGGAGTGGTGGGGTCTGATTTGTTCTAGAAAGATCTTCAGCAGCAGCTGGACCACTCTCTGCTGGGGGCCTGACAGAGGATACTTCTTTCCCCAGGGAGGAGTGAAGGAGTTTCTGAGCCCAGCATGGAGATTCTATATTCTTGCTGGCTACTGGTCAAACCCTGAAGAAGGCTGGATCTCAGTATCTTCCCACCTCCACTTCTGGAAATTTCTACCTGGGGATTCTCCTCCTTTCATTTCGAAGGCTGCTCTGTGGCCCCCCCTGTAGTGCCCCACCTAGCCAACCCACCTAGGTCCTCCATGCCCACAGCCTTTTCAACTCACCCACCAAACTGCCCTGTCCTGCGTCTCCCTCCCTGACTGTCCAGCCAGCTGTCTATGCTGATGTCGAAGGGGGTGGATTACCGGGGGTTGGTTAGTAGGTTACCTGCCCCAGGCCATTCCTGGAGTGGAGAGGAAGGGGGCTGGGAGAGAGGTCCAGAAACACCACCTTCCCCCAAGGAACTCAGACTAGGAGAAGAGGGAATTTGGAAGCAAATACAGCAAACCACAAATCACGTTTCAAGTGGACCCATCTATATGTGGGCCACTCTGCAGGTCCAAGCCCATCCCTTCCCAAACCCCACCACACACACTGGGCACTTTCACCAGCTCCTCTCAACCCAAGGCGTCCACGGAGCCCAAGAGGTGACCAACGGATTACAAGGGGTCTACTACACACACATTCACGATTGTCTACAGATGAAATAAATAATGTGCCTCGCTCATCTACATAAGAGCATTTTCAAGGGCATTAAGATGCTGTGTGGTTCACGAGGGGAAAGTTGATGTATGCATGTTGTCTGGATTCATAGTCGCTGCCATCATATTGAATGTTCTCAATCAATGAATGAGAAAGCACAGCTAATGTCATGTGGGGCCCCATGGACCAGATGGATGCCGAATGGAGGAGGCTTCACAGACGATGTTCATCATCGTGTTAGGCGGTGGGCAGGAGCAGCTCACAAAGAAACAGGTATGGCAAAGCCCGTGTTTGTAAAGATATAGGAAGAAAGCCCAGGAAAACCACAGCCCACAATAGTGAAAAGGTTTATAGCAATTTTAATTTTTTTCCTTTGTGCTCATACCTTTTCTCAATATTCCACCATGGGCCGGGCACAGTGGCTCACAACTGTAATCCCAGCACTTTGGGAAGCCGAGACAGGCAGATCCCTGAAGGTCAGGAGTTCAAGACCAGCCTGGCCAATATAGCAAACCCCATGTCTACTAAAAATACAAAAATTAGCCAAGCGTGGTGGCAGGCACCTGTAATCTCAGCTATTCAGGAGGCTGAGGCAGGAGAATCACTTGAACCCGGGAGGCGGAGGTTGCAGTGAGCCGAGATCATGCCACTGCACTCCAGCCTGGGCTGCAGAGCGAGACTCCATCTCAAATAATAATAATAATAATAATTCCACCATGAACCTGCAACACCTAAACCAAATTATATAAAAGGAGAGGGCCCCTCAAGGTGGAAAAGATGGGGAACTGCAGGGCGCAGTAGAGAATCCATTCATCTTCCCTTGTACCCTACTAGGGGGAGCAGAAGTGGAGCCCCTGGACCTGCCTGGCCCAGCCCCTAGTTCTGGAGCTGGGTGGGTGGAGATGAGCACAGGAAATGGTGCAGCAGGGCAGCTGGGGACCAGAGGGCTCCAGGCTTCAGGGTAGCTCTGAGGGTGCTCTCAGAGGCAGCCCAAGAGGGCAGGAAACCCTCCGGCCACCATGGGGGCCCTGGGCAGACAGACCCCCCTGCAAGGCTTCCGTGGTGGCTGGCTGTTCCACCATTAATCTCCCTCACACCCAAACTGTCCTTCTTGGGGCATAAAAGCATCGGCTCAAATGGCCAAAAAAAAAAAGTTCCTGTGTTCTGGTTCCAACCCAGGGAAAGAAAGTGTATATAAAACAGCTTCTTATCGGCAGCTCCTATGCTTTACGCCTTCAAGGCTCTTTATTTCACTTCACTGGCAAATTTCTCCCGACAATTACTGCCTTTGACAAGCCTGCCAGGCTGCAGTGGGTGGGCAGGCAGCTTGTCCTTCACATCCTGCCTGTGGGAGACACGGAGCCTGGCCTCCCTTGGGTAGGACGGATGATGAGAGACGGTGGCAGGGAAGCTGCCTGTGAGGCCCGGGCCCTACCTGCTGCTAAGAAGTCAGATGTGGGTGTCAGCTTTCTTTCCCCAGATAGACTCCAAGCCCGAGGGTGTCTGAGAGCAAAGAGCTGACCGGGATCCCCTGCCCAGTTGTCCCCCAGGAGTGGGAGCCTGGCCTGGCTCTAGATCTCTGGTCCCAGGTGCTGCAGGTGAATGGGCCTGTGTCACTCTTCATGGGCATTGACGTCAGGCATGGGCCTGGAAGAGGACGGAGAAAGTGTCCTCTGCAAGCAGCCTCGGGAACACCATGGTCAGGCCCCAGTCACCTGCTCTCTTCTCCCTTACAGGCTGGAACAGGCTCTAAGCAGCCTCTATGAGCTGCTGAAGACAGCCCTTGGGGAGCTGGGTGCAGCTGGCAGCCAGCAGCAGGGCCAGGTTGGAACTGCAGGTGGCAGAGGGGACAACAGATGAGGCAGTGATTTGTGCTTTCCTGGGTGAGAGGTTCAGCCCTTAATGGGTGACATGCCCTTCAGTCTGTTGTTCTGCGCTCAGCAGCCCGGCGATCATCAGGGGAGAATTGCTCCCTGCACCGGAGAGTTCTAAGGCCTCCCTCAGCGGGAGGCCCACTGCCAGCCAGAGGGCCCCTCCACAGCAGCCTGGGATACTGGCCCAGGGGTCTGCAAAGCCAAGGGGGCAACATCAGCTGGTGGAACAGCTGCTTCTCAGGAGGGTTTGCTGCTGAGACACATCGATGGTGTCCCTGTGTGTCACCTCGTACCTAGGCAAGGGACTCCTTTGTGCAGCACACTCTTGTTACAGACCAAGGACTTCGATTCTGGGCCAGTACTGGGCACTCACCTTGATTTACCCCATGCATTGTCTCATATTTAAGGCAGAAGTGAGTCATTCATTCAAGACATCTCTGCCGAGCACCTAAGATGCACTGGGTGCTAGGGATACAGTGGGGAGCAAGGCAGACAGGACATGGCCCTCCTGGGTCCCATCTCATTTACCTGCTGGCTTCCGGCCTGGCACACAGGAGGTGTTCCCAATAGTTCTTGCTCAAGATGACGGGAACCCATCTCCCTGCCCTCGGCCAATGCGTGGTCTTTTCCATTGGTCATCTCCTCTGAAGGAGAGGAGAGCAAGGCAGACATGGAGATCCCACCTGCCTCCCTACCAGGTAAGTTCTGACGGTGCAGGGGGTGCATTAAGTTGGCCACTGCTCTATTCCACATAGCACAGTGCCTTGCCCATTTACTCGTGTAGTCAGCAAGTGGATTTTGAGCCCCTACTGTGTTAGGCACAATCTTAGAGGCAGGGAGATAATAGATCAATGACCAAAACAAAGTCCCTGCCCGCATGGAGGTTCATTCTTGGTGGGCAATGATAAACACATAAGTAAAATGGGCCGAGCACAATGGTTCACGCTTATAAGTCCCAGCACTTTGGGAAGCTGAGGTGGGCAGATCGCTTGAGCTCAGGAGTTTGAAACCAGCCTGGGCAACATGGAAAGACTCTGTCTCTACAAAACAGTACAAAAACTAGCCAAGCATGGCAGTGTGCACCTACTACTCCTAAATCCCAGCTACTTAGGAGGCTGAGGTGAGAAAATCGCTTGAGCCCAGGATGTCGAGGCTACAGTGAGCCGAGATCCGCGCCACTGCGCTCCAGCCCGGGTGACAGAGTGAGACCTTGTCTCAAAAAAATACATAAATAAAAAGCAATAAGTACAATAATAGATGTTAAAGGCAGTAGATGCTGTGGAGAAAAATAAACCAGGAAAGGAAGAGGAGTTGCAATCGGGTGTTCCATGGAGTTCAGTAGGGTGGCTAAGAAGTCCTCACTGGACAGGTGATATATGAGCAAAGACTTGAAAGAAATAAGGACATGGGCTATGGGTTTATCTGAAGGCACCCTGAGGTGGTATTGTTTAGGGAACTGCATGGAGATGACGGTGGCTGGAGCAGGCAAGGGGGAGAAAGGAGGTGGGAATGGGCGGAACATCTACCGGGCTGTAGCAGGCTGAACAGTGGCTCCCAAATGATATGTCCAGGTCCTCATCCTCAGAACCAGTTACTGTGACCTTATTGGGAAAAAGAGTCTTTGCAGGTGTGATTAAATTAAGGATTCCAAGATGAGATCATCCTGGATGATCTGAGTGGGCCCTAAGCCCAATGACAAAGGTCCTTAACAGAGAGAGGCAGAGGGAGCTAAGAGGCAGAATAAAGAGAAGACCTAGGTGCACCAAGGGGACAGCCATGTGCGCACAGACAGCATGATGCGGCCACAAGCCCAGGAGCACGACAGGTACCAGGAGCGGGAAGAGGCCAGGAAGGATCCTCCCCTATGGAGAGGGTGCAGCCCTGCCAATGCCGAAGGCCGGTTCAGGCTCCTGACTTCATTTGAGAGCAAGTCCACAATAAAAGTAGGCAGGGCACGGTGGCTCATGCCTGTAATCCCAGCACTTTGAGAGGCTGAGGCGGGCAGATTGCTTAGGCCCGGGAGTTTGAGGCCAGCCTGGGCAACATGGCAAAACCCTGTCTTTACAAAAAGTACAAAAATTAGCTGGGTGTGGTGGTGCATGAATGTAGTCCCAGCAACTACGGAGGCTGAGGTGGGAGGATCGCTTGACGTCAAGCCATGATCACACCTCATGCCACTGCACTCCAGCCTGGGTGACAGAACTAGACCCTGTCTCAAAAAAAAAAAAAAAAAAAAAGAAAAGGAAAAAGAAAGAAAGAAAAGAAAAAAAGGAAAAGAGAAGAAAGTAAGTGGAAAAAGTTTATTGTAAAGTGAAAGTACACTCAGAGCTGGGTGAGAGTGGGCTGCTGGGGAGCGAGACAGCCCTGATGACACTGGAGAAAGTCCTTTTATGGGAATCTTACGTGATTATTCCTGAAGGAGCGGGAATGGGCTTTGCTATTAGGCATGTTCTGGGTGACCCCTGGAGGCGCATGCCCTACTGATACGCGTGCTAGCACATACACAGCATGTCTCATTCGCATCTTAAATCTCCATCCAGGGCCGGGCACAGTGGCTCGCGCCTGTAATCTCAGCACTTTGGGAGGCCGAGGCAGGTAGACCACCTGAGGGCAGGAGTTCGAGACCAGCCTGGCTAACGTGATGAAACCCCATCTCTATTAAAAATACAAAAATTAGCCAGGCGTGGTGGCGGGCACCTGTAATCCCAGCTACTCAGGAGGCTGAGGTAGGAGAATTGCTTGAACTCAGGTGGTGGAGGTTGCAGCAGTGAGCCGAGATTGCACCATTGCACTCCAGCCTGGGCCACAGAGGGAGACTCCATCTCAAAAAAAAAAAAAAGAAAACAACTCCATCCAGGGGTGTGCATTTTGCTATTAAAATGAGCACAGGGGCCAGGCGCGGTGGCTCACGCCTGTAATCTCAGTACTTTGGGAGGCTGAGGTGGATGGATCACTTGAATCCAGGAGTTCGAGACCAGCGTGGCCAACATGGTGAAACCCCGTTTCTACTAAATATACAAAAATTAGCTGGCGAGGTGGCAGGCGCCTGTAGTCCCAGCTACTTGGGAGTCTGAGGCAGGAGAATCACTTGAACCCAGGAGGCAGAGTTTGCAGTGAGCCTAGATCGCGCCACTGCACTCCAGCCTGGGTGACAGAGTGAAACTCTGTCTCAAAAAAAAAACCATGAGCACAGGTCAGCCCAAGGACACTAATCATGGGTTTCTGGGCTTGTGTGAATGTGAGGATTTCCCCCGCTGCTCCTCTCCCTCCTTGCCTCGGGATGTCCTAACCATGAGCCCAGGATACAGCTGATGCACTGTTGGGCAGTTTGTTCTCTCCGTCTCTTTGGCAAGTTTGTTCCCCTCTAAGGGGGGCTGTGACCACACTACCCATCTAACCTACCTCACTGACACCTTGATTTTGGACCTCTGGCTCCAAAACTGGGAGAGGATACATTCTGTTGTTTGAAGCCACCACGTCTCCTACAGAGCCCATAGCATGGCTGGAACTTTCACTCGGAGATGGGAATGCACAGGAGGTTTCGAGCAGAGGGAAGCCGATGTGTGTTTTACCAAGAGGCCCCCGGCTGCTGTGTCGTGTCCAGCTGTGGGGAGGAAGGTCGGAGGAGTGGGAGAAGGGTTGAGAGGCAACTTCAGGAATCCAGACAAGCATCTGATGCATCGGTATCAAGTGTTGAAGCGGACCATGGGGTAGGCGCTGTGGGGGACACAAAATGCCCCCAGGACCTGGTCCTTGCCTTCCACAGCTCATTGCCCAGGACAGAGCATGGAGCAGGAACTGCAAGCTACCAGGTTGTTTGCATGAAGGGACTGATAAGTGGTTGGGTGGCTACTCACAACATAGAGCGTAGGGATCGTTTACAACGTTCCAGGAACATGCATGGCCCTGGCACCTTGCTAAGCGCTTTCCATGCGTTTTTCCCCTTTCATCCTCATTAGAATGATAGACAGTAGGTAGTGTTATCCCCATTTTGCGGATGGAGAAACTGAGGCTTGCTCAAAATCGTAGCACTGGTGAGGAGAAATGCTAGAATTTGAATCAGTTCTGAGCCAGACGCGGTGGCTCACGCCTATAATCCCACCACAGGCTGAGGTGGGCAGATCACTTGAGGTCAGGAGTTCGAGACCAGCCTGGCCAATGTGGCAAAACCCAGTCTCTACTAAAAAACAAATACCAAAATTAGCCGGGTATGGTGGTGCATGCCTATAGTCCCAGCTACTTGGGAGGCTGAGGCAGGAGAATCACTTGAACCCGGGAGGCGGAGGTTGCAGTGAGCCGAGATCACGCCACTGCACTCCAGCCTGGGCGAGAGAGCGAGACTCCGTCTCAGGAAAAAAAAAAATATGTTGAACCAGTTCCATCTAAGGCCAAAGCTGCGACTCTCCTGTGACTGGAGTAGAGGGAGGGTGGTGGAAAAGGAAGGAGAGAACTCAGCCTAGGTCACCCAGCAATAGGAGGCAGGGCTAGGACCCCAACCCAGGACCTCAGTGGTTCACAAAGCACAAATTCACACTTGTAACTTACATGTCCTGTAAGTTACCTGCTGGAGCAGAAAAAGCCTGCATGGGTGTTCCAAAGCAGAGGAGCTGGCCAAGGGTGAGTAGAGGGGTGTCTACTCCAAGCACATGGGACTCAAGTCTTTGGTAGCCTGGGGGTATGGGCATGTGGCCTCAGGCAGAGCAGGTGAGGCCCAGCCCACCCTGCAAACTGATTCCCAGGACTGTGGCTGCTGGCCCAAACCATCTCTACTGCCGCCAGGCCCAGGCCAGTGAGAAGCCGGGGATAAAGATCCGCAGCCAAACCAGGAGCCACCTGGGCCTCGATCATTCACGTGCGCCCTGTCCCGCCAGCTTCTCCCCTTTCTCCAGATTAATGTTATCAATGCGGCCTGAGCAAACTTAGCCACATGTGGGCAGCTCATTTTTAATTGTTTCCAAATACGCATCCTAATGATTATGCAGTTCTAAATAAGAAGTGATGGCAGGAGCGGAGAGTTTGCTCCAGTGACACAAGGAATGAGGCTTTACACATTCTCGGCAGCTGCCTCAGGGACCCTTGCCCTCCGCCTTCTCGCCTGTGTTTTGTCTCTTCTTGTAGCTGTTCCTAATAACCACATCAGGCCAGAGACTGGAGCAGGGAGCTGACACCTTCCATAAAACAACCGTGGAGATCGGGCCCTGGGGAGGCTCAGCTGATGGGCAGAAGAGAAATGGAACATGGCATAGAAGCGGGTAGTGAGTCCAGCCTTCTGGATGGGGGAGCACACGCGTGGGCCCAGCTGGGTCTTGTGATGACCATGGCTACTGCCGGGGGGGCAGAGCACGTCAGGTGGGAATGTCACGGGGCAGGGCATAAAAATGGAGATCGTGGACACCGCCCCAACTCCTTCATCCCAGCTTGTTCTTAACGTACACACACACACGCACACGCACACACAGACACACACCCCCTCACTAAGCTCACCTGCAGCTCCATCCTCATAATTAACCATCTCATTAATTTCATAAACAGCAGTGAGCCATTGTTTTGGAAGCTTTAGGCCCCCCCTTTTTCTTGAGACAGAGTCTTGTTCTTTCACCCAGGTTGGAGTGCAGTGGTGTGATCTCAGCTCAAGAGATTGTCCTGCCTCAGCCTCCAGAGCAGCTGGGACTACAGGTGCGCACCACCATGCCCAGCTAATTTTTTGTTTTTAGTAGACACAGCGTTTCACTATGTTGGCCGGGCTGGCCTTAAACTCCTGACCACAGGTGATCCAAACCAGCCTCGCCCTCCCAAAATGCTGGCATTATAGGCGTGAGCCACTGCACCCGGCCAAGACCCTTTTGATAATCTGATAAAAACTCTAGATTCTCTCCCCTGAAAAATGCGCATACACACAAGTCCAGGTGGTTCACAGCCCCCCGAAGCCTATCAGGATCCCCAGGTGAGCTTTGAATACGATGCAGTGGTGAAGAGGGTGGATTTGAGGGTGATTCACCTGGGCTGGAACCTTGACTCCATCATTTACTGACACGTAAGGATCTTCAGGCACATTCTGTCACTTATCCAGGCCCCAGGTAGTGCATTTATCAGTGGAGATGGGATGGTAGTATTAGTGCCTTCCTTGAGGGGCTGGAGAGAAGCTAGATGGGTTCATCTGTCTTAAGTAATTAATACAGGGCCAGACACTTTAAAAAAAAAAAGCTCAGGACATGTGGGGTATTATGATAATTAGGGGAAAGGACTTGGCAGAGAAGTGTTTTAGTCCTGGTTCTGCACTAAACTGCTGTGTGGCCTCTGGAAAGTTACTGCCCCTCTCTGACCTTCAGTTTTTCCCTCTGTCAGGGGCATTCTTTGATTCTCTAATTTGTCGAAATCAGAGACATAGGGCTACATGCTTCTGGGGTAAAAAGACTCTGCCCCCACCCCCAAGAAGCCCCTCTGTCTCTGCCCCATTGCTCAGCTGTGTGATAGGGACAACACAAAGAGGTGGGGTGAGCTGGGCTAGTCAAGGAGGGCTTCCTGAGAAGGTGTTGCCAGAGCTAGGATTTGAAAAGCAGGAAGAGATGCAGGGAGAGACATGGAAAACAGTATCTTGGGGTGAGTCCTAATGCCCCAGCTTCGCTTTCTGCTTGGGATCAGTGCTTTGTCAGCCACCACTTCCTCAACACCCTGCACCCTCCCTGCACATAGCAGGTGCTCATGAAATGCTTGCAGACAGGCAGGAATGGCATACCTGTGTTCCCAGGCCCCGGCTCCTGCCTCCCTGAGTCTGCTGGTCCAGGCTCTGCACCCTGGTTCTCTCCCACAGCAGAGAGGGCCACATTTCCCTGTGGGTATAAATGGTTGCAGAAAGTTATGACTTAACTAATTTAATTAAATTTTCTGTGTTGTATTCACAATGAAAGCTTCAGGTCTGGGGGACAGAACCCTGGAAGATGAACTTAAAACACACACATACACACACACACACACACACACATACACACACACACACACACACACACACACACACTTGCTCCACTGCCTGTACTTGTCTGTAGCCACCTCCAGAGGCTGGGGCCCTGGGGATTGGGTCATGAAGGCCAAAGGTTTGAGGCCAGGTCATGGGCCATGGCACCAGGAATGAGGGACCAAACCCCTGGATAAATCTTACCTTTGTTTTCGCTGGAGGGTAAACCCAGACAAGCCCTGAGATTCCTGATGAGTTTGTTCACCCATGCAATGCACTGGGCTGGGGATGGGGTGGGGTGGGCGTGAGGGATAGCCTCTGAACTTGAGCTCCACACCGAATGCATAGTACCTAGATGCATGGCCTTGGGCGAGTCGCTCCTTACCCTCTCAGAGCTTCAGTATTCCCATCTGTAAAATGGAAATGAGTCATGATAAGGACCACAGATCATATTCACAGCTTGGCACAGAGCAGCTGTGTACTAGTCCATTCTTGCACTGCTATGAATGAAGAAATATCTGAATCTGGGTAATTTATAAAGAGGTTGAATTGGCTTATGGTTCTGCAGGCTGTATAGGAAGCATAGCAGCTTCTGCTTCTAGGGAGGCCTCAGGGAACTTACAATCATAGTGGAAGGCAAAAGGAGGTAGGCACATCTTACAGGGCAGAAACAGGAGGAAGAGAGAGAGAGAAAGAAGTGTGTTAAAAGCTACACACTTTCAAACAACCAGATCTCGTGAGAACTCACTGTACAGTACCCGGGATGGTACTAAACCATTCATGAGAACTCTGCCCCCATGATCCAATCACCTCCCACAAGACCCCACCTCCAACACTGGGGATTACAATTCACCATGAGATTTAGGTGGGAACACTGATCCAAACCATATCAAGCTGCTATTCTTGCCTCTCAGGTGGAGGGTCTGAAGACAAGCAGCAATTTACTCTTCAGTCCCATTGGAAGGGTGGGGGTGGTGAAGGTAGTGAGAGTTGGGGGAGGGGACTCCTGCTATTTAAGCCTCACAACAACCCTAAGAAGGCCCACTGATATGGTTTGGCTGTGTCCCCACTCAAATCTCATCTTGAATTGCAGCTCCCATAATTCTTATGTGCTGTGGGAGAGACTGGGTGGGAGATAATTGAACCATGGTGGCAGTTTCCCCCATACTGTTCTCATGGTAGTTAGTAAGTCTCACAAGATCTGATGGTTTTATAGGTTTCCCCTTTCACTTGATTCTCATTTCCTCTATTGTCTGCTGCCGTGTAAGACGTGCCTTTTCACCTTCTGCCATGATTGTGAGGCCTCCCCAGCCATGTGGAACTGTGAGTCCATTAATACTTTTTTTCTTTATAAATTACCCAGTCTTCGGTATGTCTTTATCAGCAGTGGGAAAACGGACTAATACACCCATGTAGAACGAGGCTTATAGTACAGGTCCTACACCTTTCTAGGTTCTACCAACCTGAAACATTGGTATTATTCTACTATTGGCAGTAATAGCAACAGCATGTATAGGTTACATCCTATCATGAGGACAAATATCTTTGTGAGGGACAACAGTAATCACAAACCTATAATCAGCTCCCCGTACACTGGTACTAACTTGGTGGAATGAATCTGGGACAGATTTTCAGTTGACAAAGCCCCCCTTCCATGATTCATCACCTTGCACTTCATTTTCCCTTTTATCATCACTGCCCTAGTAGCTGTTCACCTTCTATTTCTCCACAAAACAGGATCCAACAAACCATCAGGAATCTCATCAGATTCTGCAAAATCCCATTTCATCCATACTACACAAGCAAAGATGTCTGAGGCTTAACTCTCCTTCTACTGTGATTACTCGTCTGAGTCCTGTTTTCACCCTGACCTATCAGGAGACCCAGACAACTATACTCCCAGCAAATCCCCTTAACACATCACCCAATGTTTAACCAACGTTAAACCAGAATGATATTTTCTATTTTCCTATGCAATCCCATGCTTTATTTCTATTTTTTTTTTCGAGACGGTGTCTCACTCTGTCACCCAGGCTGGAGTACAGTGACATAATCTCAGCTCACTGCAACCTCCTTCTCCTGGATTCAGGTGATCCTCCCACCTTAGCCTCCTGAGTAGCTGGGACTATGGGCGTGCACCACCATACCTGGCTAATTTTTGTCTTTTTAGTAGAGATGGGGTTTCACCATGTTGGCGAGACTGGTATCAAATTCCTGACTTCAAGTGATCTGCCCGCCTCAGCCTCCCAAAGTACTGGGATTATAGGCATGAGCCACTGCACCTGACCCCCATGCTTTATTTATAATAAACTAGGAGGGGTTTTAGCCCTTGGCCTGGCTATAGGGTTGTGAACTTCAATACATATATGAATTTTAAAAAGGAGGGTTTATTTTCTATAAGGGGTAACAGCCTGCAAGGTGGTCATCCCAAAGGCTGGGAAGGTGCCTCCAATAAAGGCCATTGATGGTCACTTTGAAAGAGAGGGTGCATTAGGCCATTCTTACATTGCTATAATGAAATACCTGAAATGGGGTAATTTGTAAAGAAACAAGCAAGGTTTCATTGGCCCATGGTTCTGCAGGCTGTACAAACGTGGTGCTGACATCACTCAGCTTCCGGGGAGGCCTTAGGGAGCTTTGACTCATGGTGGAAGGTGAAGCGGGAGCAAGCATGTCCCATGGTGAAAGCAGGAGCAGGGGAGTGGGGCATGCACTTTTAAATGACCAGATCATGTGTGAACTCAGAGCAAGAGTTCACTCATCACCAATGGGATGGCTCAAGCCATTCATGAAGGATCCAACCCCATGATCCAAACACCTCCCACCAGGCCCCCGCTCCAACGCTGGGAATTACATTTCAACACAAGATTTGAGCAGGGACAAATATCCAAACTCCATCAGAGGGGTTCGGGTGGAAGCTTTATGCTGAACAAGTTGGCGAAACACGCATATTTAACAGATTACAGGAAGAGCTATGAGTATTTATGAAGGTGGTCCCGACACAAGTATATTGAATAAACATGTATGTTACGTATGACCCATGTTCACTTTGGGTAGAGACTTAACATTTAAATGTATTATAATTAGGCCTTATATGTCGAAAGGTCTTTTTGGGACATGAAGGCACTCAAGTGTGCAGCCTCTGTAAACCAGCCAGAACCGGTCCGTGGAGGGTGGTCTTTCTATTAGGAGAAAGTTATTGCAATCAGTCTCTTGTCCTATGAAAGCTGCAGTTATGGCTGGCGGAATAGGGGCTTAGTTAGTGTCTGCAAGCTGGATGAGTTGTAATTGTCTTAATAGTGTTTATCTTGAGGCCAGTGCTTGTTTAGTTGTAAAAAAAAAAAAAAAACCTTGTGGCAGTCAGAATATAGTTTTTTGTTTCTTTGTTTTTGAGACGGAGTTTTGCTCTTGTTGCCCAGGCTGGAGTGCAATGGTGCGAACTCAGCTCACTGGAACCTCCGCCTCCCAGGTTCAAGTGATTCTCCTGTCTCAGCCTCCCAAGTAGCTGGGATTACAGGCACCTGCCACCATGCCCAGCTAAGTTTTGTATTTTTGGTAGAGATGGGGTTTCACCACATTGGCCAGGCTGGTCTTGAACTCCTGAGCTCAGGTGATCCACCCACTTTGGCCTCCCAAAGTGCTGGGATTACAGGTGTGAGCCACCGCACCCGGCCCTATAGTTTATTTTTTAAGTGCAGGGGTACATGATTTAACCCCTGCCTGGCATGGCTTTAGGTCTTATTTATAATTTAGCATCTTATTGCCACAAAGAGTCTTTCCTGTCAGTCTTATCATTTCCATTTTAGCCTTAATGTTCGTCGGTATCTAAACCACAAAAGGAAAGCAGGTTTAATGAGGCATGACCAACCTCCTGTTCCATCATGACCAATGACTCAGTTTTAAGGTTTTTCTGGGGTTCCCTTGGCCAAGGGGGGGTCTGTTCAGTCAGTGGGGGACCTTGGGATTTTATTTTTGGTTTACAGTGTTATATTAGGGTCCTAACAAAGCCTCTCTTTTTGGAGTCCTTTGTCGATTATGTAGCTTGGACCACATAACACTGTGTAGGAAAACACATTAGCTTCAATCAAAGCTAACTTGAGACCTTCTGGAGTTCCCTGGCGGATCAGCTTATAAAATGCAGGAAGGAACATCAACCCAAGTATATTCACTATTCCTGGGTGCATGGCCTCAGAACTGCAAGGACGTGGCTGGGAACAAGCCCACTATGGACAGAGGGATGAACTTGGGTTTTCTTGGGACTGAAAGTCCCAGTACTCCCCTCAGTCCCAGGCAAGCCAGGACAGATGGTCACCCTATTTAATGAGCACCGTGCCAGCAGTGTATGTCTTAGCTGAGGTGAGTGTCACACATACCCACTGGATGAATGGAAAACATAGCTTTCTTATTCAGAAGCAGACAGGAAGCTGTAACTTGGGTTGAAATTCCCAGTGACAGCAACACACAGAACTCAAAAGGCACTGAGTCTCAGATCCCTAGAAACAGGGGTCTGCTGACTCCCAAGATCCAGTGGGGAAGGCTGCAGCAAGGGGCTTCAGCAAAATAATTTCATGAAATGCATTAAATGGAAAAATTCATGTTTCTAAATTAGCCCACCTTATTTTAGATATATGGTATTTAATAGACACACAATTAAACTAATACATAACTACGTTTTCCAGTGGCACAGGAAAATAGACATTTGAGTTCTCCCTGGGAAAATGGAGAATCTCTTTCCATTCGGGGCCCACTTGCTGCCTTGGGGGGCTCTTCAGCACCTCGCCCGCCACCCCTGGGTGGCATGGATGTTGTGGATAACTTGGATCTCTTCATGCTGGACAGGAGAAGAGATTCATTCCCTCATTCATTCAACAAATATTTGCTGAACATTATGCACCATGGACTTGGGACACAGGGACGAAAAAAAAGCTCAAAGTCCCCGCTCTCATGAGCTGATATTCCAGTGGGATTCTCAGAAAATAAATTCACAAATAAATGAAATGTGTATTGAGTTAGTGAAACATGCAAGAGAGAACAAAACACAGCATGGCAGAGGGATGGGAGAAAGGAGTGAGGAAGGGAGGTGACTTTTTATTTGAGACAGAATCTCACTCTGTCTGTCACCCAGGCTGGAGTGCAGTGGTGTGATCTCGGCTCACTGCAACCTCCACCTCCCGGGTTCAAGTGATTCTCCTGCCTCAGCCTCCCGAGCAGCTGGGATTACAGGCATGTGCCACCATACCCAGGTAATTTTTATATTTTTAGTAGAGACAGGGTTTCACTATATTGACCAGGCTGGTCTCAAAATCCTGACCTCAAGTGATCTGCCAGCCTCGGCCTCCCAAAGTGCTGAGATTACAGGTGTGAGCCACCACGTCTGGTCTGGGGTTGACATTTTAGAAGGAGGCAAGGAAAGGCTTCACTGAAGAAGGACATTTGAGTAAAGATCTGAGAAAGGGAGGGAACTGGGGCTGAATAGATTTCTGGGGAAAGAGAATAGCTTAGGTAGGGGGAGCAGCAAGTGCCAAGGCCCTGGGGCAGGGGCATGCCTAGGGCGTTGGAGGAGTGGCAAGGAAGCAGGCACAGGGCAAATAAGGAAAGTAGAAGGCCGGACAGTCAGAGACAAAGGGAGAGGCCAGATCATATGAAACCTCACAGGTGGTAATAAAACTCTGGCTTTTATTTTGAGTGAGATGAGAAGCCGTTTGAGGGTTTTTAGGAGAGGAGTCACGTGATTTGATTTATGTTTTATAGGATTCCTCTGGCTGTTGGATGGAAAATACAGTGAAGGGGCCAGGGCAGAAGCAGAGAGACCAGTTAGGCAGTGATTGTCTTCAGAGGGTCAGAGGGTTGTAACCCTGGAGGTGGAAAGAACTGATCGGATCCTGGATATATTTTGAAAGTAGAGGCCAGGCAGGGTAGCTCACGCCTATAATCCCAGCACTTTGGGAGGCCGAGGCGGGCAGATCACCTGAGGTCAGGAGTTCGAGGCCAACCTGGACAACAGGGTGAAACCCCATCTCTACTAAAAATAGAAAAATTATCCAGGCATGGTGGCACGTGCCTGTAGTCCCAGCTACTTGGAAGGCTGAGGCAGGAGAACTGTTTGAACCCAGGAGGCGGAGTTTGCAGTGAACCAAGATCGTACCACTGCACTTCAGCCTGGGCGACAGAGCAAGACTCTGTCTCAAAAAAAAAAAAAAAAAAAAAAGGAAAAGAAAAGAAAAAAGTAGAGCAGACAGGATGTGCTGATTGATTGGATGCTGAGGATGATGGAATGAGGGGGGTCAAGAATGACTTTTGGCTGGGCAACTGGAAGCATGCAGTTGCCATACCCAGGTGGGAGAAGAAGAGGGTGGAGAGGGTTTGGGGGAAAGCTCAGAAGCTCAGTTTTGTGTATGCTAGGTTTGAGATGTCTTTAACCCACCAAGTAGAGATGTGGTGTAGGCAGCTGGATGTGTAAGTCTGGAGTTCAGGAGGCACATTGGGACTGTAAATAGGCATTCAGGGATTATCAGCATTTGGGTGGTGTTTGAAGCTATGAGCTTGGCTGAGATTATTTAGGGAGTGAGTGTAGATAGAGAAGAGAAGGTCAGTCCAAGCACTGAGCCCAGGACACTAAACACTTAGAAGTCAGGTTGTTAACCATCTGATCTTTGACAAACCTGAAAAAAACAAGAAATGGGGAAAGGATTCCCTATTTAATAAATGGTGCTGGGAAAACTGGCTAGCCATATGTAGAAAGCTGAAACTGGATCCCTTCCTAACACCTTACACGAAAATTAATTCAAGATGGATTAAAGACTTAAATGTTAGACCTAAAACCATAAAAACCCTAGAAAAAAACCTAGGCAATACCATTCAGGACATAGGCATGGGCAAGGACTTCATGACTAAAACACCAAAAGCAATGTCGGCTGGGCGCGGTGGCTCATGCTTGTAATCCCAGCACTTTGGGAGGCCGAGGCGGGCAGATCACGAGGTCAGGAGATCGAGACCACAGTGAAACCCCGTCTCTACTAAAAATACAAAAAATTAGCCGGGCGTGGTGGCGGGCGCCTGTAGTCCCAGCTACTCAGAGAGGCTGAGGCAGGAGAATGGCGTGAACCCGGGAGGCGGAGCTTGCAGTGAGCCGAGATGGCGCCACTGCACTCCAGCCTGGGTGACAGAGCGAGACTCCGTCTCAAAAAAAAAAAAAAAAGCAATGTCAACAAAAGCCAAAATAGACAAAGGGGATCCAATTAAACTAAAGAGCTTCTGCATGGCACAAGAAACTACCATCAGAGTGAATGGGCAACATACAGAATGGGAGAAAATTTTTGCAATCTCCTCATCTGACAAAGGGCTAATATTCAGAATCTACAAAGAACTCAAACACATTTACAAGAAAAAAACAAACAACGCCATCAAAAAGTGGGCAAAGGATATGAACAGACACTTCTCAAAAGAAGACATTTATGCAGGCAACAGACACATGAAAATTGCTCATCATCACTGGTCATCAGAGAAATGCAAATCAAAACCACAATGAGATACCATCTCACGCCAGTTAGAATGGCAATCATTAAAAAGTCAGGAAACAACAGATGCTGGAGAGGATGTGGAGAAACAGGAACACTTTTACACTGTTGGTGGGAGTGTAAATTAGTTCAACCATTGTGGAAGACAGTGTGGCGATTCCTCAAGGATCTAGAACTAGGAATACCATTTGACCCAGCAATCCAATTACTGGGTATATTCCCAAAGGATTATAAGTTATGCTACTATAAAGACACATACACACGTATGTTTATTGCGGCACTATTCACAATAGTAGAGACTTGGAAGCAACCCAAATGTCCATCAATGATAAAAGGATTAAGAAAATGTGGCACATATACACCACGGACTACTATGCAGCCATAAAAAGGATGAGTTCATGTCCTTTGCAGGGACATGGATGAAGCTGGAAACCATCATTCTCAGCAAACTATCACAAGGACAGAAAACCAAACACCGCATGTTCTCACTCATAGGTGGGAACTGAACAATGAGAACACATGGACACAGGGCAGGGAACATCACACACCAGGGTCTGTCAGGGGGCGGGGGCCTGGGGGAGGGACAGCATTAGGAGAAATACCTAATGTAAATGACGAGTTGATGGGTGCAGCACACCAACATGGCACATGTATACATATGTATCGAACCTGCACATTGTGCACATGTACCCTAGAAGTTAAAGTATAATAATGAAAAAAAAAGAAAAGAAAAAAAGAAGTCAGGTTGTTGAGCAGTGGGGCAGAGAGGGAGCAACCAGAGAGAGACGGGAGGAGAAGCCAGGAGCCAAGGGCAGTTTTGATGGAGCAATGCAGGTAAAGCCTGATTGGGTGGGTTCAGGAGAGACTGGGAGGAAAGGAATTGGAGACAGCAAGTCAGAACTCTTCCCTGTAAAGGGAAAGAGAAATGGTGTAGCACAGAGGAGACGAGGATGATTGAGAGAAGGTTATTTTCTTAAGATGGGGAAAAATCATAGCATGCTTATGGCATTGGGAATGACCCAGGAGAGAGGGAAAATCGATGATGCCAGAGAATGCAAGAGGAGAGAATCACTGTCCTCTAGTAGGGACAGGATGGGACAAGGACATAGGCGAATAGCAACCTGGCTCTGGGGGAGCAGGAGCCCTGGGGTCCCAGGCCTGGCTCCCAGGACCTGTCTTTTGATGCTCCTGAGCACCCAGCACAGGACCGACTCAGAGATGGTGGGTCAGTGGGCAAATGTGAGGCAACTCAGTGTACGTCTTGCAAGAATTTTTAAAAGCAAGCTCTGGACCCAGATAAACTGAGGTGCAAATCCTTATTCTGCCACCCAGCTGCTGGGTTACCTTGAGCACATTTCTTGACTTCTCTGAGCTTCCATTTTTTTCTCTAAAATGAGGGAAATAATGGAACCTACTTCATGGGCTCATAAAAAGATTAAGACAATCATCATGCACATAGAGCTCTGAACATTGTACCTGCAACGGGGGGAAGTGCTCTGGAGGGGTTAACTGTCCTCATTATAAGCAGTTCAATAATTCCCCCATCCAGGCTCATCCAGGGTTTAATAAAATCCAGCATGTAAAAGGAAAAGAGTGTAGCTATAAAATTGCAATGCACGCACCCCACGATCACTCACAATTGCCCTGACTGCTAATGACCCTTGGGCTTCTGCGGCAGTGAGACAGCCCTGGAGGCCACACTGTTCCCAGATACAATGCCCCCCAGCCTCTTCCCTACAAGGAAGCATGTGGGATGAGTGACAGTGACCTTATTAGACAGAGAACATTAAATCTACTCTACTTGATTTTTTTCTTTTTCTTTTTTTTTTTTTTTTGAGACAGAGTCTTGCTCTGTGGCCTAGGCTGGAATGCAGTGATGCCATCTCGGCTCACTGCAACCTCCACCTTCTGGGTTCAAGCAATTCTCCTGCCTCAACCTCCCGAGTAGCTGGGATTACATGTGTGCACCACCATGCCCACCTAATTTGTTTGTGTTTTTAGTGGAGACAGTGTTTCGCCATGTTGGCTAGGCTGGTCTCAGACTCCTGGCGTCAAGTGATCCACCTGCCTCAGCCTCCCAAAGTGCTAGAATTACAGGCATGAGCCACCACACCCGGCTATATATTTTTTAAGCAAATTACTCACAACGGTTGGTACATCAATGATTATCAGTGGCACATTACTTGAGCATACTTGCAATTCAACTGCATACCAGGATGGCAAGCAGACTGCAGCGCTAGTCAGGAGAAACAAGCCAAACACTGGGTGAGCAGAGCGGGCTTATGTCACTTCTGGGAGCCCCAGTTCAGCCTCCTTCCAGGGCACTAGCGGGCCCTGCAGTCCTGGGTCTTGGCAGTCCGGGAGAGGGGGACGGGCCTCCTCCTGAGGAGGAGCCTGACCCCACCAGGCCTAAAGAAAACAATTATATTTGCATTTCATTTGAAGTTGAAACAACTGCTGCTGTGGGCTAATGACGGGCCAATTGATTACCAGAAACATATGTGTGGAAGAGGAATCATTCATTAGGCAGGAGTTGCAGCTCAGATATCAAGCAGCTGTCGGCAGTTCCTGGCCTTTTGGAGTCTGGGGAGCTGCCAGGATGTCTTTGCTCGGGAAATGAGTCCCCAGGATGGGGCTCAGTGTCCCAAGTCTCACTACCTTCTCAACTTCCTCTGTAAATAGGGATAATAGGGGCCAGCTGAGTTCACAGTCAATCAACAAACACTTAGTGAGTCCCCACTCTTGGCAAGATGCTGTGTCTTAAGATACAGAAAGGAATAAGACACAGCTCCAATCTCAGAGCTCTCTGTAGACCCTGGTGAGAGCTGCAAAGCAGTGGGCCCAGGGAGCCCAGAGGAGAGCATCCTCCTGGAGACTGGGATGGGATGAGGAAGTTGTGGGAAGGCTTCCAGGAAGAGGTGACATTTGAGCTGAGTCCTAAAGAGTGAGGAGGAGTTGGCCAGGAGATGAAGGGCATTTCAAACAGCAGGACCAGCATGGGCAAAGGCTTGGAGGCCAAAGAAAGTCTGGGATATTTGGGAAATTGAAAGTGATGTGTTTAGGCTGGAGCATGGGGAGCATGTGAGTTGCTGCGGCTGAGGGATCAGCAGGGGCCAGATCATAAAAGGTGCTATGGACCAAGGGGAGGAGCTGGAGATTTGTCCCCTGTGCTGCTGCAGATGGGTGACTGGGGAGGCTTCCAGGAGACACACCTGAAGGGTAGCGAGCACAGCAGGACTGGCCAGAGGGAAACTGATCTGAGATCACTGCAGTACTGGCCAGAGGGAGAAGCCGATCCTCAATCATTGCCCCTAAGATCTGAGCTGATCCCGTGAAGAGCTCTGGACATGGACTGGTCCCTATAGAGGTCCCAAATAGAGGCAAGGGAACAGACAATTGTATAGTCACATCTGTCATTGTCAGGGGGCCTGCAGGGAGGGGTGAGGTAGGGTGTGACATTGATCAAGACAGCTCTATAAGCCAAAGGCAATGCTCTGTGAGGGGCACAGTTTTGAGCTATCAGCAGCTTCTAATTCCAGCAGCTAGGGGTGGGTGCATGCCCTGGAAGAGGGAACCTGGGTGGAGACTGCAGTACCCGTTATACCTTGTGTGACTTGGAAAAGCCCCTTCTCCTCTCTGGATCTCAGGATCCACAACTGGGAAAAAAAAAAGTTTGGCACCTGTGGTAGGCAGAACAATGGTCCCCAAAAGATGTCCACATCTTATTCCTGGAATGTGTGACTAGATGACCTTCCATGGAAAGAGTTTTTGTAGATGTGAGTGAATTAAGGACTGAGATGGGGAGATTATTCCGGATGGCCTGGGTGGGTCCAGTCTAATCATCCAAGTCCTTAAAAAGGAGAACTTCTTACTTCTGTGGAGATAGATATGGTCCTCCTGGCTTTGAAGATGGACAAAGAGGAATGATTCCAGGGATTCCAGTGGCCTCTAGAAGATGGAAAAGGGAAGGAAACAGATTTTCCCCCAGAGCCTCCAGAAAGGTGTGCAGCTGTGCCAACACCTTGATTTTAGCCCAGTGAAATCCGTGTCAGGCTTCTGACCTTCAAAACCATGAGGAAATACATTTGCGTTGCTTTAAGCCACTAAGTTTGGGGTGATTTGTTACAGTAGCCATAGGAAACTAATAATCCAAGTCTAGGGATAGCTCGTGAGATCGGATGGATTGCAGACATGCACACAGACCCTAGACCTGCATCGTCTGTCTAATTTTCTTTGATAATGATTTTGTTCTATGTCTGTGTTGTCCAATACACCAGCCACAGGCCACGTGTGGCTGTTGAGCACTTGAAATGTGGCTAATGCAGCTGAGCAACTGAATTTTTAATTTTATTTGATATTAACTTAAATTGAAATAGTCACATATGGCCGGTGGTTACCAGGGCTGTCGTCTATGGTTTGGAGAAAACTGGGGTAGTTTCTCTTGGAGCTAGGCTGCAGATGGCACCTAGCTCCCAGCAGGGGCTCTGGATTTCTCGGAGCTAAAAGAATGTCCAACATTACTAAGAAGCAGCCTCGTATTCTCACAGTTATTTGCAACCCCTAGGAGGTCAGAGCAGCTGGAAAGGACCTCAGGGTGTAACACCCTGAAAGCAAGGTGACACCCTCAGAATATCATTTTTCTGGGGGCGTCAATAGTTTAAACAGATTGTTTTTTTTGAAACGGAGTCTCGCTCTGTCACCCAGGCTGGAATGCAGTGGCGCCATCTCGGCTCACTGCAACCTCCGTCTCCCAGGTTCAAATGATTCTCCTGCCTCAGCCTCCTGAGTATCTGGGATTACAGGTGTGTGCCACTACGCCCGGCTAATTTTTGTATTTTTAGTAGAGACAGGGTTTCACCATGTTGCCCAGGCTGGTCTTGAACTACCGACCTCAAATCACTCGCCCTCCTCGGCCTCCTAAAGTGCTCGGATTACAGTTGTGAACCACTGTGTCTGGCTCAACAGGTTTTTAAAGGAGTCTGGGACCCCCTAAAAAGTTAAGAAACACTCTGCCTCCTCATAGCCTTGTAGACTCCTCCCCTCTGCTCTCCAATGCCTCATCCCCCAGCTCTGCCTCCTAGAAATAGCTCCCCAGGCCTGTTTCCCGGGGACCATTTTTCTCTCCCTCCCCTCCCCCACCTGCTCCACCTGGGCCTCACTCTCCTCCCTGCTCCTGACACGGCTCATCAATTCTGGAGGAAAAAGCCAGGCATCCTTTGTACTTCTTGGGGCAGACAAAGCAGGTTGAGGAGGGGAGCACGTGTACAAACAGACTGATCTCCAGAAGAAAGGAATTACGCGAATTACAATTGATTTTCCACTGTTAATGAAGCATGAACCCGTGTGATTGCATCTTGAAAAGATTTATAATTATTCATTGAATCTTGGAAGATAATTAAACTTCATTAAACGCAGACATGACAAGCTTTCAGAGCAAGCCGAGACCTCCATGCAAGGCTCCACATCGGAGCAAGAGATACAAGGCTGGGCTCCAGTTGAGGAGGAGAAGGAGGAGGAGGGGGAGGAGGAGAAGGGGGAGAAGGAGGGAGGAGGAAAGAGGGAGGAGGGAGGAGGAAAGAGGGAGGAGGGAGGAGGAAAGAGGGAGGAGGGAGAGCTGTCACAAAACAGTCTCAGCTAGAAATGCAGCCAATCTTGGGTCTTCCAATTTCTCTCCCTACCCTTTAGGGACACCTCCTGGGGAACCTCCACGTACTGCCATCCTCCCCTATCCATGCCCATCCCTCCCTCTCAGCAGAAGAGGAATACTGGGAAGGGTGAGGACAGCCTCTGCTGTCCTGCTGTGAATCCCTGCTGAGTCCAGGACCAGGGCCATGGCAATGGCGGACGGGGCCGGGGGAGGGAGGAAATGGAGGAGGGGAAAATAAAGGAAGGGTGGTGGGTCCCAAAGCACCTGTGTGTGTGTATGTGTGTGTGTGTGTGTGTGGTGCCTGCTTCATGAGATTACAAATTCATGCATTTTGGAAACCCTGCGGAAGGAGGAGGCTGTCAAACTGCTAACAGTGTTTACCTTGGTGGGGAGCAGAGAAAGTGGTGGGATAAAGGAGGGAGAGAATTTCACTTTTTCTCCATAATATGCTACTTTGGTGTTTAATCGCACAGTGGGTCGACCTAGACTCAGATACAACACGTGGTTGGCCATGTGCGTCACACCAATGTGTTGACCCACGACAGCCACATAGATGATGGTGGTCCTGTGGGATGATAATACCATATATTTACTGTACCTTTCTTATGTTCACATATGTTACGATACACGAATACTATGGTGTTACAGCTTTCGAGAGCATTTGGGACACACACGCTGTGCAGGTTTGCAGCCTAGAAACAGTGGGCTCTACCATAGAGCCTAGATGTGGAATAGGCTGTGCCATCTAGGTGTGTGTAAATACACGCTATGACGTTCACACAACGACGAAATCACCTAATGATGCATTTCTTAGCCTGTGACCCTGTCATTAGCAAAACATGACTATAATTTAAAAAATCTTAAAATACATATAGCCAGGATCTGTTCAGCACATATTCATGATTGAGGGCCAGGCTCTGAGCTAAGTGTGCTGGGGACAAAGACATGGCTCAGACCGTACTGGACCCTCCTCAGGGAGCACGCAGCAGTGTGCATGTGCGTGTGTGTGTGTGTGTGTATGTGTGCGTGTGCACTCATACAACGCATGACTGGTCGGGCTGGTTGTAAAGACTATCGTAGGGAGGTGGCCTTGCTTCTGCCTTCCTGGGTAGGGGGCACCCAGGCCCCTTACCCTTTATCTATTCCAGGCCATCCCTCCCCATCCTTTGGGGCTCCCTTCTGAAGACGCTTCCCATCCCTGCACCCATCCTGATCCCTCTGCCAGGCTTAAACCCACCCTCATGAATGATGCCACAAGACCGCTCCTCTTGCCAGGTATACAACCCCACACTCACCGCCCCCTCCCTCTCCCCCACCTCTCCAGGATCTCACTGTTTCCTGCCAAAATGACAGAAGGAAGGAATATTAATGGGGCTGCCCTCACCATGTCCTCTTCATTGAACTGCTTTTTGGCAGGGAGGACGTCTTTCTAAGGACAGGCTGGCAGCCATGCCCCAGCATGGGGCTAGCCCAGATTTCACGGCAGGGCTAGGTCACTGATGGGCCAGGTGGTTGAGGGGGAGTTAAAGTTCGGGCAGGGCTGGGGGGAGTTGTATTCAAGGCAGGAGGGTGGAAAGGATGGTAGGGGTGGGGGGGCAATCCCTTAGCAAAGAGGCCAAGATCCCAGTCCTAAGCCAGATGGCCTACTTTCCAATTATGGTTCTGCCATCTTGCAACTATGCATCCTAGGGTAAGTTATCAACCTCTCCATGCCTCAGTTTCTTCATCGTGGGTTAATACTACTGCCCCTTCATGGGGTTGGCGAGAGCAGTCAATAAGATGATACATGCAGAGTAGTGGGCACAGTGCCTGGCACAGCAGAGAACCTCAGTAAATGGCAGCAGTTGTTGTGTTTGTGTACAGACACACCTTGGAGATATTGTGGGTTCAGTTCCAGACCACTGCAACCGAGCAAGTATTGCAATAAAGCAAGTCATATAACTTTCTTGGTTTCCGAGTGCATGTACAAGTTACATTGACACTATACTGTAGTCTCTTAAGTGTGCAACAGAATTATGTCCAAAAAAAAATGTACAGACCTTAACTTTAAAATATTTTATTGCTAAAAAGTGCTACCAATCATCTGAGCCTTCACTGAGTCATCATCTTTTTGCTGGTGAAGGGTCTTGCCTGGATGTTGATAGCTGTTGACCAATCAGGGTGGTGGTTGCTGAAGGTTGGGATGTCTGTGGCAATTCCTTAAAACAAGACAACAATGAAATCTGCACATTGATTGACTCTTCTTTTGATGAAAAATTTCTCTGTATCATGTGATGCTGTTTGATAGCATTTTTCCCATAGAACTTCTTTCAACATTGAAAACGCTGCTGCTGCTTTATCAACTAAGTTTATGTAATATTCTAAATCCTTTGTTGTCATTTCAGCAATGTTCACAGTTCACAGTTCAATGTTCGCAACATCTTCACCAGGAGTAGATTCAATCTCAAGAAAACATTTTCTTTGCTCAGCCATAAGAAGCAACTCCTCATCTGTTCAAGTTTGATCATAAGATTGCAGCAATTCAGTCACATCTTCAGGCTCTGCTTCTAATTCTAGTTCCCTTGCTATTTCCACCACATCGGCAGTTACTTCCTCCACTGAAGTCTTGAACCCCTCAAAGTCATCCATGAGGGTTGGAATCAACTTCTTTCAAACTCCTGTTAATGTGGATATTTTTACCTCCTTCCATTAATCACAAATGTTCTTAATAGAAAGTAGCATGGTGAACCCTTTCCAGAAGGTTTTCAATTTACTTTGCCCAGATCCATCAGAGGAATCACAATCTGTGGCATCTTTAGTGTTACAAAGTGCATTTCTTAAATTATAAGACTTGAAAGTCAAAATTCCTCCTTGATGCAAGTTTGATGCAGAATGGATGTTGTGCTCGCAGGCATAAAAACATTAATCTCCTTGTACAACTCCGTCAGACCTCTTGGGTGACCAGGTGCCTTGTCCATCAGTGGTAATATTTTGAAAGGAACCTTTTTTTCTGAGCAGTAGGTCTTAATAATGGGCTTAAAATATTCAGTAAACCATGCTGTAAACAGATGTGCTATCATCCAGACTTTGTTGTTCCATTTATAGTGCACAAGCAGAGTAGATTTAGCATAATTCTTTTTTTTTTTTTAAGATGGAGTTTTGCTTATGTTACCCAGTCCAGAGTGCAATGGCACGACCTTGGCTCACTGCAACCTCCGCCTCCCAGGTTCAAGCAATCCTCTTGCCTCAGCCTCTCAAGTAGCTGGGATTACAGGCACACACCACCTTGCCTGTCTAATTTTGTATTTTTAGTAGAGACAGGGTTTCTCCCTGTTGGTCAGGCTGGTCTCGAATTCCCAACCTCAGGTGATCTGCCCACTTTGGGCTGCCAAAGTGCTGGGATTACAGGCATGAGGCACCGCACCCTGCCTACTTAGCATAATTCTTAAGAGCGCTAGGATTCTCAGAATGGTAAATAAACATTGGCTTCTATTAAAGCCATCAGCTGCATTGGCCCCTAAAAATAGAGCCAGCCTTGAAGCCAGGCATTGACCTCCTCTATAGCCAGGAAAAATTCCTAGATGCCATCTTTCTTCCAATAGAAGGCTGTTTCATCTGCACTGAAAATCTATTGTTTAGTGTAGCCAAGGATCATCAAGTTTAGAGTCATCAAGGATCTTAACTGGAAGCCCAGCCCAGATTCAAGAAAAGAGTGTGAAATAGAGGTGCACTTAATTGGTGGGCGACTAGTCTAACAGCCAGTCACAACCAGTGTCATGTAAAACCAAGGATATTAGCAAAAGCAGCAGTTGCTAGTGACCTTGGAAAGCCGAAGCTGCTTACAGAAGCTAGGACCAGCTGAAAGTCAGACTGAGAAATGGGGAGGGCTTTCAAGAAGCTTCCTGAACAACTTCTGCCAGCTCTGAGTCTATTTTTGGAATTAGCACTTGAGGAAATTGATCTCGTGAGGATGGATGTGTTTAGGGACACAGAGCTTTTGAGAGCAGCACCACCCCACTGGGGCACCCACAAACTGTGGGAAATGCAGACACTTTCTTAATGCCACCGGTTTTTAGTCAGGCCACAGTGAGAAGGAACAGCCCTAACAGGCCTCCGGCCAGGTATAACCAACTCATTTTTTGTTTTAGCCAACCGGTAAGATTTGCTAATGTCCTACCTTAAGTGCCTTCTCCAAAGACATCCCTCTTTGCCTTATATGTGGAATCATCATTCAGTGCAGATATTTCAATGAAAATATCATTGGTTGACTTTTGTAAAGGTAATAAAATGCTATGGCATCTTTGCCGTGAAAAAAAAAAAAAAAAAAAGAATCTTAGCTGGATCTCCTGCGTAACTTGCTGCAGCTTCCCCATCAGCACTCGCTGCTTCGCCTTGCACTTTTATGTTATGGAGAGGTCTTCTTTCCTTAAACCTCATGAACCAACCTCTGATAGCTTCCAACTTTTCTTCTGCAGCTTCCTCACCTCTCTCAGCCTTCATAGAATTGAAGGGAGTTATGTCCCGGCTCTGGATTAGGCTTTGGCTTAAGGGAAGGCTGTGGCTGGTTTGATCTTCTATCCAGACCATGAGCACTTTCTCTGTATCAGCAATAAGGCTGTTTTTCTTTCTTATGATTTGTGTGCTCACTAGAGTATTACTTTTAATTTTTTTCAGAACTTTTCCTTTGCACTCACCACCTGGTTGACTGTTTGGGGCAAGAGGTCTAACTTTTGACCTCTCTTGGCTTTCAATATGCCTTCCTCACTAAGCTTAATCATTTCTAGCTTTTGATGTAAAGTGGGAGACGTGTGACTCTTCCACTCACTTGGATACTTAGAGGCCACCGTAGGACTATTAATTGGCCTAATTGCAATATTATTCTGTCTCTGGGAATCAGGAGGCCTGAAGAGAGAGAGAAGGGGGCACTGGGAACACACACAACATTTATTAAGTTTGCCATCTCCTATGGGCACAGTTTGTGGCACCCCAAAACAATTACAATAGTAATGTCAAAGATCGCAGATCACCATAACAGAGATAATAATAGTGAAAAAGTTTCAAAGATTGTGAAGATTATGGAGAGACATGAACTGAGCACATGCTGTTGGAAAAATGGCGCCAATAGACTTGCTCAATGCAGGGTTGCCAGAAGCCTTCAGTGCAAAGCCCAAGAAAGCTAAGTGCAATAAAATGAGGTGTGCCTGTAATTTGAATTATTTCTGCCAACACCATCGAGTCACATTTTAAGGGCCTTCATGTTGAGTTCCCCAAGAGGGACTGTGTCTTAATGGATCTCTACATCCTCTTTGGCTAACCCAAGACTTGGCCCCTAGTAGGTACTCAAGGAAGTGTTTGTGACATGAATAAGTGAATGAATGAAGGATAAATAAAACTGGACCCTATGACTAAGTTCTGAAGATACTTTCCCAATGCAGGACATCTGAAATTGCTGGATGAAGTATTTAAAATATTTTTTAAAGCATGGATAGTTTTGTGGGAAAGTAAAGAAAACCTTCAAAGTTGCAAGAATGCAACTCCAGAGAAGTGAGTGAGCTGGCACTGAAGCCAGCACTTCCATGGGGGCATCTGGTCAGCCGAAATCCTGGGCTTTGATGCTCTGTGTTAGGACACCAAGAAACAAAGTCTGTCTGGGCAAGGTGGGAGATAAAATTTGCCAGCTGTATTAGTCCATTTTCACACTGCTGATAAAGACACGTCGGAGACTGGGCAATTTACAAAAGAAAGAGGTTTATCGGACTTATAGTTGCACATGGCTGGGAGGCCTTACAATCATGGCAGAAGGAGGAGCAAGCCATATTTTTCGTGGATGGCAGCAGGCAAAAGGAGAGCTTGTGCAGGGAAACTCCTGTTTTTAAAAACCGTCAGATATCATAAGACCTATTCACTATCACGAGAACAGCACGGGAAAGACATGCCCCCATGATTCAGTCATCTCCCACTGGCTCCCTCCCACAACTTGTGGGGATTATGGGAGCTACAGGATAAGATTTGGGTGGGGACACAGAGCCAAACCCTATCACCAACCACACATAAAGCAAGATCTTCTGAACATGAACTAGAAAAGCCTGCCTTGGCTCTGGTGGGAAGGGAAAAATAAAAATCAGAAAAAAAAAGAAAAAGTCTGCCTTCCTGAGAATCTTAACCACCAGCTTGCCGTTATGTGGGCGTGGGGCCAGAATTCATTCCACTTATGCGGCCTGAAAAACCACAAGCAGAAAATCAGCCCACCGTTAACAGCAGCACTTGGCAGAAATACACATCGCTCTTCTCTGAAGAAACAGCCCTAAGGCCAGGCCTCCACGAATTCCTGTAGAAAACAAGTTCCAAGAAAGTGCACAGTAGAGAAAAAGTCAAAACACACAGGAAACAAGCTACCGTGAGCAGGGGCCACCAAAAACAGCAACCGCAAATCAGACGTGCACAGGTGGCAAATGTTGAATTATCAGACATTGCATATAAAATAAACATGCAAGCATTTTAAAATATAAAATTGGATAGCAAAAGTATAACAAAGGAAAATGAGTTTATGAAAAATTACCAGACTGGTTTGAAAAAGAGTCCAATAAAATATCTAGAAATGAGAAGTTTAATAATTGAAAGTAGAAACTTCATGAATGAAACAGAAGATGAGACAGCTGAGGAGAGAATTAGTGAACTGGAAAAGACATAATAATACATTTCTTGCCTGGCACAGTGGCTCATGCCTGTAATTCCAGCACTGTGGGAGGTCGAGGTGGGCGGATCACTTGAGGCCAGGAGTTCAAAACCAGCCTGGCCAACATGGCAAAACCATACTCCCAGGCCCGTCTCTACTAAAATTACAAAAAAAAATTAGCTGGGCGTGGTGGCACACCCTGTAGTCCTAGCTACTCAGGAGGCTGAGGCAGAAGAATCACTTGAACCCAGGAGGTGGAGGTTGCAGTGAGCCGAGATCATGCCACTACACTTCAGCCTGGGCAACAGAGCGAAACTCTGTCTCAAAAAATAAAAAATAAATACATTTCTCAGAAGGTAGCAGAGGGAGACGAACAAATGGAAGATATAAAAGAGAGATTAAGAGAGGTGGGGATGAAATGAGAAGATCGAGTATGTGTCTAATCAGAGTTCCAGAAGGAAATATCAGAGGTAACAGTGGAGAGTCAAATTCAAAGAGAGGATAGCTGAGAATTTTCCAGAACTATTACTCTAAACTTCAGAAAGCTCAATGAATCTCAAGCAGGATAAATTAAAAGAGATCTCCACCTAAAAACACCATAGCAAAACCATGGAACATCATAGACAAAGAGAAAACCTTTAAAGCAGCCAAAGATAAAAGAGAGATTACCTAAAAAGGAACATCAAATAGACAGATAGCAGAGTTCTCAGAGAAACTCTGGGAGCCAGGAGACAGTAGAGAGAAAATAACTGTCACCTGGGAATTCTATTTCTTCTGAAATTTTTTCAAGCATGAGAGCAAAATAAAGATATTATTAGACAAACAAAAACTGTCAGAGTTTACAACCAAGACCCTCCCTAAAGGAACTTTTAAAGAATAAGCTTCAGGAAAAAGGAAGATGCAAGAAAGAACAGTGAACAAAAAAATGGTAGGTAGTCCGGGTGTGGTGGCTTATGCCTGTTGTAATCCCAGCACTTTGGGAGGCCGAGATGGGAGGATTGCTTGAGCCCAGGAGTTTGAGACCAGCTTGGGCAACCTAGGAAGACCCTGTCACTCCAAAAATACAAAAACTTAGTCAGTCGTAGTGGTGTGCGCCTGTGGTCCTAGCTACTCAGAAGGCTGAGGTGGGAGGATCACTTGAGCCCAACAGATCAAGGCCGCAGTAAGCCATGATCGCACTACTGTACTGCAGCCTGGGTGACAGAGCAAGACTCTGTCTCAAAAAAAAAAAAAAAAAAAAAAAAAAAGGGTAAGTGTAAGTAAGAACAGTGTTAAATGTAGGTAAACTTAAACAAATACGGACAATATAAAATGTTTAATTTGGCTGGGCTCAGTGGCTCATGCCTGTAATCCCAGCACTTTGGAAGGCTGAGGCAAGAGGATCACCTGAGGTCAGGAGTTCGAGACCAGCCTGACCAACATGGAGAAATCCCGTCTCTACTAAAAAAAAAACAAAATTAGCAGGGCATGGTGGCGCATGTCTGTAATCCTAGCTACTCGGGAGGCTTAGGCAGGAGAATTGCTTGAATCCAGGAGGCAGAGGTTGCAGTGAGCCAAGATCATACCATTGTACTCCAGCCTGGGCAACAAGAGCAAAACTCCATCTCAAAAAAAAAAAAAAGAAAAAGAAAAAAAGAAAAAGTTTAATTTATGAGGTTAAAGCAAACAACAAGTGAGAAGAAAAATACAGGGCAATGGTGGCAAGAGTTGGAAGGGACGTGACCAGAGAGAAAGCATTTTAAGGTCCTGGAATTGTGTGGGAGGAGAGTAAAGACAGAAATCATAGATGTCAATTATAACCTAAATATGCATGTTAAATTTTCTAGGGTAATTACAAGAGAATAGAAATAGCATGTATTATAACTTCCAAATTAATAGGGAAGAAATAGAACAAGTGGGGGAAAAAAACCTTCAGTCAATGCAATTGAAAGACGAAAGGAGGGGGAAGAAAGGAAGGGAAGGAGGGGGGAAATCAGGACCAGAGAGTGAACGGCACATCCAAGGTCACACAGCAAGTCAGAGGTGAAAAGGGGACTGGGGTCCAAGTTTGCTGACTTCCACTCCAGTACTATTTCCTCAAAACCATGCAGCCGGCCGGGTGTGGTGGCTCACGCCTGTAATCCCCGCACTTAGGGAGGTCAGAGCAGGTGGATCACTTGAGGCCAGGAGTTCAACACCAGCCTGGCCAACACAGTGAAACCCTGTCTCTATTAAAAATACAAAAATTAGCTAGGCGTGGTGGTGCATGCCTGTAATCCCAGCTACTGGGGAGACTGAGGCAGGAGAATCGCTTGAACCCGGGACGCAGAGGTTGCAGTGAGCCGATATCGTACCACTGCACTCCAGCCTGGGTGACAGAGTGAGACTCTGTCCTGAGAAGAGAAAAGAAAGAGAGAAGAAAAAAAAGAAAAAAAAAAAAAAAAAAAAAAAAAAAAAAAAAAAAAAAAAAAAAATAAATGGGGATTATCAGAGCAGGAATCTAAACCCTGGCAGTTTTCCCAATGAAACAGCACTGCTTGGAAAGGTCTATGCAATAAATACTTTGATCAACAGACAAAAAGAGTAACAATTGTCTCATGACAAAAATCACTAAAGTATGCACAGTGACTTACAATATAGGCAGCCCTGTTCTGAGCATGTTGTGTGTGATACTTCACTGGATGCTTACGATAACCCTGCGAGGTGAATGATGCTTGTTTTGCAGATAAATGAGGTACCCAAGGCACAGGAAGGGAAAGGAATGCTCCCAGGGTCACACAGCTGGGAAGTGGCAATGCAGGGTTGGAACCCAGACAGTGTGGTTCCCCAGCCGACCTTCTTCATGCCGCCCTGACTCGGTGTTCTTGGCTGGACACTGGGGTGGGCTGACAAATATCTGTATGCAGGCACAGGACTGTGGGAGCAGGCAATGTCCTGGAATGATCCTAATTAGATTCTGGATCTAAAACAATAAATAAAACAGCTATAAAGGACGTTTTGGGGTGCTTGGGGAAATTTGAATATGAACTCAATATTAGATGATATTATTGTAACACCATTAAGTGTCTTGAATGCAATCATGGTGTTATGGTTATGTACGAGGATGTCCTTAAGAGACAGATGCTAAAGTATGTAGGATAAAAATGTGATGATGCTGGCAAGTTTTAAATGTTTCAAGGAAAGAAATATAAAAAGAGCAATGAGGCAAATGAGGGAAAGGCACAGTGGCTCACGCCTGTAATCCCAGCACTTTGGGAGGCCAAGGCGGGCGGATTGCTTGAACCCAGGAATTTGAAACCATCCTGGGCAATATGGTGAGACCTTGTCTCTGCAAAAAATAGAAAAATTAGCCAGGTGTGGTGGCGTGCACCTGTAGTCCCACCTACTCGGGAGGCTGAGGTGGGAGGATCACTTCACCCCAGGATGTCAAGGCTGTAGTGAGCCATGATTGTCCCCATTGCACTCCAGCCTGGGTAACAAAGTACAACCCTGTCTCAAAAAATAATAATAATAAAAAACAAACTAAAAATAAGGCAAACGTGGAAAAGTGTTAATACTAGGTAAAGAATAGATGTATGTTTATTGTTGTAACAGTTGTTTTTTGTTTGTTTTTTTGGTTTGTTTTCTTTTTTTTTTTTTTTTTTTTGAGACGGAGGCTCACTCTGTCGCCCAGGTCACCCAGGCTGGAGTGCAGTGGCACAGTCTTGGCTCACTGCAACCTCCGTCTACCGGGTTCAAGGGATTCTCCTGCCTCAGCCTCCTGAGTAGCTGGGATTACAGGCATGAGCCACCATGCCCAGCTCATTTTTTGTATTTTTAGTAGAGATGGGGTTTCACTATGTTGGCCAGGCTGGTCTCAAACTCCTGACTTCAAGCGATCTGCCTGCCTCGGCCTCCCAAAGTACTGGGATCATCCCCAAGCTTAAAACAACAGCTATTTATGATTTCTTGCAAGCCCCCTGGTTGCTGGCCAGGCAATTCCACCGACCTGGGCAGGGCTTGCTTAAGGGTCTATCATCCGACAGTGGGTGCACTGGAGCCTGACTGGTCTAGGGATCCCATGGTTGTATGATGAACCTCTCCTCCATAGATCTCTACATCCCTCAGGCAGGCGGGCCTGGGAGTGTCCTCATGGCAGTGGCAGAGATCCAAAAGAGGAAGAGGGAAAAGCAATGCACGACACACTTTATAAAGCTGCTGCTTGCATCAATTGAGTTGCTGTCCCATTGGTCAAAGCAAGTCACTTGACCAAGCCCCGAGTCAGCATGGGAAGGCACTCCCAAAGGGGGTGGATAAAAGGGAGGCAAAGTGGTGAATGCAGTCAATTTACCATCATGGTATTACTGTCTTAACTTTTCAATAGGTTTGAAATAATTCAAAATAAAAAGCTAGAGCAATGAAACAACAATGAGATTCCACTGCACACCTATTAGAATGGCCAAAATCCAGAACACTGACAACATCAAATGCTGGTGAGGATGTGGAGCAACACGAACGCTCTTTCCTTGCTGGGTGGGAATGCACAACGATACAGCCAGCTTGGAGGCTGGTTTGGTGGTTTCTGACAAAACTCAACATACTCTTACCACATGATCCTTGGTATTTATCCAAATAAGTCAAAAGCGTATGACTGCATGAAAACCTGCACATGGATGTTTATAGCAGCTTTATTCATAATTGCCAAAACTTGGGAAGCAACCAAAATGTCCCTTCAGTGGGTGAATGGATGAATAAACCGTAGTACATCAGACAATGGAATATTATTCGGTGTTATATACAGGCCAGGCGTGGTGGCTCATGCCTGTAACCACAGCACTTTGGGAGGCCGAGGCAGGTGGATCGCTTGAGGTCAGGAGTTTGAGACCAGCCTGGCCAAATGGTGAAACCCCATATCCACTAAAAATACAAAAATTAGCCAGGCATGGTGGTGCACGCCTGTCATCCCAGCTACTTGGGTGGCTGAAACAGAATTGCTTGAACCCGGGAGGTGGAGGTTGCAGTGAGCTGAGATCACACCACTGCACTCCAGCCTGGGTGACAGAGTGAGACTCTGTCTCAAAAATTAAAAAAAAAAAAAAAAGAAAGAAAGAATTGAGCTATCAAGTCATGAAAATACATGGAGGAGCCTTAACTGTGTATAACTAAGTTGAAAGAAGCCAGTCGGAAAGGGATGCACCCTGTGTGACTCCAACTATCTGACATTGTAGAAAAGGGAAAACTATGGAGACAAGAAGATCAGCAATTGCTAGGGGTTTGGTGGGGAGAAATGAATAGGCGGAGCACAGAGGATTTGGGGGACAGTGAAACTACTCTGGGTGATACTCTAATAGTAGATACAGGTCATTATACACTTGTCCAAACCCACAGAATGTACAACACCAAGAGGGAACCCTACTGTAAGCCATGGAGTTTGGGTGAATATGATGAGTCCAGAGAGGCCCATCGATTGTAACAAATGCACCACTCTGATGGGGGTGTTGGTAATGGGGGAAGCTATGAATGCATGGGGGCAGAGGGTATATGGGAAGTCTCTGCACCTTCTTTTCTGTGAACCTAAAATCACTCAGAAAAAAATAAAGTTAAAGAAACAAAAGTTTTTATTAAAATCCGATCTAGGCTGGGTGTGGTGACTCACTCCTGTAATCCCAGCACTTTGGGAGGCCAAGGCAGGCAGATCACTTGAGGTCAGGAGTTCAAGAGCAGCCTGGCCAACATGGTAAAACCCCGTCTGTACTAAAAATACAAAACTTAGCTGGGCGTGGTGGTGCACACCTGTAGTTCCACCTACTTGGGAGGCTAAGGCACAAGAATTGCTTGAGCGCAGGAGGTGGAGGTTGCAGTGAGCTGAGATCGTGCCATTGCACTCCAGCCTGGGCGACAGAGCAACTCTGTTTAAAAAAAAAAAAAAAAAATTCAATCTAATATGTCCCTCCTCTACTTAAAACTCTTCATTAGGTCCAGTGAAAGACACACAAGAACATTCTCTGTAGCTTTACTAGGCAAAGCCCCAAATCATAATGTCCATCAATAGCATTGAAGATCCAAAAATTGTGATATAACATGGAATAATGAGCAGCGATGAAAAACAGTGAACTGCTACTGCTACACACAACAACATGGGTGGACTTTGCTGATAGTGATGAGCAAAAGAAGGGAAAACTCCGAAGTGTGCTTAATGGATGACTCCAGTTACGTGAAGTTCAAGAAGCAAGAATGAGTCGACAGTGATTATTTTGGGGAGTATCTATAAGCAAGAGGCACGAGGAAACTTTCTGGAGTGCTATAAATGTTCTGTAGCTCACTGCGTGGTGGACATGGTGCCTCCATGTGAAAAAAATTATTAAACTAGACACTTAAGGTGTGTGCACTTTATAAGTTATATTTCAAAAAATGTAAGCACACTCACACACACACACAACCTTAAATCCTTAAATCTTGGTTTCTTGGCACCCTGGATAAGATCCAAATTCCTTAACACTCAATTCAATTTCATTTACCTGAACACATGTTTATTCATCTCTGTCCAACATGCCAGGAGCAGCAAGCAGAGTGGCCGTCCCACCTCTCCCTGTCCGGCATAGGTGCTTGATAAATGTGCATTGAAGCCACATGGAGACCTCAAGGGATGGAGACCTTGCAGGTACCCAGGCATCAGATGGGGTGGCGTCCCTGCCTCCTGGGCTCCTTCCAGGCCCACTTTGGTGACTGTCGACGGCCACCTTGCAGGCACTACCCCCTCCCCCTCCTCACCCAGTCCCCAGCAGCCACCCCACCCCTTACTGCTGCACACTTTACAATCATTGTGAAACATAATGATTCTTACCCTGGAGAGAAATTGGGTTCCATTTTCTATTTTATTGCCCGAAAAAGGACATTTTTTTTACCTTCCCATGGTCTGCAGGCAGCAGGAACAGGATGATAAATCTCAGCACAGGCTTCCACTGAAGGAGACAGTCCAGCAGGGAACCACTGTGGTCCAAGCCGGAAAGGATAAGTGAGAAGTCATTCCTGCTTTGCCATCCCACACCGGTGCCCTGTCTTCAACACCACCTGGGCAGCCTCAGGGCTGAAAGGCCTGAGCCTTTGAACTTGCCCCTCCTCCAGCCTTCCTGTCTTCGTTCAGACAAGATTTCTTGCCTCAAGAGAGAACATGGGCCGGGCACAGTTGCTCATGCCTGTAATCCCAGTACTTTGGGAGGCCAAGGCGGGGGGGCAGATCACCTGAGGTCAGGAGTTCGAGACCAGCCTGGCCAACATGGTGAAACCCCACCACTATTAAAAAAATATACAAAAATTAGCCAGGTGTGGTGGCATGAGCCTGTAATCCCAGCTACTCAGGAGGCTGAGGCAGGAGAATCACTTGAACCTGGGAGACAGAGGTTGCAGTGACCCAAGATTGTGCCACTGGATGACAGAGCAAGACTGTCTCAAAGGAAAAAAAAAAAGAGAGAGAGAACATAGTTGATTTGTCAAGCACTTATTGGGAGCCTGCCATGTGCTTTATTATATTTTGTTTCAGCAGCCCTAGGATGGAGATGTGTGCATTAGCCCATTTTACAGATGAGGGGACTGAGGTTCATGGAGGTTAGGCATGCAGGTGGTAAGGAGCGAGCTGGAATGTGAACTGGGGCTTTCAGGAACCCAATCGATGCTTTTTGCCGTGACTTCCCTCAATTCCTTTTGGTTGGTTGTTTGTTTGTTTGTTTGTTTGTTTTGAGATGGAGTCTCACTCTGTTACTGAGGCTGGAGTGCAGTGGCGCCATCTCAGCTCACTGCAACCTCCGCCTCTCGGGTTCAAGCGATTCTCCTGCCTCAGCCTCCCAAGTAGCTGGGATTACAGCTACCATGCCCAGCTAATTTGTGTATTTTTCGTAGAGACACTGTTTCCCCTGTTGTCCAGGCTGGTCTCGAACCCCTAACCTCAAGTGACCCACCCACCTTGGCCTCCCAAAACTTCCCCTCAATTCTTAAAGACCTAGCCAGCTGGGCGCAGTGGCTCACGCCTGTAATCCCAGCACTTTGGGAGGCTGAGGTGGGCAGATCACCTGAGGTCAGGAGTTCAAGACCAGTCTGGACAACATGGCAAAACTCCTACTCTACTAAAAATACAAAAATTAGCCAGGCGAGGTGGCAGGTGCCTGTAATTCCAGCTACTCGGGAAGCTGAGGCAGGAGAATCACTTGAACCCAGGAGGCAGAGGTTGCAGTGAGCTGAGTTCATGCCATTGCACTCCAGTGTGGGCTACACAGCGAGACTCTGTCAAAAAAAAAAAAAAAAAAACCTAGCCAGGGAGACCAGAGATACTTTGGGGCAGATGGCAGCAGAAATCCCCAGGCCTCCTTCTGGCGCTCAGTTGCAGGCCTGCCCCAGGCATGCTGTTGTCAGTCTTACAGGAGAGTCCTAGCTGTAATCTCTTTCCATTAGTTGCTGGGTGGCTTGGACAAATGTGTTAGTGTCCCCAGAGAGGTTGCTGCGTTCACTTGGTTGCAGGGCTAAAGACAGAATCAGGACTAGAACCTGAAGCCCCTGACTCCTGACCTACAGTCACTCTTCTTACCTCACATCCTGCCCCACTGACTGTCTTCCAAATATTTACTATTATTCCTTTCTAATACATTTGAGAATGTGTGGATTAACCATTGCTTACTTATTTAGGTTGCTGCAAACGTTATTGTGGGTTTGCCATTAAAAGCAAGGGCCAAAACCGCAATAACTTTTGCTCCAGCCAAATAATAACATCACGGAGTTGTAAAATGTAGCACTCAGGAAATAAACCAGTCACACAGTACCACTGATTGCATGATTCCATTTATATGAAACATCCAGAACAGGACTTGGACTTAACAGACCAGAGGGGGCAAGTGTGGAGGCAGGAGACCAGTTAGGAGACCAGGGCATTGCTCCCAGCAGAGTCAGCGGCGTCTCTGACCAGGGAAGAGGCAGCAGCGCGGGGAAGAAATTGTTGGATTCTGATTATTTGCAGATAGAGCTGCCAGGATTCCTTGAAAGACAGCATATGAGAGAGACAGGCGTCAAGGACAACCCCAGGGCTTTAGAGCTGAGCCCCTGGGCCATTGGGACACCCTTCACTGAGCCTGATGAGACAGGGGTGAGGGTGAAGATGCTTAGTCTGGATCTGTGACATTTGGGAAGCCAATTGAGAACCAGCCCTGGGAAGAAAGCCTCCAAGGTCCCTGATCCACACTCCCAGGACACTGGAAAGTGCAGGCCCTGGCCAGCAAAGGTACCCCCTGAGACATAAGACAGAGGACGCTGGTACATAGGGAACCATCTGTCCCTCCCCCGCCTGTCAGGAGGACACCATGTGGCTGTGTTGGGAAGGAAGGTCTCTGTTGCCGCCGCCAGGCAGGAGCCCTGGAACAAGGTCACACCGCCACAGCCTCTGGGCCTCTCCAGAAGCTTCTAAGAGGTTTCCCCAGAGGCTGTGCAGCTGGAACAGAGACCCCTCCGGGCAGTTGAACACAGACAAGCCTCAGAGGAGGGGGTGCTGGAGCCGGGTTGGCTGCCAGAAGAAGGTGACAGGTACACACTTCCCAGGAAGCCCAGAGCTGGCTTCACACCCTCCAGGGCCAGGAAGGAGGATGCCAAGACGCTGCCCGCTGGGTCCTGGGCTGGCCTGGGGAAGAGGATACCAGCCAGTGTCCAGTCGGGCGCGGCATCTGAGGCAGTGGAAGGTGGGTCCGTGCCAGGGGACATGGAGTGGCAGCCCCGGCCCGCTTCACCACCTGCTGCCCACCAGCCATCCCAAGCTCAGGCTGGGCTGCCCCACTCCCACAGCCCAAGGAGATGCTCAGGGACACACTTGGAGCACTGCAGACCCGAGCCCGCCCTCCCAGGGGCAGACACTGTTCATTCACGCGTGCATCCAATCCGCAAATATTTCCCTTTGTTTGAGACAGAGTTTCGCTCTGTCGCCCAGGCTGGAGTGCAATGGCACGATCTCGGCTCACTGTAACCTCCACCTCCCAGGTTCAAGCGATTCTCCTGCCTCAGCCTGCTGAGTAGCTGGGATTACAGGCATGTGCCACCATGCCCGGCTAATTTTTGTATTTTTAGTAGAGACGGGGTTTTGCCATGTTGGCCAGGCTGGTCTCGAACTCCTGGCCTCAGGTAATCCACTCACCTCAGCCTCCCCAAGTGCTGGGATTACAGGCGTGAGCCGCCACACTTGGCCCCACAAATATTTCTTGAGTGTCCACGAAGCGGTCACCACAGGCATGTGGGATCCATCTGTGAACAAAACAGACAAAATAATCCCAGTGTCAGTGTGGGGCGAGAGGAGACAGACAATAAAGAATCACATAATAAATAAGTAAATTATACGGTGGTTAGAAGAGGGCACAGACTATGTCGGCAAAAAGAAGACAAAGCAGGGGAGAGTTAGGAGGATGGAAGTGAGGTGCGAAGTTGTCATCTTGAATCGGGAGGGGAGGGGAGGGGAGGCCTCTTTGAGAAGGTGACATTTGCACAAAGACTTGAAGGAGCTAAGGAGTTAGGAGGTGAATCCCTGGCCCAGCAATGCCCAAGCTGTTTCACCTCCTGCCCTCCCTGCCCTTCCCTAGGGTGCCCCATGCTCGCCCGCCCCCCCAGCTCCCTCTCCTCTTTCTCCTGCCCTCTCCCCTGACCCACCTGAGTGGAATAACACCCCACTGGAAACTGGTCATCACACCTTGGATCCCCTGAACTGGCCCCACAGAGTCAACCATAATGGCCATTTTGCCCACCAAGGGCTCTGCTGAAAGGGTGGGCAGCTCATACTTGCCCAAATGCTAGGTCCAAGCCCCGGCCTAAGCAGAGCGGGCCCCAGAGGCTGGTTTTCCTGCAGCCTGAACGAATAAAGGACGGAGCATGCATGCGCCCTGTAAGACCCACAAACCACCCAGTTCACACATACACAAACCACACATGGGCAACACACAATCCACCCCTCACACTACACACCCACCAAACCCATGCCACGTACATTATGCAACGTACCTGCACAAACACAACATGCAACTCAAATACAAGATGCAGCCAGCCCTCCTGGACCTCCTGACCAGCCCCAAACCCTGCTGGAGCCTTCTAGGGGAGTCGGGGAGCACGCCCCAGAGACCTGGAGGAAATATTGTGCTCCACTGGAGGGACGCTCCACAGCGAGGGGCTGCCTGTGCTGGCCCCAGTGACTAAGCAGCCAGGCCTCCTCATCAAAGGCATGGCCGAGGGAGCCGAGGGAGGGAGGCTGAGCTGAGTTACAGGGTGCCCAGGGAGTGGGCACATGCCCCTACTGCTTCCTCCAGTGGGACAGGCTGGGGGGAGCTCTCAAATAATTGGGTAGTTTCAAGGGCAAGCCAGGCCTGGGGCAAAGATTGGGCGGGAAGTCAGAGACTGCTGAAGAATGGCTGTGGGGCTTTGGTCAGGTGCTCACTGTCTCTGGGCTGCTGGGGTCACATGGTAGGGAATTGTTTTCTTTTCCCTGCCTCCTTGAGCAAACCAAAAACATATGAAACTTTCAGAGGGGAGACGCCATTAGCATCTCAGGTGGATCAGCCCTGCGGGTCTCACCCACCCCTCCCCTTGTGGCATCCCGTGCCCGCCTTCGACGCCGCAGCCATACCCAGCTACCTGCAGCACTGCGAACATCCCATGCTCTGGCTTCCAGGCTCTCATACTGTTTCTCCCTCTCCAGGTATCTCCCGCTTCCTCTCGGCACACCCCACCAATAGCTCCCACTCACCCTTCAGGTCTCAGCTGAAAAACTGCCTCTAGCTGGAAGGTTTCCACACCACTCTTGTCCCAGCTGGGGGAGCCGCCCTTCCTAAGCTCCCACAGATCGCTGGCCTCTTCCCTCTCACAGCACATATGGCCCTGGGGTGTAACTGCCATTTACCCATGGCTCCTTGAGCAAAGGAAATATCTCTTATTCGTTTCTTTATCTCCAATGCCTAGCAGAGTTCCTGGAATACAGTAATCGCCCGTTATCCGTCTGCGGTTTCGCTTTCTGAGATAACAGTTAAGTGTGATACAGTATAATAGGATATTCTGAGAGACAGAGAGCACATTCACGTAACTTTTATCATGGTATATTGTTTAATTGTTCTATTTTTTATCAGTTGTTGTTAATCTCTTACTGTGCCTAATTGATAAATTCAACTTTATCATAAGTACACAGCTATAGGAAAAAACATATTGTGTGTGTGTGTGTGTGTGTGTGTGTGTGTGTGTGTGTAACTGGCTCAGTGTTATCAGAGGTTTCAGGTGTCCACTGAGGTCTTGGAACGTATCCTCCACAGATAAGCAGAGACTACTATAGATGGGTTTTGGGCAGACAAGTGGATGGGTGGATGGGTAAAGTCCAAAGTTTTTTTTTTTTTTTGAGACAGTCTGGCTCTGTCACCCAGGCTGGAGTGCACTGGCTCGATCTCAGCTCACTAGAGGCTCAACATCCCAGGCTCAAAGGATCCTCTCACCTCAGCCTCCCAAGTACCTGGGACTACAGGTGTGCACAACGTCTGGCTAATTATTAATTTTTTTTGTAGCGATAGGGGGTCTCCCTATGTTGCCCTGGCTGGTCTTGAACTCCTGGGCTCAAGCAATCCTCCTGCCTCAGCCTCCCAAAGTGCTAGGATTATAGGAGTGAGCCACTGTGCCCGGCCCTGAATTTTTGCAGTGCGGAAAAGTTCAGCTTCACACTGATGGCATCCCCTCCAATGCCCATATAATTCCTGAGCTGACATTACCAAAATATGACATTGAGCTTCTCTTCTCACATATACCTGGGAAAACCAGAGCCAAAAAGTGGAGGAAAGAATTGCAACTTTGGGGCTGGGGTTGTGTGATCACAACACCATGCCCTGAGCCAAGGGAAGAGCAGCCAGAGTTGAAAAAGAGAGCCAGGCTAGGCTGGGCCTGCTGGACAGAGGGCCCAAAAGGGAGCAGCCCATCTGCCCCGCCATCCACAGGACCCGGGGTCTGGGGACAGGGCATGTCACCCTTCAACATCAGCAGAATTGGCTGGCATATGAGAGCAGGCAGGTGCACCATCTTTAGAGATGGTGAGTCACTGTTGCCAGAAAGAAAGGGGGCCAGGTGTGTCCTACATCTGATCGGGAGGGCAGCATGGCTTTCAGGCTGAGGGACACATCTGAAAGTGTCTCCATAGGGTTGGAGAGCCAAATCTAACCAGTGGTGCTATGCCCCACCTGTTATACGAAGAGTGTTCAACCTGTGCTGACCTGGAGAGAAGGAGGGGCACTGGATCTGCCAGCATGAGCATCAGGCTGTGGGCAGGGCTGCACACCAGGCTCATCCCTGCCTGAAGTCAACACCTCCCAGAGCATGACCATGCATGCCCGCTCCACATTCAGCCATGACCTCTGGTGAATCCTCAGTCCAGGTGTCCTAGATGGTGAGTGAGTAGAAATCAGGGTCATTGGAAGAGCTTTTTTCTCACTGTAAATTGATCACTCGATGTATCATGCAGGATCACCTTCAGCGGCAAGCATCAGCTCCCTGTAAACTAGCAGCTCAACTACATAAGGGTTGAGACTCTCAGACACAAAAGTCCAGATCTAGGCAGTTCAGGGCTGGCGAGGTCTTTCCATGAAGTCATCAGGGACCCAGGACCTTTCTATGTCTGCTCCACCATCCTCAAGATCACCTCTTATTCAAGATGGCTGCTGGTGCTCCATCCATCACAACTACATTCTAAACAGCAGGAAAGAGGAAGGGAGAGAAGAGACAAAAGGGACAGCCCCTTTCTTTTAAACACTCCCGGCCAGGCGCGGTGGCTCACACCTGTAATCCCAACACTTTGGGAGGCCAAGGCGGGTGGATCACCTGAGGTCAGGAGTTCAAGAACAGCCTGGCCAACATGGCGAAACCCCGTCTCTAGTAAAAGTACAAAAATTAGCTGGGCGTGGTGGCTCACGCCTGTAGTCCCAGCTACTCAGGAGGCTGAGGCAGGAGAATCACTTGAACCTGGGAGACGGAGGTTACAATGAGCTGAGATCACACCACTGCATTCCAACCTGGGCAACAGAGTGAGACTCCATCTCAAAAATTATAAATAAATAAATAAATAAACTCCCTAGAAGTTCAATGTATCACTTACACTTACTTTTCACCGGCCAGAAATTAGCCACATGGACGCACTCCTCTGGGGACTTCTGTTGGTGTAAGTCCCCTCGAGAGCTTTGGGGACACTGAGAACGTGAAGCATCTAAACATATAAGTCTGATAGCAGATCTTGGGCCCTGGAGAGGCCCCACCTTAGCCATCTGGGAGTCTCTATCGTTGCCAAAATCACCCCGCTAATAAGTGAAAGAGTCAGGATTTGAAATCGGCACTAGCCTGTCTTTGCAGTTCACACTCTTAGATGCTATACCACACTGTTACCTTGAGTTCGAGTTCTGGCCTCACCCCTTACTATCCACGTGACCCTAGGAGCTTCAGTTTCTATACCTATAAAATGGGAATAATAATAACACCCACCTCAAAAAGGTGTTGCAAGACAGATAATACGTGCAAACAGATCAAGACAATGTAGGCAGCAGATCAAGAAACTACAGATCTGAATATGTTTAACAGATTCAGTGGAATTCACAAGGAAGATGCTGGGCCCCGCTGCCACCTTGATGTTGTCATAGATCTTGCTGATGGAAGAATACATTCTGCAGTAGGTGGGGGGCACCAGAGTCCCTGGAAAAGTCATTCTGTAGTACGGTGAGGGGAGCAGTTGCTCAGACTTCTCATCTCCAAGATATTCACGGAGGGTCTGGTGAAGCCCGCTCCCCGTCTTGTGTCTCTGCCCCAAAGCCCCATTGCTGTCAGCTGGTTCAGAGAGGAGCAGAATGAAGAAGGTTGCCCATTGCCATGGAAACCAAGGCTAGAGCCCAGCACCCTGCAGCTCCTGGGCACAGAGCAGATATGTGCCTCTGGGTTCCAAGTACCCAGATGCCCCTCCCACCCAGTGTATATGTGCCTGCATGTGCGCGTGCGTGCACACACACACACACACACACACACTCCCAGCCACCAGTGGCTGAACTAGTGAACTAGCAGCCATTCAACTGGGCTCTCCCAGGGGGCCAAGTTTCTCCAGGTGGTAAAAGACCAGCTCTCTGGCCAGAGAAGCCAGTTCCTCTGTCAAGGACATCAAAAAGCAAGACTGATCAGAAGGGGCTAAGACAGGCCATTGGAGACACTTGGCTGTCACATTCAGGAAACCACCTACGTGGGCCAGTTCATGGAGGAGCTTCCATGGCCACCCATGTAAGCCACGTGCCAGCAGACGCTCTGGCCCTTCCAGAGGCAAATGAGTTTTGCAATTCCCAGTGTAACAAGTGATCCAGGCAAGGATCATCAATGGATGCAGTAGTATGTTCACAAGTCTAACAATATCACCACAGATTACTTATTCATTACAAAAGGGAAAAGATACCTTCAAAGGAGAACTCTAGCAGACACCACGTGATCAAATGTAGGGTCACCAGAAATAGGACAAGCTGACATTACATGCCTCCTTGGGCAATGCAATAATAAGTGCAAGACATCTTCTGTTTAGTATTCTCACCAAAAATGTAAGGACTGAATCAAATCATTAGGAAACAATTAGACATTCAGGTTGCTGGGTGTTTTACAAGACATCTGATACGGACTCTTCAAAAATGTCAATTACAAGAAAGACCAAAAGACTAGATTAAAGGAGACTAAAGAGACATGACAATTAAATGCAATGCACGATCCTTAAGTGGCTCCTGAATGGGGGAAAACCAGCTATGACTGACATTTTTAGAACAATTGGGGAAATGTGAATATGAGCAGAACGTTAGATAACATTATTACATCCGTGTTAAGTCCTTGCGTATGATAATTATATCATTATGGTTATGGAGGAGAAGATCCTTGCTCATAGAAGACATGTGCTGATTATTTAGGGATGGAGAATCAGATGTCTGCAATTCACTTCCAGATAATCAGAAGAAAGGAAAGAAGGAGAGAAAGTAAAAGTGACCAATGCTCACAATGGGTGCACCCACGTGCAGGATACACAGATGTTTGATGGACTGCTCTTTCAACTTTTCTGAGGTTTGAAATGTTCAAAATCTCAAAATAAAAGAGGAAAAGACCCTTTAAAAAAAGGAGTCAAATGATTCAATATTCCTGGCAGTTTTGTGGGGGCATGTCAGCGGCAAAAGACGGGGGCCTCTTTCATTTTTTCTACTCACCTCGTTTTTTTCTGCTTTGCCCTGTTCTGCATGAGATCCCTCTTCTGGCTCTCGACAGGGGAAACTGAAAGCCCCCACGGCACTTCATGGTGAGGAGCAACTTCGCTGACGGTTTGGAGATGGAGGAGGTTGACATTGTAGAAAATGCAGCATTTGGCATTCTCTTCCTGAAACTACCTTGGTCTCATTCTCACCCACTTGTAGCCCACCACCACGTGGCTGGACTCTTCCTACTCAGCTCCCTCCACCCTTCTTTCTCCTCTCTTCCCCTCCGCTTGTTCTTCTCCTCTGCCCTGGAATCTCACTAGCTCTTTGAAATCTCCTTCTGCCTGTGTTCCAAGGACCAGCACAACTGGCTAAACAAAGAAGGCACCTGCATAACTTTGGAACCCAAATTCCTCTTGGTGTAGCCACATTTTAGTCTTTTTTGTTTGGTTCAGTTTGGTTTTGAGACAGAGTCTCGCTCTGTCACCCAGGCTGGAGTGCAGTGGCATGATCTTGGCTCACTGCAACCTTTGCCTCCAGAGTTAAAATGATTCTCCTAACTCAGCCTTCCGAGTAGCTGGGACTACAGGCATGCACCACCATGCCAAGCTAATTTTTGTATTTTTAGTAGAGACGGGGTTTCGCTGTGTTGGCCAGGCTGGTCTTGAACTCCTGGCCTCAAGTGATCTGCCCACCTTGGCCTCCCAAAGTGTTGGGATTACAGGCGTGAGCCACTGCACCCAGCCCACAGTCTTCCATACTCTAAATCTTACTCTTTAAGAAAACACAAGGCCAGGTGCGGTGGCGCACGCCTGTAATCCCAGCACTTTGGAAGGCCGAGGCGGGCGGATCACGAGGTCAGGAGATCAAGACCATCCTAGTGAACACGTGAAAGCCCGTCTCTACTAAAAATACAGAAAATTAGCCAGGCATGGTGGCAGGTGCCTGTAGTCCCAACTACTTGGGAGGCTGAGGCAGGAGAATGGTGTGAACCCGGGAGGCAGAGCTTGCAGTGAGCCTGAGATTATGCCACTACAATCCAGCCTGGGCGACAGAGTGAGACTCCATCTCAAAAAAAAAAAAAAAAAAAGGAAAGAAAAGAAAACACAAGGCGGCTGGGCATGATGGCTCACACCTGTAATCCCAGCTTTGGGAGGCCAAGGAAGGTGGATCATCTGAGGTCAGGAGTTCGAGACCAACCTGGGCAACATTGCAAAACCCGGTCTCTACTAAAAATACAAAAATTAGCCTGGCTTGATGGTGCATGCTTGTAGTCCCAGCTACTCGAGAGGCTGAGGCAGGAGAGTTGCCTGAACCTGGGAGGCGAAGGTTGCAGTGAGCCGAAATCATGCCACTGCACTCCAGCCTGGGCGAAAGAGCAAAACTCTGTCTCAAAAAAAAAAAAAAAAGAGAGAGAGAGAAAAGAAAAGAAAAGAAAACACAAGGACTCCATTCCACTATCAGTAATAATAAGAGCTACTATTTTGGGGGCACTAACCCTGCACTTCGAATACATCATCTCTAACACTTATGAATGTGCCCCATGAGAAGGGCCCTAAGGAATGCGAGATTCAGGATGGCTGATGAGCCAGCGCAAAGTCCACAGCCAAGAAGCTGAAATGCTACAGAGTGGCAGCACGGACACTGCAGACTCAGAGAGGGGAAGGGGGCGTGGGGTAGGGATGAAAAATTACCTGTTGGGTACAATGTACACTATTCAGGTGACGGATACACCAAAAACCCAGACTTTACCACTCTCATCCATGTAACCGAAAACCATTTATACCCCTAAACCTATGGAAATAAAAATGATATTGTTTTTAAAGTGAAGACACTGCCTGATTGGGGCCTTTTAAGATGCTTCCCAACTCTGCCAAAGAGTGTTTCATGATCAGAGGCTGTGCGAGCTGCCAAAGGCTATACAACTACCCAGACAGACAGAGTGGGGGCTGGACCTGAGGACACTCCCTGAGGGCTGGGAGGGGACTAAGGAGATGGAGACGGGCCAGGCTCAGTGGCTCACGCCTGTAGTCCCGACACTTTGGAAGGCCAAGGCAGGTGGATCACCTGAGGTCAGGAGTTTGAGAGCAGCCTAAGCAACATGGTGAAACTCTGTCTCTACTAAAAATACAAGACAGCTGGGCGTGCTGGCACACACCTGTAATCCCAGCTACTTGGGAGGCTGAGGCAGGAGAACCGCTTGAACCTGGGAGGCAGAGGTTGCAGTGAGCCAAGATCACACCACCGCACTCCAGCCTGGGCGACAGAGCAAGACTCCATCTCAAAAAAAAAAAGAGAGACAGAGATGGTGAAGCTGGGAGGGGGCTAAAGAGACAGCGATGGTGGGACTGGGAGGGGATTAAAGAGATGGCGATGGTAGGGGCTGGGCAGGAGTTGGAGCATGAACATCTGAGACAATGGCTTAGCTCAGCGCCCCCCACTCCAGAATATGGATATTGGACAGGCCATCAGGAAGGTACTGGAGTGCCTCCTCCCAAAGTGGGAAGTGGGAATGGCCCCTCTCCGTGACCTCCTCTATCATCCCCCAACTCACCAGCTTTCCCCAGAGGTTCAAGCCACCTCTGCTCCCTCCTGGCTCCAAGCAAGTCAGAAGACCTGAGGGAAATAAACTTGAAAAGAGACTGGGAATGTAATCAAAAGTAGCAACGATGATGTGTGCTGGAAAACAGGAGGGAATTGGCAAATAGCAGCGGAGGGCTGAGGCCTGGGAGAGACTGGGGGGAGAGACGGAGAGGGCAGAGGTGAAGGGGAGGGAGGGAGAGAGGGTAGGGAGAGGCAGCTCAGCCACACAGTCATGGCGCAGAGGCTGCCGGACAGGAGGACCGCAGGCTACGCTCCTGGGAAACTGGGAAGAGATGATATCTAGACCCAGAGTCTGGCGTTTCTCCTGAAATGTAAATAAAGCTCACTTCAGTCTGGGGACTTCTGAGGAAGGTGAGAGAAGCTGAGAACAGAGAGAAAGACAGAGGGGTGAGAGGAACACTCTGGAACGCTCTTTCATGTGTCCTCTAACTGAATACGTAATCTCTGGGGGAAGATGTTGTTACACCCGTTTTGCAAGTGCAAACTGAGCTTGGAGAGGTTGAGTTCTCTGCCCAAAGTCACACTGTGAAAAAGCCATTGACTCCAAACCCCTAGACTGGGCTGACGTGGGAGTCCATTTGGAAGTTATTATCAGAGTGGGAGCCCTTCAAGCTCTCAGCACCAAGACAGTGTCGTGAAGCAGGAGGAGGGGACTTCCTGAGGCCACATACTGAATCTAACAGCCAGGTCTGAGCAAGCGAGAGCATGGGAGGGGAACAGACTCAGAGACACGGGGCCAGAGGGAGGCAGGGGGACCAGGACATCATCCAGAAGTCTCCTTCATGGCTCTCTCACCAGTCCCACAGTCTGGACTTCGGGCAGGAACAGCGCATGCCCAGAAGACAACGTAAAATCAATAAATCAGTAAGAGGAACACGGAACGCCCACACTTTCTCTGTGGGGTCTCAAAACAGTAGGGCTCCCAAATGACCACTGTGATTGCCTTTGGGTACAGCAGACTTTGGTCTGACACTCAATTCTGCAATTTCGTGTGTGACGGTGGTCAGTCGCTTAACCTCTCTGAGCCTCAGTTTCCCCTTGTGTAAGATGGAGATTATGATCACTCCATCCTTATAGAGTTCCTGTGAGCATCATCGAGGGAATGGTGCCAGCACCCCCGGCCATCTACAAACCCGTTCCTATTATTGTATTATTCAAATGTATATTAAATGAGCTAGAAGTCACCCTTGCAGATGAGTCCCAAGGTGAATCCTTTCACAACCGGCTTTCCTGATGTCCCTGCTTTGAAGGCCTGGATGCCTGTAATTGAGGTGTAAATTGATGTGCTGTGAATCGTCATCCCTCACTTCCCTGTCTGCCCACTTGAGCTGTAGTTTTCATCCTGGGCTCCTGTTCCTCCTCCCAACTCATCCCTCTAGAATTCTATGCTCATTTCTAAAATCCACAGGAGAGGACACACAGAAGGCCAGCAGCCCCAGAGCTACCCATTGGCCTGTCCGGGTCTGGCATCAAAAGGGGAGCAAAGGCTGGGCACCATGGCTCATGACGGAAATCCCAGACCTTTGGAAAGCCAAGGCAGGTAGATTGCCTGAGCTCAGGAGTTCAAGACCAGCCTGGGAAATATGGTGAAACCTCAGTTCTATTAAAAATACAAAAATTAGCTGGGCATGGTGGCACACACCTGTAATCCCAGCTACTTGGGAGGCTGAGGCATGAGAATTGCTTGAACCCGGGAGGCCGAGGTTGCAGTGAGCCAAGATCATGCCACTCACTCCAGCCCGGGTGACAGAGCAAGAAAAAAAAGGAGCAGAGAGAGCCATGACTCTAAAGTTTAGCCCGTGTGGCTTCCCTTATGCTAAACCACTGGGCAGATGTGATAGTTAATTTCATGCATCAACTTGATAGCTGGTAGAACCTGATTTTGGGGTGCGTCTGTGAGGGTGTTTCTAGAAGAGATCAGCATTTGTTTTTGTTTTTGTTTGTTTGTTTTGTTTTTGTTTTTTGAGACAGTCTTGCTCTGTTGCCCAAGCTAGAGAGCAGTGGCGTGATCTCGGCTCACTGCAACCTCTGCCTCCTGGGTTCAAGCAATCCTCCTGCCTCAGCCTCCCAAGCAGCTGGGACTACTGGCACCCACCACCATGCCTGGCTAATTTTGTGTGTGTGTGTGTGTGTGTATTTTTAGTAGAGATGCGGTTTCACCATGTTGGCCAGGCTGGTCTTGAACTCCTGGCCTCAAGTGATCCACCTGCCTCGGCCTCCCAAAGTGCCGGGATTACAGGCATAAGCCACTGTGCCCGGCCAAGATCAGCATTTGAATCTGTGGATGACTAAAGATGACCACCCTCACCCATGTGGGTGGGCATTGGCCCTTCCACTGAGGGCCTGAACAGAGCCAAAAGCTAGAGGAAGGGCCAGTTTGCTCTCTGCCAGAGCTGGGACATCCAGCTCTTCCTGCCCACTGACATCTATGCCCCTGGCTCTCGGACCTTCAGACTCAGACCGGGACTTTGGGTTTGGACTGGAATGACACCACTGGCTTGCCTGGACCTCCAGCTTGCAGACGGCAGATCGTGGGACTTCTCAGCCTCCATAATCAGCCTCCACTGAGCCAGTCCCTCACAGTGAACCTCTCTCTGTTTATCTGCATCTGTTGGCTCTATTTCTCTGGAGAACCCTGACTAATACAGCCAGGAACAAAAACAACCCCTATGCCTCATCATCTTCCGTGACTTAGGTCAGCTTCCCCAGCAGACAAACTCTGAGGCACTGCTTTGCATACAGGAGGCTTACCACGGAGAATTCGTTCGCAGCAACGTTAGGGGGCTGGGGAGAAGCAGGATTAGGCAGAGGGAGTTGCTGGACTGTGATGCAGCTGCAATGGAGGCCTCCGCCGATCCCACAGGGAGATCTGGAGCTGGACCGACCCTATGAAACTATCCCAAAACAAGGTAAAGGAGTCAGAACTTTGTGCCCTTGCCTGGACCAGCCATTGGATCTGGGCTGCCCTTGAGGAGGGGGCATAATCTTGGGTGAGAAAACTCCCTTTGGCAGAGGGCGATTCTGGAGGAGGGACTTCGCCATGAGCCATCAGCAGCCAGCACTCCCAGTGGTGAGGGAACAAGCACCTTGGTTCTCAGTAGATCTGTGTGGGGCACCGCAGCATTCACTACTGCCACCCCTCGTTCCACTGGGATCCACCTGCTTCACAGAGTGAGTCTGTCCATCTAGGGACCATTGTTCCAGGATTCTGGGTGGTCTCTTTCCCCGAAAAAAATGTAAAGGAAGATGGCTAGTTGGTTGCACTACTGTTTCTTTGCCACTACAGCTGATCCTGAAGCTGCAACTGGTACCCACCATCTCCCTCCTCTACTGTCCATCTTAGATTCCCCTCAACCTTGGCGAGCATCTCTGCTGATCTAGAGTTCACCCCGTGGGATGACCCAGACCCTCATCCCTCACAGGTCTGGCCCCTCCCTGGTCACTGTGCCCTTCCCAGCTCATGGCTGCCGCACTTACCCATTTACTGTCAAAAATGGGCAAGAGGATAACAAAAGACAGCCCAACAGATCACGTGGGTACCAAAACTGATCTTCCCTGCCTTCATTGTGTAACAGCAATCCTACTTTCTCCTGCCAGTTGATCAGGGACAGTAATTCCTGCCAGTATGGTGACTCCTTCCCTCCTCTCATGGCCTTTTGGTCCAAGGAATCTGAAATGACCAGGTGGCAGATGTGGCTTAAAGTTTAGGGGAGCTCTTACTCTATACCCTGGTAAAGTGTTCCCCATCTGGAAACCAGAGCAGATCTTCAGACACACAAAGCTTACAGTTGCAGGGATAGGAAATGAATTTCCTAAATGAGTCACTGAGGATGACAGTAAGTGATGGCTCCGTTACTTTCACCCCTTAGCTTCCAGAACGTGTGTTTTACCTACTGCAGACACAACACCATAGCATATGGTATGGTCATTCATTTGGGGTATACTCTGTGTTCTGGGGGATGACTCTCCATGCTCATAGAGTGTCATATCGAAGCTGTCTCTACCAGGCTGAGCAGAGGCTCCAGCACTATCAAGACCCAGAAGCACACTAAAGCTATTTTTTGAATAATGCATGATTTTCCACTACAGATGGCGTGGCCTTGTTCCAGAAGGCTAGGGATCTATGTTGTATTCTCCTATTGGGACTTGTCATAAACTCGTAGCGTCTTTTCCCACCACAGATATGTCTGTTATCAACGTCTGCTGGGTCACATGACTACAGACGTGGGACTTGCTTGTACCACAGCCTGGAGCTGCTGCAGAACCCTCTCCTGCCTTGGGCCCCTCTCAATGCTGGCAGCTATCCTTGGCACTTGGCAAAATAGATTGCAGCAGTATTTGTCAAGTGTGGGATATATTGCTTAAAGAACCCAAAAAAGGCCTATAAGATGTTTTGTTTCCTTCTGATGTGTGGGAGGTGCAAGATGCAACAACTTGTGGTTTCCTTTGGAGGAGATGTCCTGGTGTGCCCCAAACCAAACCACTGTACTAAAAACTTCACTGATAGGTAGTCCCCACCTTCCGAAGCATGTCTGTCTTTTCAAGGCTTCCAAATCATTTGCCACTTCTTGCCCATCCAGACTAATTAACGTGATGTCATTGATATAATGGGCCAATGTGTCTTATTGATATAATGGACCAGTGTGGACTGGGCGCAGTGGCTCATGCCTGTAATCCTAACACTTTGGGAGGCAGAAGTGAAAAGATTGCTTGAGTCCAGGAGTTTGAGACCAGCCTGGGCAACATAGCAAGACCCTGTCTCTACAAAAAATAAAAAATTAGCCGGGCATGATGGCACATGCCTATAGTCCCAGTGACTCAGGAGACTGAGGTGGGAGGATTGCTTGAGCCCAGGAGGTCAAGGCTGCACTGAGCTGTGTTCACATCACTGCACTCCAGCCTGGGTAAAAAAGAGAGCCTGTTTCAATAATAATAATAATAATAATAATGATGGATCAGTGTGATGTTCTATGGAATGATGGGATGTTCTGGATCCCTGTAGTCTAAAGTTTCTCCACCTTGGCACTATTCACACTTTGGACCAGATAATTCTTTGTTGTAGGGGCTGTCCCATGCATTGGAAGATGTTTAGCAGCATCCCTGACCTCTACCCACTAGATGCCAATAGCTTGCCCCCTCCCAGTTGTGTCAATCAGAAGTGTCTCCAGACATTGCCAAATGGCCCAGTGGAGAACCAGTTTCATACTATATGATGAAAAAGAGTGGCAAAGTTAGCACACACATAGGCAGAACTGTAGGTGAATGCTGTTCTCCATCCTACGGGATTGCAAACTGCTTCCAGTTACCCCTCCTACTAGAAATGGAAGAAGAAGCCACTTGCCAGATCAACAGCCACACACTGTGTACCGAAGGCTGTGTTAATCTACCCTAGTAGAGACACTGTATGTAGCACCGCAGCTGCAGGTGAGACTACTGCTTGGTTGTACTGATGAAAGTCTACTCTCGGGCTGGCGCAGTGGCTCACACCTGTAATCCCAGCACCTTGGGAGGCTGAGGTGGGCAGATCACTTGGGGTCAGGAGTTCGAGACCAGCCTGGTCAATCCGGCAAAACCCTGTCTCTACTAAAAATACAAAAATTAGCTGGGCATGGCGGCACATGCTTGTAGTCCCAGCTACTCAGAAGGCTGAGGCAGGAGAATCACTTGAACCCTGGAGGCGGAGGTTGCAGTGAGCAGAAATGGTGCCACTGCATTCCAACCTGGGTGACAAAGCGAGACTCTGTCTCAAAAGAAAAAAAAAAGAAAGAAAAAGAAAAGAAAAGAAAGTCTACTCTCATCTTCTAGAATTCATCTGAGTTTCTTTGTTGTTGTTGTAGGGAACAAGCTAGTGAATTGGATAAGGATGGGATGAGGACCACCACTCACAAATCTTGGGTCTTTAAAAGTGATGCTAATTTCTGCCATTTCCCCTAAACAGTGATGCTGGGTTTGTTTGTTTTGTTTGTTACTTGATCAGGATGGGGGATAGTTTCAAAGACTTCCATCTGGGCTTCACCACATAGCTTTTAGACCAAAGGGCAAGGAACAGAGTATGAATTCTGCCAATCATGTGTGCCCATCCCAATTACAAATTCTGGAGCTAGGGAACTGGGTGGGTTCATGAATTCAGTGTATCTACTGTGGTCAAAGCTCAGACCAGGATTCTACTATTTTCTGGGTCCCATCTTCTCCTACCCTAACAGGAGGCGATGATGACACTTTGGATCCCTACATATCAACACGTCATCTTGAACCCTATTTGTTTTTTGTTTTTTGTTTTTTGAGACAGAGTCTCACTCCGTCGCCCAGGCTGGAGTGCAGTGGTGCGATCTTGGCTCACTGCAAGCTATGCCTCCCGGGTTCACGCCATTCTCCTGCTTCAGCCTCCCGAGTAGCTGGGACTATAGGTGCCTGCCACCCTGCCCAGCTAATTTTTTGTATTTTTAGTAGAGACAGGGTTTCACCATGTTAGCCAGGATGGTCTCGATCTCCTGACCTCGTGATCCGTCTGCCTCAGCCTCCCAAAGTGCTGGGATTACAGGCATGAGCCCCTGCACCTGGCCCATCTTGAACCCTTGAATCCTGTAGCCAGTAATCTTAGAAATGTCTGGTTATTCCTTTCACCAGGGTACAGTAACTCAAACAAATGGCTGCAGGTTCTTTTGCAGAGGAATGGGGTAACCACTACCATGTACATTTGCCATGTGTTGCAGGCTGCTGCTTCTTGGGGATCAAGTCTCTCCTTCATTGAATGGGTTCTGGGCCTGAACTCCAGCTCAGTAAGGGATTGTGGGCTTTTACCGGGGCAGCAGCTTCAGCCATCCTTGAATTCTTTTGGCTGTGTAAATTACATAATACTTGCCAGGCGCAGTGGCTCATGCCTGTAATCCCAGCACTTTCGGAGGCCGAGGCAGGTGGATCACCTGAGGCAGAGAGTTAGAGACTAGCCTGACCAACATGGAGAAACCCCTTCTCTACTAAAAATATAAAATTAGCCAGGGGTGGTGGCACAAGCCTGTAATCCCAGCTACTCAAGAGGCTGAGGCAGGAGAATTGCTTGAACTTGGGAGGTGGAGGTTGTGGTGAGCCAAGATGGCATCACTGCACTCCAGCCTGGGCAACAAGAGTGAAACTCCATCTCAAAAAAAATATTACTTAATACTCTTTTTGGCTGCCTGTCTATCTTGCCCCTGGGAACACCGTGTTCTAGGAGCCATTTTTATAGCTCTCTGCAGGCTCCCTATTTGCCACTCTGACCTTACTGCTCATTACGATAATTCTGCCCACCTTGCCTGTGATGTTTAAGTTCCACCACTGAGCCTCTATTCTTTCAGGATCCCATCTTCCTTATTGCTTTCAGGGAGCCCAGTCTGTCACAGCACCTCCTCCTGTCAGCCTTGGTTTACAGAGAACAGCACCCTTGAGCATTTCAACCATGTCCTCAGCCCTCTCCCCCATCCATGGTAAATGGGCAGTCCTCTAGGCTTTCCCAAAGAACACAGTTAGCAAGTCACTTTTCTGGCTTTATGTAGTTATCCATTCTAGCACACCCACTTCCCTAAGGTTTTTGTTTTTTTTTTTTTTTTACAGAGGCTTGCTCTGTAGCCCAGGCTGGAGAGCAGTGGCGTGATATCACCTCACTGCACTCACTGCAACCTCTACCTCCAGGGCTCAAGCTATCCTCCCACTTCAGCCTCCCTAGTAGCTAGGACTACAGGTGCATGCCACAATGCACAACTAATTATTTTTTGTAGAGACAGGGGTCTCGCCATGTTGCCCAGGCTGGTCTCAAACTCCTGGACTCAAGCGATTCTCCTACCTCTGCTTCCCAAAGTGCTGAGATTACAGGCATGAGCCACCTTGCCCAGCTTCTCTGAGTCTTTTGATGCCATCTTCCACCATCTGCCACAGCAGTTCTGGCACTTCTAGTTCACCTAGTATGAGCCCTTGCTTTTTCCAAGCTTCCAAGAGCCATCCTAACAGCGAGTTAGCACCATCTCCTGGGGTCCTTGCCAGGCAGTTAAATCCTGTATCCTTGGAGGTGGCTCCCTCGTTGCTGAACTCTCCCTACCTGACTCCCTCCTCCATTGCCTTTGATCCCAGCACCCTCGTGATCCAGTCCCATCCATCCTCTTCTGATGTCTGCCAGTGAACGTTGGCTGGGTCCTGCAGCCTCTCTGTCATCCCTTTATTCTCTTAGTATAACCGAATTCTGTTGTAACTTGACTCAAGATACTGGTCTGGGGGACAGACAAGGAGGCAGCACAGATTGTCTTGCAAGCCAGAGGACTCTGCATCAGCTTCAAGCAAGGGAGGGTTTTGCTTGCCTTTAACAAGCAGTGAACCACCCTGCAGGCCCAGAGGGTTTCAGAGAATTTAGGGATTCAAGATTTTCAACTGCAACAACCCAGATGTCCCCATCCGTATGTCATAAATGAGCATCCCTCTTTCCAATCAAGGCTCTGACCTTGGAGTAGCAGACTTGCCAGAGTCGAGAATTCAGCCTTCTCTGTAGCTCCACTTATAATTAAGTTCTGGGCCAGATCCTCAGCTTTTTCTGTCTGCGAGCTGCAGAAGATGAGAGTCTCTTGATATATGCTGCCAAGGAGGGCCTCTGGATCTCACACCTCACTTAAATCAGTGATTAATCACCCCAGCTTTACATGGTCTTCTTCCAATGCATTGGAAAGACCCCAGCAATCACTATCTGGGTTTTTTTTCCCCTTTTTTACTTTTATTTTTTGAGACAGGGTCTTGCTCTGTCACTCAGGCTGGAGTGCAGTGGTATGCTCACCACCCACTGCAATCTTGACTTCTTGGGCTCAAGCGATCCTCCCTCCTCAGCCTCCTGAGTAGCTGGGACTACAGATGCATGCCACCACCTTGGCACTATTCACATTTTGGGCCACATAATTCTTTGTTGTAGGAGCTGTAGGAATTTTTTTTTTTTTTTTTTTTTTGAGACAGCATTTCCCTCTGTCATCCAGGCTGGTGTGCAGTGGCACAGTCTTGGCTCACTGCAACCTCTGCTTCCTGGGTTCAAGAGATTCTCCCAGCCTCAGCCTCCTGAGTAGCTGGGATTATAGGCACCTGCCACCATGCCCAGCTAATTTTTGTATTTTTGGTAGAGATGGGGTTTCACCATGTTGGCCAGGCTGGTCTCCAACTCCTGACCTCAGGTGATCCACCCGGCTTGCCTCCCAAAGTGCTGGGATTACAGGCACCCGCCACTGTGCCCAGTTAATTTTTGTATTTTTAGTAGAGATGGGGTTTAGCCATGTTGGCCAGGCTGGTCTCGAACTCCTGATCTCAGGTGATCTGCCTGCCTCGGCCTCCCAAAGTGTTGGGATTACAGGCATGAGCTACTGCGCTCAGCCGCATCGTAGGATTTTTAACAGCATCCCTGACCTCTGCCTCCTGGGTACCAACAGCCATGCCATCCCCCTGCCCCCCACAATTATAACAACCAGAAATGTCTTCAGACATTCTCGGCTGGTTTTTTGGTTGTTTGGTTGGTTTGGGTTGGGTTGCGTTTTTTTGTAGAGGCAGGATCTTGCTAGGTTGCCCAGGCTGGTCTTGAACTTCTGCCCTCAAATGATCTTCCCACTGTGGCCTCACAAGGTGCTGGAATTACAGAGGGGTGAACCACTGTGCTTGGCCAGCAATCACTATCTGACTCCACAGTTTTTATAATGATTACTTCCCCCAAATCTCTCAAATGGCTGAGATATATCTGCCAATGCATTCCCTTCTGTGGATTTTCCATCCCAGTTCACCACGACTGAGAGTTTTAACAACTACACTGCTATAGCACAACAGACACCTACCCCCAGGGATGGGGGCCTCATTGCTGGACCCGCAAGTAATGCAACTCAAAAATCCCATTGAAAAATCTGCTTCCCATGACCTCTTCCAATACTAACTGCCTTCCATCAGAACTCAGAGGTAGGGATTTCCGGAAAGAAGAAAAAGAGCAGAATTAGACAGAGGAAGAAGTTGAACTGTGATGCGGTGGCTACAAAGGCCCCAGACAATACTGCAGGGAGCCCTGGGGCTCAGATGAACTTTCAGAGCTGTTTCAAATCAAAGAATCTGATTTGATTCTCAAGACAACCTTACAAGAACGGCGCTATCATTATCCTCTATCTATAGACGAGGATAAACTGAGCTCAGAGAGGTAAGTGATCTGCCCAGGATCACACAGCTTGGAGGGGTTGAGCTGGGATTGCCACCCAGGTCTTTCACTCTCTAAAGATTCCTTCCAGGCTGGGTGCGGTGGCTCACACCTGTAATTCCAGCACTCTGGAGGCTGAAGCAGGAGGATCCTTGAGGCCAGGAGTGAGACCAGCCTGGGCAACATAGGGAGATGCGCACTCTACAAGGTATTTTTTAAATTAGCTAGATGTGGTGGCATGCACCTATAGTCCCAGCTACTCAAGAGGCTGAAGCCGGAGGATCACTTGAGCCCAGGAGTCGGAGGTTACAATGAACTATAATTGCACCACTGCACTCCAGCCTGGGCAACAATGCAAGACCCTGTCTCGAAATAATAATAATAATAATTTTAATAAAATAACAAATAAAGCTTCCTTCCAACTTGTCCTCCCCAGTCTCCTAGGGCCTCGGAGTTCTCTGTTGGATCCTCTTCATTCAGCTGGCAGAAAACAGGGCGGCAGATGGGACGTTGTGTGGGAGGTGTCACAGGCCAGGTGTGGGCACGCCAGTCATCACTTCTACCCACATTCCACTGGCCAGAACTCAGCCATGTGGCCCAAGGTCGCTGTCTACAAGGGAGGCTGGCAATGTAGTCTAGCTGTGTGCCCAGGAGCAAAGGAGAAATGATTTAGTCCAGTCTCAGCCCTGCCCTGAGTATGGGAGTGCCGAGAGCCAGCAGAGCAGACAGAGCCCATCTGTTTCATTAATTTGCTGTTTGTTCTTGGGCTGGGGGTGGAGGAATGCCCACAGGAGCTAATTTAGTTGGCAGCGAAAGGGAGTGAGTTGGGAGGTGCCCATGGGTTCTGGTCTATCAGCCCGGGCCCAGGGCATGTAAGGAGCAGCCATCTCTGAGGGACACTGGGCCTGAAATCCAGGGGTTCAAGTGCACAGATGGACCTGGGAGGTGGAGACTGATATTACTCTGTGGAAGGGAGAAGTGAGGCCGGACGGTGGGTTGGCGGGATTCACCTGCCCTGAGTGAGCCAGCGAGTCCTTAACAGCTCAGGATAGGGGTTGGGGTACCTGATAGCCTCCCTTCTTCTAGGAGTTCCTGTGAGGTGTGTGGAGCCAGGCCTCAGCTCACCCCACTGTAGGCTGCATCCAGATGAGGGGGGCCAGGGCTTCGAGAGCAAGCCAGCCATGCTCCCCTGTGGAACTGGGGTAGGAATGTAGTACTAATCTCCTCCCTGCCAGAGCCTCCAAGGACTCCACCCTGGCTTCCCATCTCTGTGCACGAAGAATCATGATCCAATTTATTAAAGGCGCTGAGAAGTCCTGCGGACAGGAATCTTGTTTCTCTTGGTTTAACCAGCATTTCCCAGTATTATTTCAAAATGTCAAAATTGGAAAATACTGTTAAGAGTTAAAAGGAGGCCAGGCGCGGTGGCGCACGCCTGTAATCCCAGCACTTTGGGAGGCCGAGGTGGGCGGATCACTTGAGGTCAGGAGTTCAAGACCAGGCTGGCCAACAAGGTGAAACCCCGTCTCTACTAAAAATACAAAAATTAGCCAGATGTGGTGGCACATGCCTGTAATCCTAGCTACTCGGGAGGCTGAGGCAGGATAATCCAACCCGAGAGGCAGAGGTTGCTGTGAGCCGAGATCGCACCATTGTGCTCCAGCCTGGGCAACAGAGTGAGACTGTCTCAAAAAAAAAAAAAAAAAAAAAAAAAAAAGAACTAAAAGGAAAAAACCCAGATGTAAGCCTGAATACCAACCTGAATGCTTGCAAGCTCTGCCCCCTTTGCCAATCTGAGCCTCCAGGAGATGGAGATAATAAGAGGAACTTGCTACCACATGGGACAAGCTTAGGGATTACACAGGATAATGTGTACGCACCTGCCACTTAGCTGGTGGTTTAGAAAATGCAACTCTTCTGCTTCCCCTCTAAGCTCATTCCCCAGGGAATACCCCCAAACACACATCCATGTGATGTCATCAGAACTTTGCAAGCAGTCACCTTCCACGGATCAGGAGGTTCAATGCTACCAACAGCAGGAAGGACCAAGATAGCTCAGAGGCGAGGCTGGAGCTTCTCTACTCCTCATTATCTTGAAGCCAGAAGCGCAGCTGTCACTCGGCCCCAGCCCCAAGCCCTCTTCACCTGTTCCCATTTCCAGCCTCTTACCCACTTGTAAAGGTGCGGGCAGGACGCTTGATTCCCCGGGCTCTCCTGGCTCAGGGCCCTGACCACGGCAGCCACTGCAGATGGCCTGCTGACAGTTTGATTACCGGTGACCTTCAGAGCTGGCTTAGTTAGGAACATGATTTATAACCAAATTACAGGGAATTCTATTGCCGGAGGTCTGGGGGGCCGTAGCAGCCACCTTCCAAGGCAGTCTCCACGCCCCCAGCTGGCTTCCCCCAGCAGGGAACAGGTGTATAAGGGGACCAAGAGAATCCAGACCAGCTAGGAGTAAATCAGAACTCTTGCTTTTACTGGCTGTGTGACTGGGCAAGGACTCGGTTCCTCAGGCTCAGCTCCCTGATTTGCAAAATGGGGGTGCTCATATAGCCTGCCTCAAACAGCCGGATGGGATCAAGTGAGATAATACCTAGAAAGTGCTGGCATGGGCCAGGTGCGGTGGCGCACGCCTGTAATCCCAGCACTTTAGGAGGCCGAGGCGGGTGGATGATGAGATCAGGAGTTCGAGACCATTCTGACCAACATGGTGAAACCCCGTCTCTACTAAAAATACAAAAATTAGCTGGGCATGGTGGCGCATGCCTGCAATCCCAGCTACTCAGGAGACTGAGGCAGGAGAATCACTTGAACCCGGGAGGTGGAGGTTGCAGTGAGTCAAGATCGCGCCACTGCACTCCAGCCTGGGCAACACAGTGGGACTCCATCTCAAAAAAGAAAAAGAAAAAGAAAGTGCTGGCATGGATGGTACCTGGCATGGAGCGAAGTGGCGCCCACATACTCGACTAGTGGGAGTCATTACTATCAGTAAAAGAAGCCGCGACAGGGACAGTCCGTCTGCCCCAGAGCTCCTTGGATCAGGCCTGTACCCTCCTTGTCCTCCCCAGATGGTGACTGATGGGCTTCTGGGAAAATAAACCAAAAAGGCCTTTGGTGGATTCCTCAAGCACAGAATCCATTCGGAGTGATCAGTACCTGGCCAAACTGCTTATGAGTTCTTTTGAATGTCACTCCTGTCCTGACCCGGGGGGACAATGAGTCAGTCCTGTGAACACTGCAGTTAGGTCAGGCAGAGGGAATTTGCACCCCTCGCCCCTCTGGGCAGTTCCAGAGTTCAAGCTTTTGTCTTAGGCCAAACAAAACAAGCCCAGGCAGGCGCCGAAACAGGCAGGTCACCGTGACCCCAATAATTGTCCTTGCCAGGGATAAAAAGTCCTTTGAACTAAGAGTAGCAGCAGCCCCAGGAGCTGAACAGGAAGAAGATTGCATCTGGCCAGAGAGCACTCCCATACACACCACACACCACACA